>NC_133351.1:36510644-37110644 GCF_030506205.2 Paramisgurnus dabryanus
CACTCAACAAGGATTTCTTAGGCCGATCTGTCCACACATTACAATACAGAGGTAATAAAACTACGTCATTATGTCTAACTTCATGATTCCGATTGATTGAGCTATAGATAAACTTAGAAAACTATAGAAAACACACAGTTTAGAGCCCATCTAGTTTGAGTGACACTATGACTGTAAACCTTTGTATTAAAAATGTGTTCACTGCCTCAAAGGCACAAATTGGTATCAGATGTACTGTCATATCTGTACATATGGTACATAATAGGACCTTTTTTAACTGTCCCAGTGACAGCTTTTGTACCACTGTTTTCTAAAATGTAAAATGTTATGTAAAAAAGTAAAGAAAACCATGATATAAATCTATTATATTTGAACAGCAATTGTTTCTACCTACACTATTCCAAATGCAATGGCCTATTTACCAGCAGTTTTCTCCATTCTGATCATTCACTCAGGTTACCCTGATCAATTACCTAAAGCAACACGTAAAGCATCGACAAAAACACTTAAATCAAAACCTGATGGTTAAAAATGAAACAGTTTTCTACTGCATTTTCTCTCAAAGATGAGAAATTGTGGCCCAGAAAGCTGTTATTGGCAATCAATACCTTCACAACAAAACAATGGATCCCAATATAACTGAAATAGCCAGTCCCACACTACCCCACCCATCTCAGAGAAGCGCTGAAGAAGATTCTAATAGACCTTTTTTGAGCTCACAATGGAGCCAAACAACCTCATGCAATAACTCTGATGAGAGTGATTAAGGCACATGGCGGCAAATGAGGGAATGATTGTCTTGAGTGATTGTCTAAGTGACCCTGCATGAAAGTGCTGTGGGACAATTGAACTCAGTCATTCTGTGTCGCTTTTCCTCTCTGATTAAATTAATAAGATAAATCCAAAGATCCCCTGCCAGGCCTCAACCCAAGTATTTTTATGAAATGGGTTACACAAGTACATCAATCCCTTCCCTCTGTCTCTGGAGAGCAGACTATCAGTTTTAGAGAGGGGTCATCGCTCTCACAGGAATTGTCAAGGATCGGAAATAGATAGAAATGGGGCAGCAAATCAAAGTCCGACATAGATTGAATTGGGGTAACCAATTAAAGGTTTTTCTGCCCTATATCACTGTAAGGAATTTGAACAAACCATAAACTATGAAAGTGTGTCTCATAACTTGTCCTGCACTGTTTGTGCTACAGTGGGTACATGAATGATTTTGTGTGGATGTTGAAGAGGTGAATTGATATACCAATAAAATAGGTGTTAAAAATACATTGAAATAGATTATGCAAAATACAACAAAGATTATTATGACATGGACTAGTACGCAATCGGCGAATAAACACTAAATACATTTCTCGGGCAAACACCCAGAACACTGTACTGTAGTGGTAAACTCACATTTTAGAAAAGGTATTAATCTTGTTCAGCACAAACAGCTTGTCACAGTAGTTTCTATGCTTCTACCATTAAATGGTTTCAAAGGCGTTTCACTTACAAAGCTCATTTGTTCATCTCCAAAAAATTATTTCTTCACCCACATCACAGAGTTTCTTTAGCTGCTGTGTTAACAGGAGCAATAAAATGCATTAATTGCTCCTCACTGATAGAAGATAATTTTCACAATTAAAATAATTGTTCTGCCAGAGCTGTGCTGGAAAAGTCCCTTGTCAGAGTTCTTGCAGAACTTGTTCCTGCCATAAATAGAAAGATGCTTATTGCCATATGCTGCTAAGCATAGAGGGAAGCCATCCAGCGGGAACAACCAGTCCTCCAACCAATACAACCGTATAGATTATTTGTCACTTTCCTTGAAAATAAAACAAATGAGTTCCCCTATCCGACAGCACAGGTTTTACTTGCATGATAATTTGGATTGTTAGAGTTCAGTTGGTAGAGCGTTTAGTTAGCAAAGGCCAAATGGATTCTCAGGAAACCTATATAATGATAAAATGGATACTTTAAATATACTGAAAGTTGCTTTGTAAAATTTGTGAAATAGATATAAAAAGATGAAAAAGGGGCCGTGTAAAAATTCCACATATTGCTCTAAAACGAATGCACATTTTGATTGGTAGCGACAGTCAAATGTCATTTTCATAACACACATAACAGGACACTATCGATTTTTATGGCAACTAGTGAGTGTTTAACTTTTAAATGTAACTACAGATTGTAATAAGCTCCTTGCATAAACAACCTTGCATAAAAGTTTCATTTTATAGAGGAGGTCAAGCTGGAACACAATGTCCTGCTGCACCACTTAAAAGCGAATCTAAGAGATAACAGCAACAAAATTACATTTGTAACCGATTAGTTTGGGCGTTATAGATCAAGATAAGAAAGTCTACCTAGGAAATATATTTGTTTTAAACAGCCTGCATTATGATAATTTTACAAATTCATTACCTTTGTTTTTTTTGTGGGGGGGTTAGAATAAATATATTTGATTGAAAGTTTTTTTTTTTTCACTTACATTTTGTCATACTAATGCAGTCTGGGCCAGTCTGTTTGGGTAAATGCTTCTAATTGGTTAACCGCTTTGAGCGTGTATTTACAAATTGCCATATGTAAATTGAATACATAAATTATTTAATATTATAATACAGGAAAAACTACGCTGTTGATTGTTGTGAACATGACAAAGCTTCAAACGAAATACATATAGTGCATACAATTCCACCTTTTGTTTGAATGAGTGCTTAAACTATGAACAGAGGACAAAAAGGTGAGGACCATTGTTGATATCAGTTGAAGACTTAATGTGATGCTGCACTAACTTATCTGTGAGATTACTGTCCTAGGAGGAGTTGAAAACAGAGTCATCGTATGATATGCTTTTTAATCACAGATCAAGTAATGTATATAATATATATGTCATGTCATGTTTTCTCAAGTCATATTTTTGTTTGTCAGGAAGGTGACCTCTGCATTTAACCCATCCAGTATACATGTACTGCACACTGTGAACACACGCACGCACGCACGCACGCACGCACGCACGCACGCACGCACGCACGCACACACACACACACGCACACACGCACACACACTCACACAAAGAAAGAGAACACTGGGATCATTTGAAGAAAATGCTTTGCTCAAGGTCACCTCATTTGTTTCCTGCTGGCACTGAGAATCAAAACTGTGACCATTGTTTACAAGTCAGACTTTTGAACCATTAGGTTGAAACAAATTTGTAAGCCATAAATGGTCCTACATGCTTGGTTGTTTACTGATAAACAAAAATCTACATGTTACTCAGTTTAAGGGTTCAGCTTTTCAACTTTTTACTGAGTTTTACTGTAATTTTTTTAAGGCAGCATAACATTGCTTAATAATGTTTGGAACAGCATTTACATTACATGTGGCAATGACACCTTTAAATGCAAAATAAAGGAGGCATTTCAGTAGGTATGGAACAAAGGATAACTACTGTATAATCTGTCACATAACTATGTAATTCTAAAAGTGTATGAAATCCTAAAACATATATATAAAAATATATAGCATATTACTATAATTAATTCCTTCATCTAAGGTGTTTCTAGTTAAATTATAATTTTTTTGATCATGTGAATCTTTTCGGAGACCGTCATGTGTTTAGAGTTTGTCATTAGTGAAGACTTGGAGACAAACAGGAGCTCCTCTGCTCATTAATGAAGGAAAGAGCAGTCATTACACTGACCTGCTTCACCCGGCACTCATTAATACATTTTACATGTTCCATGAGGCTGGGACGCTGCTCTTTTTTGACAAAGCGTCATATTTTAGATTTACAAGACAGGCCACAAAAAGTTCATTAAAAAATTGAAAAGGCCAGCTAAATCTGAATACTAATTGGATGCATTTATATATTCAAATTAAAATATTCCTAAAATGTTATGTTAAATACCGTTAGTGGACAGTTTTAGTGACAAAAACTATATTACATTTACCAATTAAATAGCAATTAAATATTTAAATTTAAGTGTCTTAAATAAAAAAAAGTTATGAAGCTTTCTTTGTGCTGTTTTCCGTATCGATATTAAACTAATTGTGCCAAACTGAGTGGGAAAATATCAATATGGAGGCACTCTGAGTAAAGTGATATTTCAGCAGACAACAAACATATTGATTTAAAACATGTTGATTTTAAACTGTGCTATTTCAGTAGCTTGCTATTTTTTATTTATTATGAAAAACTTACTATATGCCTCCATTATAATATAAAATTGTAGATAAAATAATTGAAACAAGATAAGGAGTTTCGTTAGCCTGGTCCAACCAGACTCTCGTACTTTCATTTCATTTGTACAGAGAGTCTGGCCACGCTCCATTGCAAAGCGTTCCTTTAAAGAGGGTCCTCTGTTGAAGTTTAAAACTATTGGATCTGCCCAGAGTCACTCAGGATCTGCCATCGCTAACGTGTGGTGGTGACGTATATCATGCGCCGAAACCGTCCAGAAACAACAGGCCTGAATGATCAGACCAACAAAACTTAGCAAATATTGTTCTTGCTCCGGCTTTAACTTCTGTATATTCAGCAGTGTTGCAACAACAGACCGAATAGTTTTTCTCACGTCTTTCTCTGCTGCCATTACTGAACTACAACTCAAACTGACGCACAACCTCAACGTCATCTTCTTAGTCACTCCCTTCTGTTCGCTGATTGGAGCAGCACATTTTTGCAGGAGAAAACAAAACTCTACACAGCAGTCCCAAACAGTACTGGCCCTATCCCAAATGGCGCACTTCATGTGGACTTTCGGTCTCGTGGCCTTAAATTGCGCGTTCTCGCTTAGTCTACGAGTTCGTAGGGTGTCCCATCTGTCATTTTTACGCTTTGAAGTGTGCTCATCAGTGCCTCCTTTGCCTTGGTCTTGAGTGAAGCCCGCACTGCAGCAGGCTTCGCGCACTTTGCCAACCCAGAAGTCCTTGCAAAAGGGCAATCAGACCAATCAGACGACGGAAGGGAGGAGTTCACACTGACAGGCAACTTCTCTACCTATTTCCGGTGTGATGCTCGAGTCTGTCCCAAAATACGACTCCGGTGCACCCATGTGGACTCGCATCAAGGGTCCCTAAAGTCTGGACTACACAGCCCAGTCTCACGAAATTTCGTTATATAGTCACGTATTTTTTTGATTCTTTTTTCGTGCTATTATCACGAATTTTCGCGTTTTTTCGTAATCGTATCACGAATTCCTGTTTTCGTGTGATTATCACGTATTGGTTACTCAACTGTTTTGTCCTATTTTCTTACCATTGTCGCTTCGGTTTAGGGTTAGATTTACATAAAATGACATCCCTAACCAAACCCAACTCTAACCCTAACGCCAGGCGACATATAAAAAAATAAATCAGGAAAAATAGTATAAACCAATATATAAAGTGACATTCTAATGCAAGCACCAAATCTAACCCTAAACCGAAGCGACAATGGTTTAAAAATAGGAAAAAGCAGTTGAGTAACCAATACGTGATAATCACACGAAAACAGGAATTCGTGATACGATTACGAAAAAACGCGAAAATTCGTGATAATAGCACGAAAAAAGAATCAAAAAAATACGTGACTATATCACGAAACTTTGTGAGACTGGGTAGGGACTACATGATGTCATCAAAGTGTGGACTCTGAGGAGGACCACAAGTCTGGAGTGTGCCATTTGGACAGGGCAACTGAAGCGAAATGAAAATTAAGCGGAAGCATGTAGGAGGGCGGAGCCAGGCTAGAGTTTCGTTGCAAAACGAGATAAATACGTTTTTAACATTTTTGTCAAAGCATGTTTATTATTATGTTATCATGTTATTATTTTGTTTTATGGTGCTACTTAGCTGTATTTTTTAAAGTTATGAAGGTTTAAATCAAAACAAACCAACTGCAGTTGAATTGATATTAATTGGAATGCACAACCAAAAAACGAGATTTCTGAAAAATAAAACGTCTCGTTTGGCAACGAAACTCTTCAGATAAATTTTTTACCAATTTAACATGTTAATTTGTGTGATTATGAAATAAACAAGGCAGTAAAATTAAATAATTAAAGCAATAGCACACAAGTTTAATAAATATGAGCACTTTAATAAACAAGAAGAATAACATTTTAAACAAAGTATGGTCAGTTTATGCTCTGTTTCAACATAAAAGACTCAGTTCAGTTCATGGAGATCTCTTCTAATGAGCTGATGATTTGAATCAGGTGTGTTAAATAATGTAGCCATACAAAATGTGCAGGGCAGTGGGCCTCCAGGAATAACGTTAAGAACCCCTGATCTAGAGGGCACTCCTGAGTAATATCAGTTATGGTCGCCATATTTAAAAGTTGTTTTAAATCCAAAGTGCTCAAGACTAGTGACTTCATAGGGAATGAAAATGTTCAAAAATAACTTTGTTGGACACTTTACTCCCATAGTTCTTTGTGCAGTTTCTATATTGGCTCAGAAATATAACGCAGAAGTCTTCTCCAAAGAACAGTTTTCCCATATGTTCCACACACCAGCTGTTCTCAAACTGGGGGCCAGCGAGATGGTGCCAGGGGGGGCCCAGTTTTATGACATTTTATAAAATACATACATTTTTTATAAACTTTGTGTAAATAAACCTAAAAAAATAAGGTTACTAACCAACAACACTACTTTGTATACTTTAATATGTTTTGTCTAATTAAAATATTATGTTTTAGAACAAAATTGTCATAAATTTTCTTTGGGGGCCGCGAAGAAATACATTGTACACAAGGGGGGCCGCACGCTGAAAAAGTTTGAGAACCACTGCCCTACACCAATCATCCTTTCAAAGCTCTTATTCTGGGTTGAAACCCTTCCCCACTGAATGAACCTGTATGTTTGAACAAATCAATCGAGTGATTCATAACCTGATCTCACAAATTTCCATGGGATAGTCATGGAATTTCACACATTTCTCACACATCTTCGTATTTTTCACGGACTTTCTTTTTCGTGGCATTCTCACGGATTGGTTACTCAACTGTTTTGTCCTATTTTCTTACCATTGTAGCTTCGGTTTAGGATTAGATTGACATAAAATGACATCCTTATCCAAACCCAACTCTAACCCCAGCGCCAGGCGACAATTGTTTAAAGTTTAGAAAATATAAAAGAATGAATCAGAAAAAAATTGTATAAACCAATACTTACAGTGACATACTAACGCAAACACCAAATCTAACCCAAACTGAAGCGACAATGGTTTGAAAAAAGGAAAAAGCATTTGAGTAACCAATCCATGAGAATGCCACAGAAAAGAAAGTTCATGGCAGGCCCACGGAAAAATGCGGAGATCCATGAGAATGCCACGGAAAAATGAGCAAAAAATTGTGTGACTATCCCACGGAACTTTGTGAGATCATGTTGTTCATAAAGAGTGGCTGAATTTTTAACAGCCTTCTACACTTACTCTTTCTGCCATATAATGGCTTGGTTAAAGTGTTGCCAACTATTTTCAATGGGAAGTAGCTAAGCCTGCATTAAAAAGGCGCTAACTGTTGCTAGAATATGTCATCACGTGACTAGCATATCAGTGACATCACCACGTCATATTTGCATTCTGACTACATTGGCTTTTTAAATTATTTTACTCTCTGAACTGTAACAAACTATATTTTAATACAGCTGATTGCCTAAAAATATTTTTTTAATTTGTATATTCTCTGCTTCTGTTGACAGACAATGAAACAAGTATGAAAAAGTAACTGAACGTGACCCATTTAAACTACTTGTTAATGTACAAATTGTTAACCAGCAATTACTTAACTGTTCGTCTAGGTAAAAGAATGAGCAGCTGAGCTTATTCATGTTTATTTGTCCAAATAGTCCAGTTTCAAAACAAATAAGGATACCCAGATAAATAATTAGAAATGCTGTTTTGCAAGTAAACAGATCACTCCCACCTCAGCTGCGTACAGTCTTGTGCATCTGTGCTGCAGCTTAGTAGTATGTAGTAGTATGCAGCCGTTTGACAAATCAGTTAAATCAGTGACTCAATGTTTCCTTAAATAATTAATTTCCTGAAACTATTGTCTGCAAATATTTACAATATTAATTAAAGGGATAGTTATATAGGCCTACAGTATACTCAATTCAAATGCCTATTACATTTACATATAATAATTTAGCTGACCCTTTTATCAAAAGCGACTTACAATTGCTATATATGTCAGAGGTCGTACGCTTCTGGAGCAACTAGGGATTAAGTGTCTTGCCCATGGACACAATGGTGTGTCTCAGTGGATTTGAACCCAGGTCTCTCACAACAAAGGCGAGTGTCTTATCCAATGCACCATCACCTTATCTAGTAGGTCAAATGAGTCGACATAGTTGTATGGAATGGTATGAAGAATAAAAAAAGACAGTCAAGTGAGTTTGTGATTCGATGATTCATAAAGTCTGTCACACTTGGTTAGGGTTGCCGCCTTTTATAAAGAAAAATAAGGGATGCATGCCGTAGTGGAAACAAATGCGTTTGAGGCTGATGTTATGTCATTACCATGTACAGAGCTCTTATTATACATCTTTGCCTAGGTAAATACAGTTTTTCATTCTATGGCACCTTTAATATAATGACATCATTTGCATCCCCACCAATGTCAAAAAAAAAAAAAATAAGGGATGCCTGCTGTAGTGGGGGCCACACCCCTTAGGGCCAGGATGACAATGTAAAATATTATTATATTATTATTATATATTAATATATATATAAATAAGGATTAATTTATCTGTTCACTTTGTATAGCCTTTTGGCAATAGTATTTTGAGGGATTCAATTATCTAGATTGGTTAAGCCTAGTTGTTTATGTTCTTTACATAGACATTATATTTTACTAAATCAGCCAAGATAAGTTGAACGTTTCCCCCAAGTTTGAACATTTTTCAACTCTGGGCACTCAGTGCTATGCGCAGAAAAATGCAGAGCGTTGCCTGGCAAAACCCCCCAGCTGCTAGTGTTTTTAAAAAGTGTGATGCTTCTATTGGAAACCATTGAAAACATATGCCAGCCACAGGTTTTATATTGGAACTGATTTTCTTTAACCACCACAAATCAATAATCTATTTATCCTTTAATGATGGGAGGAGCGGCTCATTTTTGTATTTTTTATCTGTGGCACATGGCACACACACACATACACAAAGCATATAAACGCTGCTTTAAAAAATGTTGCAGGTGTGGGTATTTTTGTCTTTTGTTTTTCAAACAGTATATTCAGTAACATCAGGATTTGTCAAAATGCATCTACCTAATGCATCAGTAAATCAGACTGTCAACACAAATCAAATTAGGCAGGTAGACTACAGCAATATGCCAGGCAGGTAGCTGGTCATTGCTCTCCTTTGATGAGAAAATTACATTTGAAATCCACACAAGTTATAAATAGGCACACAAAATAAATGCATTAAAAAGATTAATCTTAGGTTTAATGACAAAAGATTTTTCCAAACACACTATAAAATTATATTTACCCATGCTATTTATTCCAGTTTTGAAACATTAAACATTTTCTGTGTTACATAACACAAAATCACTCTTAATTGCACATTATTAAATTGTATTTAATGCTGGACACCTTTCAGATATTAAACAGCATCTTAACAAGTCTGTAAGAAGGTACAGGTATGTGTACCATTAAAACCACAACATTAAAACAAACTGCAGTATTAAAAAACAAACAAACAATAGTAAACTATTAGTATGAAATTAGTGTAAAATAGTAAAATATTTATTATTAAATTCCAAACAATTCCAGTATTTTGGTAATATCTGTTGTTAGATATAAGTGACCAACCATATTCGCATAAATTCAGAGAAGGGTCAACATAATGTATAATTAAAATAACAAAAATTGGCTCTTATGTAACCGGTCAAAGGTTTGCTTCACATATCAATGTTAAATGAGCATAACATGTGCATTTCATATATTTTATGCAAAAACTGCATACAACAAGCATTATAAAATAAATATTTTGTAGGCCCAAGGTTTGATAGTTGTTTTGATATTTTGGTGTTCCATGAAGTCCTGAAAAGCTATAGCCTTATAAGGAAACCTACTTCTGTAGCTCAGTTGGTAAAGCATTGCATTAGCAGCACAAATATCATGGGTTTGATTCCCAAGGAACACACACATACTTATAAAATATATACCTTGGATGCACTGTGGGTCTCTTTAGATAAAACTGTGTGATAAATGCATAATTATCCATAGAAATCTTATTCAATGTAAAATAGCTTTTGCATATTTTCTTAACTGGATAAAAATACAGAAATGTTTTTTAGCCAACTGAAACTTAACTATAGTTTTGAAATGTGTAGTAAGCAAACATACATTTTTGATGGATTGATTACCTTTTTTATTACCCCAATTTTACTATAATACCATGGCTAAAATATCTTTACTGTGACAAAAATGTTAATTTGTGGCTTCCATGGTTTCACTACAAAAACATGGTTAGTACAGTTAAACCTTATTAATTCTGTGAGTGAATATGGAATTTAACTTTCAATAATAATAATAATAAACAATTACCAAAAACAACTTTACTTGAATACAATTTGGCAACTAGCTCTTCATTACATTATACAATGAATAGCCTACTGTATGTTTATATTTACAGTATAATATACAGTATGCAACGTTAAATCACTTACAGCTGATTGACAACACATGTTAACTGTTAAGTTAAATCTCTATTTAGGTGTAACTTACTTGACCAATAAGCGCGAGCTGCAATCGTTCCGCCCTCCCCTGAATGTTACACACCTCAGTATTGTGTGAAGAGCATCGACGACAGGCTTACTGAGAACGAAGTAAGCAACACACAAAGAGCTGCTTCACAGACTTACAGTGGTCGTCGCAACATTTTGCCATTTTACTAATTTCTCCTGGAGAGTCCGATTGCGTAGAAGAGTTCCGGCTTTAGGTTTGGCAACGGATCATGTAAATCTTCCTGTCTGAAGCGCGTCCGATCAGCACAATCAGTTCTGATTTTACTCAGAGGCTTTTGAGTATTGTTTTGTTTGTTGGATATTCAGAAACCACATACAGAATGCACATTTGCTACATTGCTGGGCAGACAGACCCTGCCAGATGTCGAAACGTATCTACAATATCGGTTGATGCGCGAACTAGGAGTGAGCTATGCGCGTATCTGTGATCTGACCGTTCATGTGTGGTCTGATGATGAAAATCATCAGCAACTTTAAGCTCCAGGTTCTAAAACTGAGCAGATGAGTAAAGAGAGACTGCGTGGTTCAGAACACGAGCTGCTGGACAGCGCCTGTGGAGAGTTTTTCCTGCATCTCTACTTTCAGTCACATCAAGGTAACGCGTAATAATACTTTCTCATAAATAAACAGCTAAGCGATATGATGCAACGATAGGTCGAGAGAGAAAGTATGGGGAAATAATGGCATCATAGTTTTTTGTTATTATTATTGATTCAGTATATTTCCCTTAATTTTAAGATCTAGATGCCACACATTATGCATTGCTGTGATTATGTGAGTAGGTTTCTGTTTTAAAAGAGTTGACTTCATTTTACGCATTACCACAATTATACTCCTGTACATGTTGACACATATTGTATATTGTCAAAATAAGAACTTGTTTTTTATGGACATGATTCCAGACGTATTGGCATATTGTAGGTTATTTATTGGATTTAAAAGAAGCAGTAAAATTATGGAAGAAAAAAATCTGCCAAAATCTATGTAGTATGTAAAGTGTGTATGTGAAAACATATTTTATTTAGAAAATAATTAACCAGCACATTAATCAATTAATAAATTGTCTGCATAAAAAAGTTAATAAATACTCATTGTTGTACCTTTTGGTACTTAATTGTAGCCAATTCTTGCCTTAACGTAGGCTATCCCAGAATCATTGTGTTAACTTGTTTACCAACAGCTAATGTGTAAGTAATCCATCTGTTTATACTGCTGTCTGCGCAGGCTAAAATGTCTGCCCTTCGGAAGAAATTTGGTGATGACTATCAAGTAGTGACCACCACAACATCAAGCCATCAGAAAGATAAGAGGAGAAAGCGTCAACGTTTCGTAGACAAGAACGGCCGCTGTAATGTCCAACATGGAAACCTGGGTGGAGAGACCAGCAGATATCTCTCAGACTTATTCACAACTTTAGTAGACCTCAAGTGGCGCTGGAACCTCTTCATTTTTATCCTCACATACACGGTGGCTTGGTTATTCATGGCTTCGATGTGGTGGGTGATCGCTTACATTAGAGGGGACTTGAATCGAGCACATGATGAGAAATACACACCATGTGTGGCCAATGTCTATAACTTTCCCTCAGCTTTTCTCTTCTTTATTGAGACAGAGGCCACCATAGGATATGGGCACAGATACATCACTGAAAAATGTCCCGAGGGGATTATTCTTTTCCTATTTCAGTCTATTCTGGGCTCCATAGTGGATGCCTTTTTAATAGGCTGTATGTTTATTAAGATGTCTCAGCCCAAAAAGAGAGCAGAGACATTAATGTTCAGTGAAAACGCAGCCATCTCCATGCGGGACGGCAAACTCACACTGATGTTTAGGGTTGGAAATCTACGCAACAGCCACATGGTCTCGGCTCAGATCCGCTGTAAATTACTCAAGGTATGTGCCACGCTTTGGTCATGCTTTTCACGGTAACAACTAAAAGGCCAATTCACACTGATCCAACAAACACCAACTGTTGGAGTCTGTTGGGTCAGTGTAAAACCCAGATGGCAGATCAAAGTAAATGAGACTTTACAATCTTGTTGTTTGTTGAAGTTGATTGTTGTTGGACCAGTGTGAATTAGGGATGTAACGATTAAATCGCGTGTCCCATTTAAAATGCCTGTCTGAAATCGATTCTGAATCGCAAGGCTGCGATTCTTTGTTTCATGCACAGCTTGTGCGTATACTACCGCATTTGGTCAGTAGGAAGTCCTTATCAATCTAAAATCATTTTGAGTCGGAGTCGTTTATAACATGCATTTAAAAAAGCAACACTCGTTAAATAAAAATCATTAAAAATATTCTTTATTATCATGAAAATATACCTGAAACAATTTGAAGATCAGTGTATAAATATTCCTGTAGACATTTCCTGGAATAGTGTTTGTAATGATACTTCTTCTGTGGTACAAAGGGAGTTTTTGCATGAGAGCGCCCCCTGGCGTTTGGATGTGCCGGGATTTCATCGTAATTCATTCAAATTCATTAAAGGGTCGGTGAATTTGTTGATTTTATTGTTTTATGCTGTTTTCTGAGGTGTACTTATGATGTTCGCGTGGTTTTTACATTCAAAAACATCAAAAACAATAAGTTATACGCTATTTTGTAACATGGATTAGTGGCTCTCTGGAGAAAAGCTTCGTTTGAAGGGGCGGGCCGCATTAAAGACCTGGACGTAAACACCCACTGCTATGATTGGACGGCTTCATTTCCCGTCATTACATGTGGTGAAATGTTATAAAAACATTAATGTGTGAAAATAGCAGCTGAACATGTTTGACCCACAAAAGATTCTGGGTGCTAAAGATGATACACATAAATGACAATACGTATAGTAAAGTAGAAACAAAACTTTAAACTCGATGTGACTAAAGTACCGTAAACAACACAGTAAGCGCGCATCAGATTCTAAACTGCGGCTGATAAGCTCTTATCAATAACTTTGTATATTTCTATTGTGCTTGTGAGGTTGCTCTTAGATACACGTAACGTTACATACCACAGTTATATGATAAAAAGCTTTGTTGAGTGTTTGACTGTTCAAACGCAACTTGCCTAAATTACCGTATACAACACAGTAAGCGGGCATCATAATCTAAATTGCGGCTGATAAGTCCTTCCTTATCACTAACTTTGCATATTTCTACGGTTAAATTACAATCGTATTGTTAAGTGTTGCACCTTTATTAATCATTTAATGTTTTTAGTAAATTAAAACAGTCAAACATACGTGTTTAGACACGGATGTTACAACAGGACATATCAAGCGATCTCTTCTAACAAAGCAATAGTGAAACGCAGTAACTTAAATAAAGTTAAATGTCTTACTTGCTGTGTCATTTTCGTCAGATTAATACTCTACAAATCCAGCATCGACTTGCTTCTTTACAAGTGAATCCGCACAGTACACAAGGTAATCAAACACTCCCCACACAAGCTGGAACTTCTTAAAAAACAACCTTTATCCACGCATTCCTATAATGTTATTTTCTGAGCCTCAGAATTAACTCTTTCACCGCCAGCGTTTTAAAAAAAAGTTGCCAGCCAGCGCCAGCGTTTTTCATGATTTTCACCAAAGTTTAATGCCTTCCAGAAAATGTTCTTCTTTAAATATATAAACATACAATATACCAAATGGAAGAACAGACCCTCTGCTTTCAAACAAACAAAAAAAAACGTTTCATCCTACCTTTAGTGGTTCTTTTGCAATCAGCTTTTGAATATGGGTAGGTTTTTGCAAAAACACCATATTTTGAGCAAAAAGCAGAGATAATTCCATTTTTGTGACGGACTTTTCATAGAGATCCCATTCAGAGCGATCTTTAAAACAGACACGGACATGCAGCAGCTTGCCATAGGGCAATTCTTCCGGGTTTAAAAAGTTGCGGTATATAATAGCGGTATTGCGGAAAGACGGAAAATCTCGTCATTGGCGGGGAAGCATTTTCTTTTAATTGACGAGATATCTCGTCAATGGCGGGGAAAGAGTTAAAGTATTCAGCTTCTGTGTGGTTCCCACGCGGTTCTTCCACAACCCAAGACTTCGTTACCATGGTTACTCTATCATAACAGATCACCACGTCAAAATAAAAGTCTCTTGGAAAAAAGGTTTTTAAAAGTCATTTTGGTTACATTTGGCAATCTTTAAAGACATGTTTACTGATTGTTGAGACACACGTGTGTCACGCGAAGCTGTGGGCGGGGCTACAAAAGTGGTCGTTGTATTTGGCTATAGGGAGGTGCTTCAATTCTACTTTGACGTCATATTTCTCTGAATTCCACACTTGGTTGTAAAACTGGCTTGGTGCCAAAAACTGTTATATTTCAGTAGCACGGACGTTTTCAGTTCTGAAACTTGCAGGATGTTCATTTAACTATGATGACCTCTTATATAACAAAGTATCAAGTTAAAATTAAGTATTTGATTCACCGCTCCTTTAATTGAGAAAACGCGCATAGTGTGAATTGGCATTAATGTATTATTAATGTGTACTTTTTTATGTAAATTAGCAAAACCAGTCAAATGTTTTGGGTCACAGATTTTATCTCAAAAGCTTATTTTTATAGTTACTTATTCTTATAAACATATTTTTATAACCGCTTTGTCTTTTATTAAATATAACATAGGTTTTGATTTTTATTATTTTAGTTAATTCCTATAACATCAATGAAGAATAATTGATTGACACTAAGCTTTTGATAAGTAGTGTATAGTATTAATTTGTTTAATTTTACTTCTGATCTTCTTTTTTTTACTTGATAAAAGCCATTATTATGTTTTTACACTTTTACACAAAGTTTCTAAAGCTGTTATATATTTTAAAACATATACTTAACATGCAATGAGTTTGTGGAGATGATTTAAAAAATTAACTTACTACCGTAGTTTTTTACTACCGTATATGTGTAACTTTGAAGGGCACTGTTATTCTTATATAGTTATAGTATATTATAGTTTTATATTAATATTCTGCCATTTTTAATTTTAGGTCTCAGCCAATGCCTAGTTGTCAATTACATCACATTTTATTTAATTAAAAAAGTTTTATTTGTGTTTTAAAGATGTCAGCTAAATTACAAAAAAATGTTGACTCACAGCTTTGTTGAATAAATGAGGTTTGCAGGAGGTGTTGCCACAAACTTGCACAACATAAACACTTTTATCAAGATTTCACATACAAAAAAAAAATTCCCAATACATTATTCCCTATGCAATAATAATAATACTACTTGATAGGCTTTGTAAGCATTCATTTTGTACTTGTATGTCCTCTAATGATTCAGTATGCATCCTCATGGCTTACTTTTTTCTCACTCCTGCAGTCCCGACAGACACCTGAGGGCGAGTTCCTCCCGCTGGATCAACTAGAGCTGGACGTAGGCTTCAGCACCGGAGCTGACCAACTCTTTCTTGTCTCACCTCTTACGATCTGTCATGTCATCGACACCAAGAGCCCTTTTTATGAGCTTTCACAGCGGTCGATGCAGACTGAGCAGTTTGAAATAGTTGTGATTTTGGAGGGTATAGTCGAAACAACCGGTAAGTTTCTCTTCTATTTTTAAGCATGCCTTCTTTAGCAACTGAGTTGCAGTGTAGCAATTTTTACATGTGATAGCAATAATGTGGTGTGCTGTAAACAAGTCTGCAATGAAGTCGAATTTTAGTCACATGTCATTTGACTGTGTGTGTTTCTGTCAGATGACCCGCCTCTCCTTAACCTCGGGGCACCAGCTAAGAAATTTTACCTTAACAGTATAAGTACGATCCAAATTGGTCATTCAATAAATGCTAAAATTAGCACAGAGAGGGTTCTAGTAATCAGGAAGACACAGATGAAGGACCCTTAAAGTGAAGGTTTGCTCTCCTGAGCTTAACCTTTTTGCAGATGATGACTATTGCCTAAGGTTATTGACTTAGAAATTGGGGTGATCTGTTTTAGTCTCTGATAGTAAATGATGGGTGATCTGTCTTTCTAGAATAAAGACTTAGAACTTGTTTTTTTCTGTTACACTTCCTAGCTCATAGGCCAGAAGCTCAGAACTGATAATCTATAGGTGTCTCTAGGCACACAGGCGGAGACTCAGAACTTGGTTTGTTGCTATTATTGCCTCCTAACTCAAAGGGTGGAGGCTAAGAATGTTGAATGATTGTTGAAGTGTACATTTATCCATTTCAGCTAAGCTGGAAATTTCCCTTTTGCACTTTCCTGTTTTTGGCTGTTGGCATCATAAGGGGTCTACAGAGTGTGACCCACCCTTGCTTCACTGTGAGGAACTCCTTTGCATAGTAAAAAGTACAGCAATAAAACTGTCTTTATAGTTTTACCTATGCTTTATTCACTACCACTGGTATTGTCTTGAAGGTCCATTAGTATAGCTAAATTCATTATCATACATGCATTCATATGTTGTGTTCATGTGGATCAAATGGCTCACTGGGTTTTTCCCAGAAATAATTTCCTCATAAAATGTAGATCTTGTAATGCACTGTTAGTCGCTTTGAATTAAAGCGTCTGTCGAATGCATTAATGTAATATCAATCATTAAAATGTGAACAGTTGTATAACACATACCTATTAATTATTAATGCTTATGTCTCTAAACTAGTATGGAGTGAATGTGTATACAGTAGTGTAAAAAAGTGCTGTCACACTTTAATGTTTCAGATCATGAAACAAATTAGATAACACAAGTAAACACAACGTTAGAGCTGGGGTAAACGACTATCTATTAAACGATTAATCTTTGACTATTTTATGGATTAATCAACTAATCTAACGACTAATTGGACGATTAATCTATGAAGGTATATTTGGTGCAAAACAACTGCACACCTGTGACAGTGGAATTTGTATTTGTAGAGATTATCCACACATCTGTATCAGTAAATTTGAAGTCACAGATGAAGAGTTGCAAACTTGTAGATTTTTTTTCTTTCCCTCAAATACAACACAACAGTTACACATTCACAAATCCATCAGTGCAGCTGCACAAATCCCATTTTACAAATCACAGATTAAGAAACTCACAAGCTCACGTTTTTTGCTACAATTGCAGTAAATATGGTGCAAAACCTACTTGAACACCTGCATCAAAGTATGTGAAGTCACACACAAATTTTGTACATCCGCAAATCAGTTTGTGCATCTGTGCGATGAGAGTTGCATGTGTGTAAAAAAAAAATTTCACAAATATTTTTTTATTTTTGAAATATTTTCCAGCACAAACACAAGTACATAAATACAACTGCTTGAATCTGCTGCTACGAGTTTCAAACACTCTTTTTCATGTGCTCTCTGTTTTGCACCAAATATCTCGAGATAAATGGTGCGAAAGTGATTTGTATACCTGTAGGCTGTGCTCAGCACTGCCCACCAGGTGGCGCCTGACATTCACTGAAACAGAGTTTATTAATTACCAGCAATGTTTCAGCAAGGTAAATCGCCTTTATCAAGGTATTATTTTCACCAAGTGGAGAACAATATAAATGGGAGTGCTAATTATACACAGATGAAGGTAATTACATACAATATTCCAATGATTCATTAGTAAACAAAATATAAGTTCCATAAATCTAAAAACCATCAATATAAGTAGATTACAAAATACAAGCAGCAAATACACACATAGGCCTACATATACCTAATAGGCTTTAATATACCTAAAAGGCCTCCTGTCTAAGTAAAAATTGGTCCAACTCACCTCACCTTCTAGATGAAAATACCCTCTCAATTCCTATATACAATAATGAAGTTATAGGATGATTAAGTTCAACAAAATGCAGTGCTAATGGAAGGTTCATATTTCTGCATATTATTGCACTCTGATGTTTCACGATGCGTGTTTTATACTCTCTATTTGTTTTCCTACATATGATTTTCAACAATGACAGTGTTAAAGTGGTTTCTGTTGGTATAGATGGAGAAGAGAGGTCCGATCTAACTAATTTATCTCCTAGATTACATTCACCTATATTCAGTTAGCCTATGTTTACTTTACTGACACAACAATGTGCCCAGGATGGTAAAATAATTATTTCAATGTATTACTAATAAACAACACAAGTCTTGTGCATACCGACATGGTTTGACATCTATAGTTATTTGATTGTTTTTTTTCTGATGTGTTAGAAGTCATATATGTAGAGCAGAGAAATAAGACATTTTTTTCTGGGGTGCATGCCCTAGAAAAATACATATGGACCTTGGTATTTATAAAATCCTCTGTACGGCCCTGCTCATGACAATAAGAATCCACTCTCAATAGTGTATTATGAGCTGTAGGTTTTTTAATCGGATCCCTATGTAAAAAATTACAAGCTACCCACAAGTCTAAAAAGCTGATTTGATTTGGGTTAGCATCCAGGGTAAATGTTAAGAAATCAGAACAACTGTTTAGATAATAATAAAAACAATTTAGTTGTTCAGTTACCCGATTCAAAAAGACAGAAATAATCATCCAAATTAGTATATTAGAAGAAAAATCATGTATCTTAGTTAAATGTAGGCCTATGTGTGTATTTGCTGCTTGTATTTTGTAATCTACTTATATTGATGGTTTTTAGATTTAGGGAACTTATATTTTGTTTACTAATGAATCATTGGAATATTGTATGTAATTACCTTCATCTGTGTATAATTAGCACTCCCATTTATATTGTTCTCCACTTGGTGAAAATAATACCTTGATAAAGGCGATTTACCTTGCTGAAACATTGCTGGTAATTAATAAACTCTGCATCAGTGAGTGTCAGGCGCCACCTGGTGGGCAGTGCTGAGCACAGCCTACAGGTATACAAATCACTTTCGCACCATTTATCTCGAGATATTTGGTGCAAAACAGAGAGCCAGTGTTTCCGCTATATACATTCAACCGTGGCGGCCCGCCACGACTAAAACATCCCCGCCACGCCTGTGGTTGTGAATAGAAGGGATACAGCAAACGAAATCCGCCGGATGAGCACTGTTTTATCCTAATCCTTCACCCAAACCCAACTCTAAACACAAAATTTCACAGGATTGTAGGAAGTATTTGTATCTCATTTAGCCAGAGCCATTGTTTTCATCCTAAAAATCCTACCTCCAAATCTAATACTAAACTTTTCGGCATTTTCTGTATCCCTTCTAGACAAAACCCACGGCGGCAGTTCGCAAAATAAATAAAGCTACTGAAATGTCCGCCCTGCCAGACTGGCTGTCTTAAAAGAAATACATTTATTTGTGGATTGCGCGTTGTTCACTCATTTATAAATAAATCTCCTAAAATATCATAATTTCCTCCATGGGTTTAGTTTCATGCACAAATCGATTTAAATCAACAGATGATGATTAGGCTACGTCTCTGTTTTGAGAAATAATAATAAAATAAATAAGCCTACACGAAATATGTTATAATTATCAGATTGACAATACGAATTAAAAAAGTATTTGAGTTGCTGTTCTTTTTTTCTGACGCGCTGTTAAACCAAAGCAGCAGAAAACACGTTGTGTTTTTAATTATTTTAAATAAGCACAAGGTTTTCTCTTTATTGTAAGTTTACACAAATAAAAAATACACAATTTACAGTTTCGAATGTTATTTTACTTTTATCTGTATGGCAATAAATTAAAGGTAATTTAAGTTGCAAGGTCATCACGCGTATGCTGTTCACAGGCGCATATACACGGATGCAGCGCGGAGCTGCGAGAAATGACATGATTAAACTTTCGATTTAACATATTACGAGGTTTTTGGACATTCATTTGGAATCACTGTACTCATATTATCAACTTATCTGGACATTAGTTATTCAGAATATAGGCTATAAGCGCAGCGCGCTGCTGACCCCTCAGCTGTCAGTCAATCTTCTGTGCTTTAGATCGACCCTCACAAAGTTTCACATTAAATGATAAGATGTTTGTCCAAAAACAAAAGGCTAAACACTGAATACTACTTAAATGGGACTGCAAGACATTAATAGTCGAATCTGTTTGTAACTTACATTATTCCCGTGGAAGAGAAGGACGTTGGTAATAAAAACTGGAGGCAGACGGTGAGACTGTTTCGTCTGTTTTCAGACGAAACAACAGGGTCGGGGTACCCGCGGGTGAAACTCCTAATATTTGATGTAACAGGTGTAATAATATTAACGTGCTATATGCGTTGTAGATCCAGGTCGGGACTCAATAGGCGAGAGTAAACTGCGGGTCTTATATCCAAGACCAAAATTCGACTGGATTCCGATAGGTAACAGTTTTTAAATGGCACCGTGCTTTGTGTTTAAGATCTGTCTGCGAAGAGCATTAAAGGTTTCTATTTAACTGCGCGATTTGCGGTGTGACCGGGTCGGGGTCTTTATGTCAAACAGGCCGGTTGTGGAATAAAATTTCTGCTGATGTCGGATGGCTAACTGGTCGGGTGTTCTGTCAATCACAGCGGTGCGGATTATCAACAGGATTGTGCGTGACTTTGCAACCGCTCTGTAACGCTAAACACGAGCACGAACTTTTACACTACATTAAAACTACAATGAAAGATCCGTATGAAGCTATAAAACTTACGTATTTTTTAAGAAAATACAGTTTAGATCAAACATAGAAAAGCAATATGCTATATATATAAGAAAAGTAAATGACAGCATGAAAATGATAAAAAATGCATGTTAGTTTACTGTAGCCTATTTTTTACATTAAAAAAAAATGTACATTTATAATCATCATGGGCGCCCCCTGCCGCCACAGCTGGAAAAAATCCTAGAGGAAACACTGAGAGAGCACACGAAAAAGAGTGTTTGAAACTCGTAGCAGCAGATTCAAGCAGTTGAATTTATGTAGGCCTACTTGTGTTTGTGCTAGAAAATATTTCAAAAATAAAAAAATATTTGTGAAATTTTTTTTTTACACACATGCAACTCTCATCGCACAGATGCACAAACTGATTTGCGGATGTACAAAATTTGTGTGTGACTTCACATACTTTGATGCAGGTGTTCAAGTAGGTTTTGCACCATATTTACTGCAGCAATTGTAGCAAAAAACGTGAGCTTGTGAGTTTCTTAATCTGTGATTTGTAAAATGGGATTTGTGCAGCTGCACTGATGGATTTGTGAATGTGTAACTGTTGTGTTGTATTTGAGGGAAAGAAAAAAAATCTACAAGTTTGCAACTCTTCATCTGTGACTTCAAATTTACTGATACACATGTGTGGATAATCTCTACAAATACAAATTCCACTGTCACAGGTGTGCAGTTGTTTTGCACCAAATATACCTTCATATTAATCTTATGATTAGTTTCTGTTGCTTGATTAATAAAGACCATAATGTATCTCAAATAAATGCCAAAAACATTCTTAATTATATACTTTAAAGTATGTATCAGTGATTTTAGGCCAGGGGGTGGCCAAAGCTACTTTAGGGGGTCCATAGTCCATGAAAGAAAACGATGTGTAACTATGTATCAAGAAAGCATGAATGAATGCATTATAAGATGTAAACATAAGAAGGGTGAATTTTAAACATTTCTGCTGTATTTCTGTTAAAGGGATTCATCCAAAAATAAATATTGTGTCATCATTTACTCACCCTTATGTTCTAAACCTGTAGAAGTTTATTTTATTTTGATAAACACAAAATAAGATATTTTGATAAATGATGGTAAGCACAAAATTAATGGTATATCCATTAAATTCCATCATGTTGTTTTTATTCCTACTATGGAAGTCAATGGTTACAAACAGCTGTGTGCTTACCATCATTTATCAAAATATCAGAAAAAGGAAATTCGTACAGGTTTAGAACAAAATTTTTCAGAATTAATGAAGCAAAAGATCGGGAAATCTACATTCCATGATAAACCTTAAACTTATTTCAAATAGCAGAGCTCAACACAAAGGATGTTTGGCAAATTTTTTTAAAAGTAAATGTGGATTATTCTTTATTTACGAAGATACAAACGTTTTCTTTTTCATATATTTAATTAACTTTAATGACAGAGACAGTTTATGCTTATTATAAGACCGAATGCAATACAATGTTTATTCGTTTAAGACGAACGGTAACCACATGTTTACTGTGAAAATCACAAAGACAGCTATTTTGACATATGAGCATTTGTCCGTTTAAGCCACAAAGACGTGAACATGAAGTCGTTTAAGCTCTGCCTGTGCACGTGCGCTATCGGATATGAGCGTCGCGCTTTCAAGTTCAATGTGCAATCCAGTCCAGTTAACAATCATACAGAAGCCTATAAAGATCACTTCAAGAATTAAAACATGGTGCTGGGTTTTGTCTTAAACAGAAATGCCAATCGTAGACTTTATTCAGTCCACAAGAAAGTTACTATACACACTTCCAGCCATACGATGAAATCATTTAGTATTAGCAATGTATGACTTCACTTACATCATTTTAAAGACATTCCAATCACCGACATGGAGTGACTGTTATAAGGGTTGGCACTGGCTTTTTCTACCTAACAACAGCCATCCCCGGTCCGAGATTGGTTGGAAAACTTTAATTTGGGTTTGAGTGGTTGGTAAAAAGTGATGATCTCAAAGCCCAGGCTGCCTACAGAGACGCGTTTTTTGACAGCCTGCTTATGGGACGGGCAGCTAGCAGATCGTTACGAAAGATAAGACGAATGTGATCATTAATTTTTTTTGAGCCTTAAATTTAATGGTCTGCTTAAGCCCTTGGCAGCGGCATGCAGTTGGAACGAGGCAGCACTCCGGGCGCAGTTTATTGATGGTCTTTCTGACAGCATTCAGGATGAGATAGCGACCCACGACCTGCCTCACTCACTCGACGGCATCATTGAGCTCGCACTGAGGGTTGAAGCCCAGATGCTGTTCCGCAACCAGCGCCATTCTCTCCGTCACCGGGCCTTTCTGAGCCAGGCCACCCAGTCCAGTCAGTCCAGTAACCCTTTGCCTGCTGAGAGTGAGCCCATGCAGTTGGGTAGGATGCGATTATCGCAGAGAGAGAGAGAGCGTCGTCTTCAGAACCCTTCTTCCCTCTGCCCTTCTTCCCTCTGCCTCTACTGCGGTAAGCCGGGGCACTTTGCCAAACTCTGCCCAGTAAAAGGCAACACCCATCGGTGAATCAGGGGGTCCTGGTGGGCATCACGTCACAGAAATCCTCCCTGTCATCATGTACTCAGCTCTCTGTCACTCTGTCCTTCTCTGGCCTTGACACATTTTACCACGGTTCTGTTCGACTCGGGCGGTGAATGCAATTTTATAAGTAAAGATCTGGCTCGCGCTTGTGGTGTTCCTGCAGTCCCTCTTGAGGCCCCCTTGGATGTCTGGTCCATCAGAGGTCAGCAGGTGGCACAGATCACTCACTGCACCCCTCCTGTAAGTCTTTTTATTTCCGGCAATCATCGTGAGGAGATTGTGTTGTACATCCTTCATGCCTCTCTCTCTCCCATCATTTTGGGCCATGCATGGTTGGCACAGCACTATCCCCACGTTGATTGGCAACACAATATTATTTTAGCTTGGTCTCAGTCTTGTCATGTGTCTTGTCTTGGTCCTGCTATTTCGGGTTCTGTTCTTTCTCTTCCTCAGGTTTCGGCGGCCGATTTGACCATGGTCCCGGCGGAGTATGCTGTCATTGGTCAGGTGTTTAGTAAAGTCCGGGCCATCTCCCTTCCTCGCCACCTGTCATACGATTGTTCTATCAAACTCCTCCCAGGCACTTCTCCGCCTAAAGGTAGACTCTTTTCTTTGTCTGCTCCTGAGAGAGAGGCCATGGACCGTTACATTAATGATGCCCTACGTGCCGGTCTCATCCGTCCCTCCACCTCTCCCGCAGGGGCGGGGGTTTTCTTTGTCAAAAAGAAGGACGGCTCCCTCCGTCCCTGTATTGATTATAGGGGCTTGATTGACATTACTATTTAGAATAGGTACCCTCTTCCTTTAATGTCTTCAGCTTTTGAGCTTTTGCAGGGAGCGCAGTTTTCACCAAATTAGATCTGCGCAATGCCTATCATTTGCTGCACATAAGAGAGGGCGGCGAGTGGAAGACAGCATTTACCACCCCTACTGGACACTTTGAGTACTGCGTTCTCCCGTTCGGGCTCACAAACACTCCCTCTGTCTTCCAAACTCTGGTTAATTATGTGCTGAGAGGCATGATTAACACGTTTGTCTTTGTGTACATAGATGATATTCTCATCTTTTCTTCCTCTATGCAGGAACACACTCAGCATGTCTGCCGAGTTTTACGCCGGCTGTTAGAGAACAAACTTTATGTGAAGGCGGGAGTTTCATAAGAGGTCAGTTTCGTTCCTGGGTTTTGTGGGTGAGATTCATCCCGATCCAGCCAAGTTCAGAGCGGTGGCCTGTCCCCAACTCCCGTAAGGCACTACTTCGTTTCTTGGGGTTCGCCAATTTTTACCACCGATTCATCAGAAACTTTGGTCATATTGCTCACCCCTTACGGCTTTCACCTCCACTAAGGAGAGGTTTGTCTGGGGTAAGAAGGCTCAGGAGGCCTTTGATAATTTAAAGTCCCGGTTTATCAGTGCTCCTGTTCTTTCTATTCCAGATCCTACCTCTCAGTTCATTGTTGAGGTGGATGCATCGGATGTCAGGGTTGGTGCCGTTCTATCTCAGCAATCTTCTAAGGATAGCAAGGTGCACCCTTGGGCTTTTTTCTCACACCGGCTTAACCCAGCGGAGCGAAACTACGACATAGGGAATCGGGAGCTGCTGGCTGTCAGACTGGCTTTGGGTGAGTGGCGTCACTGGTTGGAGGGGAGCTCGGAACCCTTCCTGGTCTGGACGGATCACAAGAATCTAGAGTATATCCGTTCAACCAGGAGGTTAACATCACGTCAGGCTCGATGGGCGCTCTTCTTTGACAGATTTAACTTCGTCCTCTCGTACCGGCCGGGTTCTAAGAACACTAAACCCGATGCCCTTGCTCGTTTGTTCGAGGTCTCCGGTTCTGTTAGGGACGAAACCATCCTCCAGGAGGGGCGGGTGGTGAGTGCCCTACGCTGGGGAATCGAACAGCGAGTGAGGAAGGCCAGACGGGAGGGAAAAGTGCCAGAAGGGTGCCCGGCGGGTCGACTTTGGGTTCCAGAATCGCTCCGTTCCGAGGTCATCCGGTGGGGCCAAGGGGTCCAGGTTGGTTTGTCATCCCGGTGTTCAGAGATCGCTGGCTGCCGTCTGTCAGCGGTTTTGGTGGCCCTCTATGGGTCCCGATGTCAGACAGTTTGTGTTAGCCTGTCAGGTTTGTGCCCGTAATAAGGCCTCTTATCAAGCCCCGGTTGGTCTGCTTAAACCTTTATCTGTCCCTTCCCGTCCTTGGTCTCATATAGCCATTGATTTTGTTACCAATTTACCCAGTTATAGAGGTAACACTGTTATTTTGACCATTGTTGACCGCTTCTCCAAAGCAGCGCATTTTGTCCCTCTGCCCAAGCTCTCCTCTGCTAAGGAAACGGCTCAGATTATGATAGAACACGTCTTTCGCTTACATGGTCTGCCTTCTGACGTAGTTTCTGATAGGGGTCCTCAGTTTATTTCCCGTTTTTGGCAAGAGTTCTGTAGACAGATTGGCTCCACAGCCAGCTTGTCTTCAGGTTATCATCCACAGACCAACGGGCAATGAGAACGGGCTAACCAAGATCTTGGTCGTGCTCGCCGCTGTCTGACATCTCAATATCCGAGCTCCTGGTGCCAACAGTTACCCTGGGTAGAATATGCAAATAACTCTCTCCCCATATTGTCCCTTAACATGTCCGCGTTTGAAGCTTCCCTGGGTTTCCAGCCTCCTCTTTTCCCAGCTCAAGAACCCGATGTGGCAGTTCCGTCTGTGCTAGCCTTCGTTCGACACGGAGGAGGGCTAGAATTACTTTACTTGAAACTTCCAGACGAACCAAGGCCGCGGCAGACTGTCACCGTAGACCCGCGCCCCGCTTTATCTGTGGGCAGAAGGTATGGCTTTCTTCCAAGGATCTGCCTCTCCGAGGGCCATCTCGTAAGCTGGCACCTCACTTCCTTGGGCCATAAAGCATTGTTAAGGTTATCAATCCGGTGACGGTCAAGCTCAGATTGCCTCCTGCTCTCGGTTGGGTCCACCCAGTTTTTCATGTGTCTAAACCATGTTCCATCTGCTCCCATCACTCCCACCATGCAGCTTTTGGACAGTTACCCTGTTTTTACTGTTAAATCCTTGTTAGATGTGCATCGTCGGGGCAGGGGTTTTCAGTATTTAGTGGACTGGGAGGGCTATGGTCCGGAGGAGAGGTGTTGGGTACATCTTGGATCCTGACCTGATTGAGGACTTCCGTCGGCGACGAGGTGAGCCCTCCCATGGACCGCCTGGTGGCGGTCGTGGGGGGGGTCCTGTCATGATTTCGGTCTTACCGGCTGCTGTGTTTTTGTTTCCCTGTGTTTTGTGGTCTGTTTTGACAGCTTCACACCTGCGCGTCTCTCACATGGGTGTCATCAGTGTGATTTCCTTCACATGCGTCACTTCACAGCTGCCCTTTATTTTGATGCCCAATCGGTTTGCTTTTTAATCCCTGCGTGTTTTGTGTCTCGTTGCAAGTTCGTCTTTGTATGTGCTCGCCCATTTCTACCTCTGTCTAGATTCTTGTCTTGTGAATTTATCTAGTCAGTTATTAGTATTTTCTCTGTTTATCTGTGCTCCTCTGCTACCCGGAAGAATTGGATTACCGCTGCTTATTTAATCTGCTGTCCTCTGCTCTATTCAACACATTAAAGACTGCCATCTCTCCATCTACGTGCAGAGGATTCTCGCTGCGGCTTTGCCGCTGTCCAGCAGTTTTCCTCCGTCCAGCATTCAGCACCATTAACGCTCTCTCTTTCTCTCCCCGCCACAGGATCACTTACCTCACCTGCCGAGTGTGGCGTAGTGCCCAGGCGAGTGGTGGACTTCACTCGCTCTGCAGTGTGTGTTCTTACATCTCTCCCACCGTCTGTTGAAGAGTGGCTGGTGCCCAGACGTGTGAGGCTTTTGCCCAGTTTCCAGTATGCCCTCCTTCCTCTCTCCCACCGTCCGTTTAAGTGTGGCTGGAGCCCGGACGTGTGTGGTTCTCGCTCTGACCCAGTGTGTGTGTTCTCATCGCCATTTTGGCGTCTGCCTCAGTGTGGCCTTTGCCCAGACGTGCTGCTGACCCTCATATTTATATTATTTAATTAACATTTCTGTTCATCTGCACTGGGATCTCTCTGTGTTTAGTGTGTCTGTGTGGACACTAAACACATTTTGGTTTTTGCTCAATCATTAACTTTTTCCCCGCCATTGACGAGATATCTCGTCAATTAAGAGAAAATGCTTCCCCGCCAATGACGAGATTTTCCGTCTTTCCGCAATACCGCTATTATCCACTAGGCCCTTCCGCAACTTTTTAAAAACGGAAGTATTGCCCCTATGGCAAGCTGCTGCATGTCCGTGTCTGTTTTAAAGATCGCTTTGTAAGGGATCTCTATGAAAAGTCTGTCACAAAAATGGAATTATCTCTGCTTTTTGCTCAAAATATGGTGTTTTTGCAAAAACCTACCCATATTCAAAAGCTGATTGCAAAAGAACCACTAAAGATAGGATGAAACGGTTTTTTGTTTGAAAGCAGAGGGTCTGTTCTTTCATTTGGTATATTGTATGTTTATATATTTAAAGAAGAACATTTTCTGGAAGGCATTAAACTTTGGTGAAAATAATGAAAACCGCTGGCGCTGGCTGGCAACTTTTTTTAAAAACGCTGGCGGTGAAAGAGTTAAAGGAATAGTTCACCCAAAATGTCATTAATGACACACTCGTAAGACCTCTGTTCATCTTCAGAACACAGTTTAAGATGTTTTATATTTAGTCCGAGAACTTGTTGACCTGTCATTAAAAATGTACGTACGGTACAGTATACTGTCCATGTCCAGAAAGGTAATAAAAACATCATCAAAGTAGTCCACGTGACATCAGTGTGTCAGTTAAAATGTGTTGAAGCATCGAAAATACATTTTGGTCCAAAAAAAAAAAAAGACTTTATTCAGCATTGTCTTCTCTTCCGCGTCTGTTGTGAAGCGCATGTGCAAGACTAAAGTCATGTGACTGCAGTGACGCGGCTGACGTATTATCTGGTGTGCCCCCGCAGTTTTTTTTTTTGGGGGGGGGGGGGTTGTGCGCCCCGGGCTTCCTTTACAGTCTAAAAGTTTGCTGTATGTTTGAAAAAAAACTTTGCAAATATGTCTGAGGATAACACATCATCCGTGTCACTGCAGTCACGTGACTTTAGTCTTGTGCATGCGCTTCACAACAGACGTGGAAGAGAAGACAATCAGGGTTCTAAATTAACACAATAAATACTTACCAGCCAGTTTGGCCGGTGATGCATGAGGCATTGCATGTATGATACATAAAACGCCGTTCTCGGTCATTTATCCCTCTGGCAGTACTTCATACATTTCCCATCAATGTGCCGTAGTGCTATGTGATGATGTTTCATACGCCAATTGGCTGCACCCAGTTTGCAGCGAAACCAGCACGAGAAACCATGGAAACGAACTGAGCGCATCCACAAAAGAAGAAGGAGAACGAACGGGCAGAGCAGGGAGGATAGACAGGCTGCGTCCGAAAACTCTAAATTGCTGCCATCTGAGGCAGCTTTCCAAGGCAGGAAGGCATCAAGGCATGTACGAATTAAATGTTAGGTGCCCCAGTGTAAATCTTTTGTGCCCAGGTGTAAATCTCAAGTTAAAATTTTAGCAGTTAACTAGTGTATTCCTTTACAAAGATAATAGCGGCAAAAACAGATCTATATGCAATGTAGTTACCCAATTTACGCTTGTAAGAGCGAAGCAGTCGCATTGACGCGTACACACATGTATCCATGTCCACGCGGGTCTTTGCATTCATTTGAGCGCGCAACTGCATTCAAAAGGTGACGCCACGCGAGTAAGTAATTATGAAAACATGACGAGAAGTACGTTTCTAAATAATATTCATAATCTTATTTTGACTCAATCATTATTGGCTTCTGTAGATGGACATCAGATATGTTTTGTGCAAAGCAGGGCAAGGGAAGCAGAAAGGAGAGATGATCAGTTTAAGGGAGGTAAGACAAACTACATCCTTAAACATTAGAAGAAAAATCTCAGGAAAACCTTTTGTCAAGTCTATAGAATTGCATTGTTGCTGAGAAAATCAACAGATGTTTGTGTTATACTGTTCTGTATTTTCAGATATGAAATTAATATTTAGTTTACTAATATTTAACACTAGGACACTACATAAACAGTTAGCAGTAACTGTGACTGAGATTATATAGTATAGCAGTCATAAAATGACTGGTTTCTTTACCTATTCTTGTAAAAATAAGTTATTAATCATTGCTATCATTGTATAATGTAGAAAATATTTCTCTGCTGTCAATATTTCCAAACATTTTATGCCATTTATGCCTCCAAACATGTTAATAATGTTAGGTATGATGAAGATTACACTTGTATATATTTATCTTTCGCAGTAACTGTTGCACTGTAGAATAGTGGGTTAAGCAAAGGACATAGAAGTGTTGCACACAGCAGGCTTTTAAAAAAAGTCAGCAAAAAATCAGTGGCCTGTGCCCCAGTAAAGCTATATCGACAGAGAAGCGAAGAAAGCTTATGTTTGATCACAAAAATTTTGTCATGTTTTGTCAGGATTGTCGCATGTACGCGAAAGAAAAAACAAATCATTGTTGCATTCAGTGGCACTCATAATTTCTCTTATTCTCACCGGAAAAATTTGGCTAGTGAAAATGCTGATGAGGTCCCTGTGAGTGCAAACCAATTCCTGCGAGTGAGCTAGAATCAACCAGTTGTCGAGATAATTGAGGATACGAATCCCCTGCTGCCTGAGAGGAGCTAGGGCCCCCTCCACGACCTTGGTAAAGTCACGAGGGGACAGACAGAATAAGAGGACCCTGTACTGATCTGCCCTCCCCTCGAAAGCAAACCGAAAACACGGTTCTGTGTCGAGGAAGAATAAACATGAAAGTATGCGTCCTTCAGGTCAATTGCTACGAACCAATCCTGGTGCTGAACCTCTGCCAGGATGCATCTTTGTGTTAACATCTTGAATGACATGCGATGAATATATCTGTTCAGCACACGCAGATCCATGATGGGACGCAGTCCCCCTCCCTTCTTTGGCACTTTGAAATAGGGGCTGTAAAACCCAGAAGACATCTTTGCTGAGGGGATGGACTCTAAGCATGTTTGGCCAGAAGGGTGGCCACCACTGCCTGAAGCACCGCAGAATTCTCACCTCTGACTGATGTGAACAGAATGCCGCGAAACTTGGGGGGGTGTCTGGAAAATTGTAAGGCGTAGCCGAGACGGATTGTGCATACCAACCAACGCGACGGGTACCGATAGCCACACTGCCAGATACCATGCAAGATATACGAGGGGAACAATCTGCTTCATAGTGCCGGGGAGGGGTTCGTAGCTGTATGGTGGAGAGTGGTAGAAGGCAAGCGTTCCCCATCATCGCTTGTCTCACCTGAGATGTCGTTGGAGGAGACAGGCATATTCGTAGACAGTCGGGCTCCCAAGAGATGTCCCGTGCCTGAAAGAGAAGAAAAACACATCCCAGGAAGGAAAATGGAAATAACTCTTTTATCGACCATGTCCCGTGGAGACCCAACTGAAAATAAGAAGGAAAGGGATCCGTCTCGCAAATACCTGAGAATGATGAAAATGGCTCATAGGGCCAGGCCCGCTGGTCGAGATTTCTTCCCTGAAACAAGACCGTCAGGGTTGCTCAGGGACCAAAAGGGTCCCTCATAGTCACCTAACGACCTATCTTCCTGCGGGTAGATCTTCTCTGGGGCCAACCATCTCCGTAGATTTAAGGCAAGGCCAGCACCACAGGAAACAGAGGCATGCCTGGGAGCAGATAACAGATGGGACTGCAACAGTGAAAACGGTTGGGTCACGCCAAGGTGAAACATGTTTAACAGCCTCCATCTGCTTCCTTACTGTGTATAATAAGAGCAGAATCCTGCGCAGTATACCATACAGCCTTATTCGCGAGATGGGTATGACAAGAAAGCAAACCTTCTCGCCATCTCCCATCTGCACAAGTTAAGCCAAAGATGTCTCTCTTGGACCACAAAAGTGGACATCACTCGACTCAGAGGGCGTGCTGTCACATTCTTCACTGAAGGACCAGGTCAAAGACAGCACGCAGTTCCTGCCACATCACTGAGTCTGACTACCCTCGTGTAGATGTTTTAAATGCCTTGGTCTAATGCGAGGCTTGCAGGGCTGGGCGGCTTACCCATAGCCATGCAAGCATTCAACACATGGGCCAAAAACCTTATAGGTTTTGGAAGGGAGACTTGGCTGGCAGATGGCAGCTGCATGCAGGCACGTATGCACCTCAACAACATGCTCATCTGGGTATGCCGACATATCCTTTAGCTGCCACGCCATCGAGGGAGGTGAGAGCAACCGAACTCGCAACCCCGAATGGCATTGAACGGTACTTTCCGAGATAGTTAATTCCCAGTGAAGTTCAGAAGGGAACGGTAGTGGGATGGGGCGTGGCTAAATGTCACGGCTGTCACCCAAAACCATTCATTAAGCTGAGAACACTTAGGCAAAAACAGTGCATACACTGCAGCCTAATATTCTCAGCTTCCCACACACACACAGCTGCTATCTGAGTGCTGGGTTCACCCAGGGCTCAACTGCTGAAAAACAGGAGCTCCACAGGCTCATCCACCACTTCAGACAGCAACAGAAAACTCATTCTCTGCCCTGCTCAGAACAGTGGCAGTGAATTTACCCGAAGACTAAAAACTTATTTAAAACTTATTCTAAACCAACAGGTGAAAACGTGCGTAGCAACGTTTTTAAATAAACATGCTCTTGCAATGAGAGCATATCAGGTTACAAATGTAGCCTCAGCAAACTGGGGTCTTAGAGAGCTGAGAGAGCAAATGTGCCTGCCTTGTTTTATTCAAAAATGCCTTAAAGCAGTAATACATATATTAAACAGCTATCCCTTGTGGTTAAATTGTGTTTGTTTAACCTCATTCCAGTTAACTAACTTGTTGTTGTGATGACGTATATCACGTGATGTATGAACATGGCGGATGTAGTACGTCAGAATTCATTAAAGGGGCAATGAAGCTGATGATTTTATTGTTTTATACTGTTGTTTGAGGTCTACCTATGATGTTCGCGTGGTTTTTACATTCAAAAACATAAAAAGCAATAAGTAATATGCTATTTTGTAATATGGTTCTGATGCTGTCTGGAGAAATGGTTTGTTTGAAGGGCCATGCCACATTGAAGACCTGGACGTAAACGGCCACTGCTATGTTGAATAGCTTCATTCTCTGTCATTACATGTGGGGAAATGTTTTAAAAACAGTAATGTGTAAAAATAGCAGCCGAACACCTATATGTTTGAGCCGTAATGCGTATAGTAAAGTAAAAACAAAACTTAAACTCGATGTGACTAAACTACTGTATACAACACAGTATGCGCGCATCAGAATCTAAACTGCGTCAGGTAAGTCCTTATCACTAACTTTGTATATTTCTATTGTGCTTGTGAGTTTGCTCTTACACACACGTAATGTTACATACCACAGTTATATGATAAAAAGCTTTGTTGAGTGTTGGACCTTACAAACGCAACTTGCCTAAATTACTGTATACAACACAGTAAGTGGGCATCTAAATTGTGGCTGGTAAGTCCTTCCTTATCACTAACTTCTATTGTTATATTACAGTTGCAATGTTAAGTGTTGGACCTTTATTAATTGTTTAATGTTTTAAGTAAAACAGACTGTTTAGTTAAACAGTCAATGTGTTTAGACCAAGGTTATTATAGTTTTGCATTTTTCATTAGTTTTTATTTTTGTTTCGTTTTGACTTTTTGTTTTCAAATTCAGTTTAGTTTTAATTATTTTTTAAAGTGGGTTTGCTGGTTTAGTTTATTTTTTATTTTTTGAAAATGCTTAGTTTTAGTTTAGTTTTTATTAGTTTTAGTGTTAGTTTTAGTCTTTTTCGTAATTTAGGTTATTTGTCAGGGGCAATAATTAAAAAAGGTCAGAAAAAGAATTGTTTAATAAAAGGTCAACAAAAACGTCATACAATTTTAGAAAATATAAACAGTACATGAAATGTATATATGGGCACAAATATGTAAACAGTCTCAAGTTTAACACTCCACAGTAAGTGCAAAATGTGATGTGTGCCAGTAAAAAAGTTAAAGAGCCAACAGACTAAAGAAGACATACATGAACCACATGTATTCAACCCATTTTGGAGCCACAACAAGACATTTCTGTCAGATTGTCAGGGAGCTCAATCTGAGAAAAGGACTTGACAAATAACCAGAGGTGGAAACAGTAGCCAAAAACTTTACTCAAGTAAAAGTACAAGTAACTAAATAATTAAATACACAAGTAACGAGTGACTAGTTACTCTTGAGAAAAAATATATATATACATACATACATACATGCACACACACACGCACGCACGCACGCACACACACACACACACATACACAGTATACAGTGCACACCATAAGTATCAGGACAGTAAAGACAAAAGTTTGCTGTTGAGACCAGAAATTGGTAAGATGAATATCAGTGTGTCAGAAGTACAGAAGTCACATTTTATTAACCTTTGATTATGTTTCAAAATACATGCTTAAACAGCAAAGAAAAACAGCCTTTAATGCTGACTTGTATATACCCAAACGCAAAACTCAAAAGAAATGGATCAAACTGACACTACATATGTGTGTGAACAATTAATGCATTAGGACACAGTTCATCACTTGAACACGTCTCAACGTGGCCACATTAGATAGTATTAAAATACAAACGTGTTTTGTCATTGAGTTGGAATAGTGTATATGTTAAAACAGGTGACATTTCTGTACTTTTGTCTATTTATCTTTTACTATTTAGACATTTCTTGACTCCACAGCAAACTGAGGATTTTTGCCTGTTTTGTCTGAAAACTTTTGAAAGGCACGTATGCCTAAAGTAGGCCTATATGTATGTGTAAAATTGCAAAATACACAAACAGTACAGATTAAAGAATATTTTAGACAAACACAGAATAGACAAGCATTTTTATGAAATTAACTCTAGTCTTAATGTTGATGTATACAGCTTATAGCTGAAATATCAGATAAGTAAACCGACAGAGTTTTGCATTCAGTTATGCATATTAAAAGTTAACTCAGAGAATCTCTTAAGATGGTCTGAGGACATCGACAGTTTACACTTACATGAAATACAAACTGATTTTAGACAAAACTTAATGTTTTCTTATGTTGTGAATCTCATGTAACGTGTGTGTGTGTGTTGCGCATATATAATGGCGGGTACACTTGTGAAGTTTTGCATTTAGTTAAAAGATAAGTAAATTCATATTCACGTAATCCAACACTCTTTATGTTCTGCGTGTTTCTAGACACGAGCAAAACCGCATCAGACGATTCAGTTTTTGCAGCTATCTAAACAATTCATTTAAACTGATTCGCTAACCAATTCAAACAGTTTGACCCGTTTGCTTTGTAAAGAAACAACTCAAAAGACTCATTTACTTGCAACACCCTGTAAGAAATCAACGAGTCATTAATTTGCGAATGTGTGTGTGATGCCTGAGTGAGAGACGCATGGAAAGGAATTTGAAGCTTAACGTAATTTGCTCTATGAAAGACATTGACAAAGACGAAAACTAAGGACATTTAATCTATAATTTTATTTTATTTTAGTTAGTTTTGCCAGACACACATTACAGTTTTAGTTAGTTACCGTTTTTTTTATGCCTCGTTTTTATTTTTATTTCAGTTAACAACAATGTTTTTTCCCACCTAGTTTTCGTTTTTTCGTTCGTTTTCGTTAACGATTATAACCTTGGTTTAGACACGGATGTTACAACAGGACATATCAAGCGATCTCTAATAAAGCAAACGTGAAACGTAATAACTTAGTAAAATGTTTTAATCACTGTGTATACAGTACCGCTTTGCCATTCCTGTCAGATTAGTGGTGCTTTAATCACAGTCTCTCTCCAAATCCAGCATTACTTGTGGCTTCTTTACAAATGAATTTACTGTACACAAAGTAAACAAAACTCTACCCACGCGAGCTGGAACTTATTTTTAAAAAACTTAAACCACGCATTCCTAATGTTAGGTTCCGAGCCTCTGAGGTTCGGTTATACAGCAACTGTGTTCTTCCACAACCGAACACTCCGTTTCCGTGGGTACTCATAACGGATCACTGCGTCAAAATTAAAGTCTCTCAGGAAAATAATATTTAAAGGTAATGTTGGTTACATTTGGCAATCTTTAAAGACATGTTTATTGATTTTTGAGACACTGCGTACGGTTTGCTTTGCCCCTGGCCAACACATGTGTCACATGAAGCTGTGGGCAGGGCTACCAAAGTGGTCATTGTATTTTGGGTTTGGAGGAGGTGTTTGAATTCTAATCTGACATCAGATTTCGGCAAATTCCTGAACCAACCGTTTTCTTGGCTCTTTTCAGTAAAGAGGACGTTTTCAGTTCTGAAGCTTGCAGGATGTTCATTTAAGTATGATGACCTCTTATATAACAGAATATCAAGTTAAAATTATTTTTTTTGATTCACTGCCCCATTTAATTCTATCCTTATTTATACACCGTGTTCCAGATTATTATGCACATGCCATATTTGTTTATTTTTCCAATACAGGTAGTACGTTTAGAAATTTTATTTTACCCCCAACACTTATTTGAGAGTGTGGATGTTATTCTATTAAATGAAATTAAATTGTTAAAAGATACTTCAATACTTGAAAAAATATGCTAAATATGCTGTTCGAAAATTAATAAGCAAGTTTTAGTTACCATAAAATATGGGTATGAAAAAAACGTCTTTCTAAAGACAAAAAGTGTGAATTATCTTAAAAAAGCAAATTACTTCCTACACCCTTAAGAAAAATGGTTCTTCAAAGGTTCTTAAACAATGATTATGGTTCTATATAGAACCGTAGCTTACTGAAGAACCTTTTTTTGCTGAAATGATTCTTTGTCTTGACAAAAAGGGTTCTTCAGTTCCCGCCTTTTTTGATTTTATATTTAGTCAGTTATTTTCAAGCTACCTCTTGATTATTTTCACCCTGAATCATCAGTCCTGCTGAACCGCCTGCAGACTAACAACACAAACGGGTAAGAGAGTAAAATAATCATCATTTACTGTTAAAAACATTTTGAAAAATGAAGTTTTGTGTGTTCTTATTGTAATTTATTTATTTTATAACAGGTAAACTTTATACTGTAAGCTTCATTCCCTTTATAACAGGTAAGCTTTATAATGTTTTAAATGATATATTTAAGGGACTCTGCTTTAACAATAACTTGGGATAATGATTTGTTAAAGTGTTAAAAAGCTAATACATGTATATTGTACATTAAGTTTATTAAACTAATTATCAGAAGAATGTGGTACAAAATGTGTTTAGGTTTTTTTTTGTGATATTTCAGAGTTTCGTATGTGAGGTAATCTTGCTTATGCTGGGAGTGAAGGCAGTGCGCATGACCGCTTGATATCAGAGACACATCCTGTTTTTAAGGTGCATGTTTCTTTCAATGCTGACATTAAAATAATAGTTATTTACTGTTTAAACATGTTGGAGATTGTTTGTGTGTTGTTGTGGCACATTTACTTGTAATAGCAGAATTACTTATTCTTTTTGTCTATCTGTTGTAGGTGGATCAGATAGACAAAATAACTCTTTCACCAAGCATTCACCTATTTACTGACAAAACAGGTAATTGACCAGAAACATATTAAAACTTCTGTCAAATCATGTATTACATACAGTATGTACTGTAAGCAAACTTCAGGCTAATATTAACTTGTTTTCTCCATGTCTTATCCTTTACCCATGACCAACAGACCCAAATCTTGTTCAGCCTCATGGTCAACCTTGTACAGTCCACCAAATGAAGACCACTGCAAGGTGATGGGAATCTGTGGTAATCACAGCCTGCGTCTCAAGATCAACAATAGCAGACCATCTCTTATCTTACTCTTATTTGACTAAATATTCAGCATCATTGCCACAAAATAAAAAACACTGCATAGAGTATGTACTGTACTATGATCCGGCAAACAAAATATAGACTTTTTTGGCTAGCTTCTACAAACATTGACACAATCCTATTGACTTTTATTGTTACAGTTAGAAATGTATTATTAACATCCCATTCATTTGTGTCCTATGCAGTCTATCTGTTTGTGCTAAAATGTATAGATATGACATGAAATCAATAAAATCATGACATATGCAACATCAAAACATGCAAATGATAATAAATACTGAATTTTAACATTATGACATTACATTCAGATGTATACATTCTAGCACATATAAATGGCATAAAAAAATTAATGGGATGTTAATAAAACATTACTAACTGTAAAAATAAAAGTCAAAAGTATTGTGTCTTTTTTTTACAAAAGAATCTTTGTAGAGTCTTGTCAAAAAAGTCCATATTATTTTGTTTGCTGGATCATTGTGCATACTCCAATACTCCATCCAATGTTCTTTGTTTTGTTGCAATGAAGTTGAACAGGCTGTGATAACCACAGATTCCCATCACCTTGAAGTGGTCATCATTTGGTGGACTGTACAAGTTTGAGCATCAGGCCGAACAAGATTTGGATCTGTTGGAGATGGGAGAAAGGATCAGACAAAAAAAGTTAATATTAGCCTGGAGTTTGCTTACATACTGTATGTTAAACATGATTTGACAGAAGTTTTAATATGATTCTGCTCAAGCTACCTGTTTGTCAGTAAATACCTGAATGCTTGGTGAAAGATTTATTTATAAATTGAATTCACTGAATTCACATAAAGCACTGTTATCAAGGCAATGGCGGACCTGCATAGCTTCACTCACGATCCACCTAAAACAGATATACAAAACTAATAAGTAATTCTGCTATTACAAGTAAATGTGCCCCAAGATCACACACACAATCTCCAAAATGTTTAAACAGCAAATAACTATTATTTTAAAGTCATCACTGAAAGTCAGAAAAAGACGTGTATGGGATGGACACACTCATGCTAAAACATAGGTCAGTCAATTATGGGTCCACTAACACATATTATTAATGTGTCACTAGATCAAGGGAAATTTCCTGACTCATGGAAACTTGCCAGTGTTATTCCTATATTTAAGGGTGGTAACTCCCTTCTTACATCTAGTTACCGACCTATTAGCATTTTGCCAACAGTATTTAAAGTTTTTGAAAAACTGGTTGCTAAACAAATCACTAATCATCTAAATTCGAGCTCTTTTCCCTTACATCCAATGCAGTTTGGCTTTAGGGCTAATCATTCTACAGAGACAGCAACATGTTATTTTCTGGAGAAGGTTAAATCAAATATGGATAAAGGTGGAACAATGAGAGCAATTTTTTTGATTTTCACAAAGCATTCGACACAGTTAATCATTCAGTTTTACTGCATAAACTTCATGCATTTAATTTCTCTTGCAAATTCATTGGTCTCATTAATTCATATCTTATATCCTGTTCGAGAAGTGTAAGAATTGACCAATATAACTCTTCACCATTACTATTATCAACTGGTGTTCCTCAGGGTTACATTTTTTTTTAGTATATATATTAATGATTTACCATCTTTGTGTAAGAACCGTGACACTTTGATGTACGTGGACGACACAGTTATCTTGGCTTATGGAAAATCTAAAGAGGAAGTTGCCTCAAAACTAACAGAGGCCATGTCACTGATCTCAATCTGGCTTGAGCAATCCTGTTTGCAATTGAATATATCTAAAACAGTTGCTATGCTCTTTTCAAAAAATAATATTTTCACAAAACCCGAAATTTTAATATCTGGAGAGAGATTACAGGTGTCACAGAATTTAAATATTTAAGATTATATATAGATTCAAACCTTAATTTTAAGACTCATATTAAAAATAGTAATAGAATTAAATTTAGTTTATTGAGCTTTAGATTTATCCGAGATTCCCTTTAAACCGAAGCCGCTAAATTATATTTCTTTTCTATGATTTTATCCCACATAACATATTGTTTAATAAGCTGGTCTAATATTCATTCTACAACAATAAAACTATTAGAAACTTTATATAAACAAGCCTTAAAAATATTAGATATAAAAAACCACACCATTACCACCACTGTAGAATTCTGAGTAAATATCAGTTACTTACTTGGGATAATCTAATCAAGTTCAATAATATCTGTTTAATTTATAAAATCAGACGTGGTTTAGCACCTCCTCCATTATGTGACCTTGTACATTTTAGATCAAGTGAGGTTAGGGTAACCAGAGGAGCAGTAAGGGAAGATTGCATTATACCCCGAAGAAAAACAGCTTTTGGTCAGGCTGTTTTTTCGGTAAGGGCAGGACAGCAATGGAACACAGTACTGGTAGCCATCAGAGAGTCTTTGTCATTCTTTTCATTCAAAAAGAATAAAAAAAAGGCTTATAGAGAGCCAAACCTGTGAGCACTAGTTTATTTTGTGTGTATTTATTAATTTATAATTATTTTCTATGAATTGTACTTGCTACCTACAACGTGTTCTATGTAATTTTATTTTGTGATTTTATAAATGTGATCGTTTTTTAAGGTTGCCTTTTTACACCTGGCTGAGGACTGCCGATGAAACTTTTGAAATGAAATGAAAAAATGAAAGAAACACATGTTGTACCACATTCTTTTCATAATTAGTTGAATAAACGTAAATATACATGTATTAACTTTAATTTTCAAAATGTTTTTAACAGTAAATAACTATTATTTTAATGTCAGGATTGAAAGAAACATGCATATATCACCTTTAAAAACAGGATATGACTCTCATATCAAGCGGTCATATGCACTGCCTTCACTCCCAGCATAACCAAGATAACCTCACATACGAAAACCCTGAAATATAAATAAAAAAAAAACCTAACACATGTTGTACCACATTCTTTTGATATTGAGTTTTAATAAACTTAATGTACAATATACATGGATTAGCTTATTAACACTTTAACAAATCATTATCCTAAGTCTTGCAGAATCCCTTAAATATATCATTTAAAACAGTATGAAGCTTACCTGTTATAAAGGGAATGAAGCTTACAGTCTAATTTTACCTGTTTAAGGCACAATAAGAACACACAAAACTTTAGTTTAGTTGTTTTTAACAGTAAATGATGATTATTTTCCTCTCTTACCTGTTTGTGTTGTTAGTCTGCATGCGGTTCAGCAGGACTGATGATTCAGAGCTTTTACAGGTGAAAATAATCAGGAGGCAGCTTGAAAATAACTAAATTTAAAAACAAGAAAGGCGGGAATTAGAGAACGTTTTTGTCAAGACAAAGAACCATTTCAGCAAAAAAGGGTTTTTTCAGTAAGCTATGGTTCTATATAGAACCTTTACCATCGTTTCAGAACCTTTGAAGAACCATTTTTCTTAAAGCAACACCAAAGAGTTTTTTTTACCTTAAAATAACGCTTCCAAAACAGTTTCAGTCGTTCATCCACTCTAAACAGGGTGAACAGCACTTTCACATTCGCTTTGCAGCCCTCTATCGGCCAAAACCGCACTAAAGAAGTTTCCAAACGTCGGGTAGTGGTCCTGTAGTCCGAGTGAATACTACAAAAACTTGCTTTACGGCAGACCTACAATCCAATCAGAGCCAGCTATGCCTCAGTATTTATGACAGTGGGTAATGGACAATTACGCTTCTAACCTGTAGGGGGAGCAAAGAGCCAAAACTCTTTGGTGTTGCTTTAAGAGTGTACTTTCACAGTATGCGATTTTAAACGCAGCCATAATGCATATAAGTTGTCACAGAATAATCTGTCAATTTTGACAAAAGTGTCAGATGGAATTTTAGAATTTTCGGGGCTGCTATAGGACATCTATTTTTTTATAAAACAGAAATATATTTTTTGCATAACATTTCAGTTTAGTGCGGGCATGAGGATTTCATAGTATGTGCTAAAATGGTGTGTGTGGGGGGGATAACAGGTTAAACAAAAATAGCTCAGGACCACAATAAAATTAATGTTTATTAATGTTTTACCTTTTGAGCCTTTGACATGTCGACATAACTTTTAGCAAGTTTGCTGGCATGGATATACAATCACAAAAATTATATTTTCACAGAATGTTTTAGAATTTCCATTCAGTAAATTTTGGAAACAGCCTGATTATGTTCAAGAATTACTTCAACTAAATGAAGTGGCTCAATCTGATAGATCTTAAATTTTTTATTTTACACTTCATGCTTTTTGATGTAAAATGCACAACTAGTGTTACCAAACTGAATTAAAATTTAAACACATGGTATGGTTACAATTTAATGTTAATAATTGATAAACTGTACTAAATCCCAAGACTGTGCATTGTACTGATGTAGTACTGCTTTGAAGGCCCCCTTCCGATTCGTGTTTTTGTGCAGTCTTTGAGCGCATTATTTAACAACCATATAAACTGCAGGGTAAGCACTTTTTCCTCTGACAGACAGTGTTGAGCAGTGTGAAAGGATGTGAGTTAAACAGAGGAGAGAAGAGGTAGGATTACAGTGGAAGCTGTCTGTATTGAGTACTCAGGGATCCAGAAACTAGGAGAATGACAGTGGTTTCTTGCATGTTAGCACGTTGTGTATATTGCTCTGAGCTCAGATGAGGTTGATTATTTACAGAGGCGTATTGTTCTTACCTGTGTGACACCATAAACAAAAGTTCTATAATTCATCATGATGTGAATGAAAGATGAATTACAAATATATTGTTTTTTATATATGTATATAGTTTCTTCGAATGATGCCTTATTCTATGGTGGTTAAGCAGTGAGTTATTTGTTATATTGAAAACATGCCCCAAAAATACTTTATTCAAGGGTGAGTGTTAAAAAGTACAAACTTTAGTATTATTTTTCTCTTTTTGATATATCAAAAGTTCATGAAACACTAAACTAAATTTTCCGAGGTGTTTGTGTTGCACATCAAAAACAAGGTTGGCCTGTGCCAAAACCCATAAAGAAGGTCCTAATATGCATGGGGACTCGAGTCATATGACTTGCTTGACAAATATAAAAAAGACTTGACTTGACTTTGACTTTCATGACTTGAGACTTGACTCGAAATAACTTGTTTTTTGTTAAAAAAAAAATGTGTTTTTGAATCCACCGCAAGGGTGCAACCTAACTACGTGACGCAGCAGGCAAGCACAGGGAGAGCTGGCATTAAGTAAATAAACCATAGCAGTCATGACAAAACTTGGAAGGAGCTACGCCAAAAATAGTTAAGTTCAGGTACCAGGATTTTGTGCTTGACGATGCTAAGAAGAGAAGAACAGCAGTACGCAAGGCCTGCAAGACGAAGATATGTAATAACCAGCACCACTTTGAATTTCATGCGACACTTCAAATCCCGCAAAAAAAAAAAATGTAAGTAAAAACGTCTGTCCCATTGTTTTCAGCTAATGATTAGCCTAAAGTTAATCATTAGCTTAACTTAGTGTCGTGGAATTTTAGCCGCATCAAATAATACTCACTAAGAGTGAAAGTCAAGGATCACTGTAACGTGGTTCCCCTGTGTCCCTGTGTTCATTTGTGTTTTGATTTATACTCATGTCTCTGTGTACCTGTGTTTACTTGTGTGCATGTATACCCTTGTTCCTAGTTGTATCTCCCTGTGTTAATTAGTGTCTCCGCCCCCTTGTTTGTAACCATGGTTATTCATTGTGTTCATGCCTCTCCCCTTGTGTGTTGTCCTGGTTACTCATTGTTCCTGCTTTGTCATTGGTTATTGTCATGCATATATACTCTGCCTGTTCAGTCCTTGTTTGTGGTTTGTTAAATTATGTCGCTTGTCCCTTGTGTTTCCCTGGATTATGGTTTTTGTCATTTTTACACTTTCTTATTTGGAATAAACTGCACTTGGATCCACTCCCCGCTTCATCGTGTCTTACCTGGTTCTCAGTCGTGACAAGCAAACCACCATTAATGATCCAGCAGCAATTCCTCACTCCCCTGTGTGTTTTCCCTCGTGGTTCCCAAGATTTCCCTGTGTTTGGTCCGACCCCGCTCACAAGATGACTTCCGCCGTGTCTGAGCCGGTGCACAAGTCACCAGGTTATCCGGTTCATCCTGAAAAAGCCTGGGTCGGCCGCTTGATCTCCAGTGTGTTGGATTACCCGCTGATCACTGTCCGAGCGACCAGAATCCCTGGTCCGCTCGTTCTCTCGAGTGAATCTTCGCCGAGTGAATCCCAGAGTGAATCCCAGAGTGAGTCCCCGAGTGAGTCCTCGAGTTTGTCTTCGAGTGAATCCCCGAGTGAATCTTTCCCGAGTGAATCTCCGAGTGAATCTTTCCCGAGTGAATCTTCCCTGTGTAAATCTCTGAGTGAATCTTCCCTGAGTCAATCTCCGAGTGAATCGTCCCCGAGCAGATCCCCGAGTGAATCATCGGCCAGCAGGTGTGTTACATCACATGAGACAGCTACAGAGCTCTTGAAACTGTTCGTGCCCATTGATTCACTGAAGGCCTCGGAGCTCCCAGAACTTTTTAATCTTTGTGAATCATCCCTGTTAGCACTGGCAATGTGCTATGTTTTCTCATTTTGTGGCTCACCAGTACGACGGCAGGTCAACCAGACTCATGAGCACAAGTCCCCCGAACACCCTCGAAGGGCTGGAAGATTCGAACCTGAACCATCTGAGTCTACTGAGACTACTGAGTCAACTGAGTCTATTGAGTCCTCTGTGCCGAGTGAGTCCCCTGTGCCGAGTGAGTCCCCCGAGTCCCCTGAACCGAGTGATTCCCCCGAGTCCCCTGAACCGAGTGATTTCCCCGAGTCCCCTGAACTGAGTGATTTCCCAGAGTCATCTGAACTGAGTGATTTCCCCGAGTCCTCTGAGCCGAGTGAATCTCCCGAGTCCTCTGAGCCGAGTGAATCTCCCGAGTCCTCTGAGCCGAGTGAATCTCCCGAGTCCTCTGAGCCGAGTGAATCTCCCGAGTCCTCTGAGCCGAGTGGATCTTCTGATTCCTCTGAGCCGAGTGAGTCTCCTGAGTCCTCTGAGCCGAGTGAGTCTCCTGAGTCCCCTGAGCCGAGTGAGTCTCCTGAGTCCCCTGAGCCGAGTTAGTCTCCTGAGTCCCCTGAGACGAGGGAGTCTTCTGATTCCCCTGAGCCGAGTGAGTCTTTTGAGTCTCCTGAGCCGAGTGAGTCTTCTGATTCCCCTGAGCCGAGTGAGTCTTCTGATTCCCCTGAGCCGAGTGAGTCTTCTGATTCCCCTGAGCCGAGTGAGTCTTCTGAGTCGAATGAATCTTCTGAGTCTTCTGAGTCGAATGAATCTTCTGAGTCTTCTGAGTCGAATGAATCTTCTGAGCCGAGTGAATCTCCTGAGCCGAGTGAATCTCCTGAGCCGAGTGAGTCATCTGAGCCCACTGAGTCATCTGAGCCCACTGAGTCATCTGAACCACATTGGTCAGCTAGTGTGGTCATCGCGATGCCCCAGAGACTCGTTATTGTCACTAAGACTATGGCCAGTACTGAACTCTCGGTCTGTCCGAAGATGGCTGTCCCCAAGCTCCTTGCCCTCACTGTCTGGTCCGCAAGGACTATATGTGAACTCACTGCCCTGTCTAACCAGGCTCAGAGGGCCTCTCTCTGTTGTTCCTCTCTACCCAGGTTCCTGGTACCACCAGCACCACCCTGGAATCCAGTCCCTCTCTGGGTTCTGCCGGCTCCGCCCTGGGTTCCTGCTCTGCCGGCTCCGCCCTGGGTTCCTGCTCTGCCGGCTCCGCCCTGGGTGCCTGCTCTGCCGGCTCCGCCCTGGTCCCAGTCTCCGCCTTGGCTGCCTGCTTTGCCCGCGGCTCTTCCGTGGTCCCTGTCTCCGCCCGCGGCTCTTCCTTGGTCCCTGTCTCAGCCTGCGGCTCCGCCTTGGTCCCTGTCTCCGCCCGCGGCTCCGCCTTGGTCCCTGTCTCCGCCCGCGGCTCCGCCTTGGTCCCTGTCTCCGCCCGCGGCTCCGCCTTGGTCCCTGCCTCCGCCCGCGGCTCCGCCTTGGTCCCTGCCTCCGCCCGCGGCTCCGCCTGGGTCCCTGCCTCCGCCCGCGGCTCCGCCTGGGTCCCTGCCTCCGCCCGCGGCTCCGCCTTGGCCCTTGCCCCTGGGATTTCATGGCCCTGGCCCACTATCCCTCCCCCGGGTCCACCTCCATGCCACCTCCCACCTAGACTGTTGGACTTTGGGGTTTTCTGGGGGGCGTCTGGAAGCCGCCCCTTTGAGGGGGGGCTATGTAACATGGTTCCCCTGTGTCCCTGTGTTCATTTATGTTTTGATTTATACTCATGTCTCTGTGTACCTGTGTTTACATGTGTGCATGTATACCCTTGTTCCTTGTTGTATCTCCCTGTGTTAATTAGTGTCTTCGCCCCCTTGTTTAAAACCATGGTTATTCATTGTGTTCATGCCTCTCCCCTTGTGTGTTGTCCTGGTTGCTCATTGTTCCTGCTTTGTCATTGGTTATTGTCATGCATATATACTCTGCCTGTTCAGTCCTTGTTTGTGGTTTGTTAAATGATGTCGCTTGTCCCTTGTGTTTCCCTGGATTATGGTTTTTGTCATTTTTACACTTTCTTATTTGGAATAAACTGCACTTGGATCCGCTCCCCGCTTCATCGTGTCTTACCTGGTTCTCAGTCTTGACAATCACACAGACAGGGTTGAACACATATTTATAGTAAGATGCTGAAAAACACATAGTCATCCCATCTCCGCCCTTGAACCAAAGATCGTCATGGTTCCAGCGTCACTTAGAAAAATAACCTTCTATTTGTCAATGATTAAGAAACATATCAGTTGAAGCACATCTAGTCAAATAGAAGAAATTGTTTTGTTCTCAGTGAAACTCCGTTTACCGTTTACTGAGTTTTTCCACTTGTTCATCATTTGTTACTTATCTCATTCACTAGCCCCCCTTTATCTGATCCGCTAGAACTTTGTATAATGTTCTAGTCCTGGAACACTTTACTACTGAACAGATGGAAAGAAACAGAAATCTTTCACTAGAACAGAAGAACAGGATTTTGCATTTTACAATTATAAGTTCATAAACTATAATTAAAATAAAAAATCTCCCACTACATTAGTTTAGCCATGTTAGAAGTTGATAAAATCAATAATCCAAGGCACTCGAAAATTAATGAAAAAGCCTTTATTTTATCATGGCTTTAATATTTTAAAAACATGTGACACTACTGCACACCTACCCGATACGTTTTCTTTGTATTATTTGAATTTTCTCTCTCCTGCTTGCCATGTACAGCTTGACCAGGTTGATCACACACCCTGACGAAAGCTATAGACTGATGTTATTTTCATATCTTATTATCAGTGGTGTCATGACAATTTCTGAGGATGCTGTATGAAACAAGAAACCATTTAATTAACTCTTTTGCCACCATTGACAACGAGTTAGCAAAGGACTGTTGTTTTAAATAGGCTACACACGAATGATTACTGGCTGCCAACAAAATAAATGTGCCTGTCTTATCAAAAACCGTGTGCCGAATTAATTTTTGTTCATATCTTTGAATTGATTGAAAGCATAATAAAATGAATGTGTGACAGGTCTGACACATGTGGATCCATTTGCAACTCTTTATTGTAGTAAATGCACAACCAAAACAATGTAACACTCCAGTAATGCACAAACGTAAACACAGACCAATGTCGGGGAAGGAAGAGAACAATCATAACAATAATCCAGTCCAATGTCGGGGCAGGCAGAGAACAATCATAAACGATAATCCAGTCCAATGTCGGGGCAGGCAGAGAACAATCATAAATGATAATCCAGTCCAATGTCGGGGCAAGGAAGAGAACAATCATAAACGATAATCCAGTCCAATGTCGGGGCAGGCAGAGAACATTCATAAATGATAATCCAGTCCAATATCGGGGCAGGCAGAGAACAATCATAAACGATAATCCAGTCCACTGTCGGGGCAGACAGAGAACAATCATAAACGATAATCCAGTCCACTGTCGGGGCAGGCAGAGAACAATCATAAACGATAATCCAGTCCAATATCGGGGCAGGCAGAGAACAATCATAAACGATAATCCAGTCCACTGTCGGGGCAGACAGAGAACAATCATAAACGATAATCCAGTCCACTGTCGGGGCAGGCAGAGAACAATCATAAACGATAATCCAGTCCAATATCGGGGCAGGCAGAGAACAATCATAAACGATAATCCAGTCCAATGTCGGGGCAGGCAGAGAACAATCATAAACGATAATCCAGTCCAATGTCGGGGCAGGCAGAGAACAATCATAAATGATAATCCATTCCAATGTCGGGGCAGGCATAGAACAATCTTAAACGATAATCCAGTCCAATGTCGGGGCAAGGAAGAGAACAATCATACACGATAATCCAGTCCAATGTCGGGGCAGGCAGAGAACAATCATAAACGATAATCCAGTCCAATGTCGGGGCAGGCAGAGAACAATCATAAACGATAATCCAGTCCAATGTCGGGGCAAGGAAGAGAACAATCATAAACGATAATCCAGTCCAATGTCGGCAGACAGAGAACAATCATAAACGATAATCCAGTCCAATGTCGGGGCAAGGAAGAGAACAATCATAAACGATAATCCAGTCCAATGTCGGGGCAGGCAGAGAACAATCATAAACGATAATCCAGTCCAATATCGGGGCAGGCAGAGAACAATCATAAACGATAATCCAGTCCAATGTCGGGGCAGGCAGAGAACAATCATAAACGATAATCCAGTCCAATGTCGGGGCAGGCAGAGAACAATCATAAACGATAATCCAGTCCAATGTCGGGGCAGGCAGAGAACAATCATAAACGATAATCCAGTCCAATGTCGGGGCAGGCAGAGAACAATCATAAACGATAATCCAGTCCAATGTCGGGGCAAGGAAGAGAACAATCATAAACGATAATCCAGTCCAATGTCGGGGCAGGCAGAGAACAATCATAAACGATAATCCAGTCCAATGTCGGGGCAAGGAAGAGAACAATCATAAACGATAATCCAGTCCAATGTCGGGGCAGGCAGAGAACAATCATAAACGATAATCCAGTCCAATGTCGGGGCAGGCAGAGAACAATCATAAACGATAATCCAGTCCAATGTCGGGGCAGGCAGAGAAAAATCATAAACGATAATCCAGTCCAATGTCGGGGCAGGCAGAGAACAATCATAAACGATAATCCAGTCCAATGTCGGGGCAGGCAGAGAACAATCATAAACGATAATCCAGTCCAATGTCGGGGCAGGCAGAGAAAAATCATAAACGATAATCCAGTCCAATGTCGGGGCAGGCAGAGAACAATCATAAACGATAATCCAGTCCAATGTCGGGGCAGGCAGAGAACAATCATAAACGATAATCCAGTCCAATGTCGGGGCAAGGAAGAGAACAATCATAAACGATAATCCAGTCCAATGTCGGGGCAGGCAGAGAACAATCATAAACGATAATCCAGTCCAATGTCGGGGCAGGCAGAGAACAATCATAAACGATAATCCAGTCCAATGTCGGGGCAGGCAGAGAAAAATCATAAACGATAATCCAGTCCAATGTCGGGGCAGGCAGAGAACAATCATAAACGATAATCCAGTCCAATGTCGGGGCAGGCAGAGAACAATCATAAACGATAATCCAGTCCAATGTCGGGGCAGGCAGAGAACAATCATAAACGATAATCCAGTCCAATGTCGGGGCAGGCAGAGAACAATCATAAACGATAATCCAGTCCAATGTCGGGGCAGGCAGAGAACAATCATAAACGATAATCCAGTCCAATGTCGAGGCAGGCGGCAAACAGCAGTAATCCAATAGACAGTACGAAATAAACACGAGAAAACACAGGTAAACGCTCAGTAATGTCGCTAAGGGCAAACAAGACTTTGCAAAGTTCAAGTGTCCAAGTCCCAGGATAAATAGACCCACTGATACACTGCAGCTGGTGTGTGATCAGCGGGTCACGGGAATTATGGGAAATGTAGTCTCGCTAATATACGGGTGAATGTGAGGGTTGTGTACCGGGGGCGTTAATGCTGACATCCGTTACAGAATGGCTAAAATCAGACTTTGATGCTCTTAGAATTTGATTTTTGAAACTGTAGTATGGTTATTACAGACTGGGTCACATATAAAAAAAATTGTCATAATTGTGCTGCTTTTTCTCACATATTTAGACATATGTATCCATTTATAATTGAACTATTGTTAGAAAAGGTCTGGATGAATGAATACAGTGTGGACACCTGTCTATTATAGACAGATATATAAACAATATCCACTTCAAGTATATAGACAAAACAGTATTGAAATATTTGCCTGCAAACTTAATTTTAGCAAGTGTTCCAATGAACCCCATCTATGGTGTAAGTTGTAAGGTTTGCACTTCTGTCAAGTTTGGTGTAATTGTCCAAGAATGGTAAGTACTAGAAACAATCTTCAAATGTTCATTTGTAGCAGAGATGTGTGTGTTGCTTGTGTAAAAATATAATTAATCAAACTCAAATATTTTTTGAATGATTGAGCCAAAACCAAAAAGCATTAGGTTTTGCCCCGCTCTCCCCTATATTTTCAAAAAAGTGGAGTGTCCCTTTAAAAGCATATCAGTAATATAGGCTACTAAAATCTCCCATGTAATCTCACTTGGGACTTAGTCGAGCATACATACAAATATAATTATTTCTAGCTGGGGTTTATACATTCACCTCACATTACACTTTAAAATAAACAATTCCAATAAACCAAAAACCAAAACAAAACCCAAACCCATATGATACACACCTCACTTGTACAATTAGGAGTGATTAACCCCCCTTAAATAATCTTTTATGGTATGCAAACTGATATAATATTGTCTAAATGATGTTGAGAAAGCATTAACCCAGTTAAGCCAGCAAAATAAAATAGTCAGGGGCCGATAACAAAAAAGTCACAAAAAATATTAGCAGGAAGTAATCAACTTTAAATTCAGTAGATCAAAAACAAACTACAAAAAAATAAAGGTAGGGAAAACAGTGATCAATAGGACCACCAGCAAATACCAGGTAACTTGCTTTTTTAAGTTGAACCAACAAATATTTTTATAATGTATATTTAAATGTCCTTATGGTATTAAGTGTAAAGAATAAGTTATATCTATATAAGTAAACAAGCGTCAACAAAATGATTTGTGGCAGTTTCGGCTGTTTGGATTGCGAAGTATTGTGGAAATTTATTTTTTCATATTCCAGTAGTTTCTGTTTCGACTCAATGCTATTGATATCAGATGCATTTCTGTGTGTGTGTGTGTGTGTGTGTGTGTGTGTGTGTGTGTGTGTGTGTGTGTGTGTGTGTGTGTGTGTGTGTGTGTGTGTACCTGGTAATTAGCATGACAAATTGTCCCCACAAAGATAGGAATACCAGTAAATTTGTTACCTCGTGGGGACATTATAAGGTCCCCATGAGGAAACAAGCTTATAAATCAAACAGAATGATGTTTATTGAAAATCTAACGTACAATATAGTTGGGGAAGGGAATAGAATATACAATTTTAACAGTATTAAATGCATTACGTCTATGGAATTTCCCCACAAAACATGGAAACCAGAATGTGTATGTGTGTGCGTGCATGTGTGTAATTGAAATAGCATCACAAATCACTCTTTAAGAACTTTTAGTTTACTCAAGTAAAAGTTTACTCAGTTCAGCAAATATTCCTGAACACTACTGACACATCAATAAAATCTTTTGAAGTAAGATTTGTGTGCCTGTCATGCTGATTTAAGGTGTTTTGTCTGCGAATACAGAACCTCTTCAGCAGTCTGAAGCATTAAAATAAAACCACACAAATTGTAACAGCTATGCACAGATCAAGAAGTGAAGACTGTCACTGATAAATTCCTTATAAAACATCCTACAGTGAAACATTCTAAGGGGTTGTGTACACCAAAACTTTTACGCCCGCGGCCGGCGCATGTTTTCAATTGTTTCCAATGGAGCTCGGCGTTTTTCAAATAAGCCAGCAGCGAGCGGGTTTTTTCCGCGCTGAAAACCGGCGCTCGGCGGTTTTCATGCGCTCGGCGCTGAGAGTCTAGAGTTGAAAGATATTCAACTTTGGGAGAAAAGCTCCGCTCGTCAATGTCAGTTCTCACACGGCCGCCCAATCACAGTGGAGGAGGGGTGGGACATTACCAGGGCCGTGCAGAGACAATTGGAGGGGCAGGTGCTCAAAGAATAAAAAGGGCACTTTGCTCGCTGATACGCAAGCACACAACTGAAACAAATAATAAAGTAATACAGAATAGAAAGATGATTTTAAGTCTAACGTTTTTCTTTATTTTCCTTGCAAATAGAGTGAGACAGAAAAATCTATATAGACTGAGTTTTATATCTATATATTTATGCATTTGGCAGCCACTTTTATCCAAAACGACTTACAGTGCATTTCATTTTGTGTTTGTGTGTGTCAACAGTATGCAGTTTTAAAATTATATGATATTATTGCATTGTGACATTAAGATATTATTACGTTTACAGTCTTGTGTTTTTGTTGTCATATTTAAAATATAATTCTATTCTAATCCTGTTCCAAATTTGTATACAAAGAGAGAAGCCTATAGTTTTGAATCGTGTTTGTGTTGTGTTTTTGCACACTTTGATGCCTTGATGATGACAGGGCAATAAAATAATGACATTCATCTCTCCTTTCATTCATTTCATGAAGCCTCTAGTACTTTCTTTATTTTCAGGTAAACTAAAACTGGTTGCAAAGCTGGAGAGTTTTTGACTGAGTTAATAATTTAGCACGAGTATGGCTATATTACCCAACATCAGCTCACATTGTCTTTTATCAAAGTCGAGTCCAGGAATCGTAAATTCAATATGATACAAAAATTAAACGAGTTTTTTTACTGTATTAATCGGATCTTGCTCTTCCAACAACCTCGTGACAGGTGGATGACATTAGAACAGCTCGAGAGCAATTTGAAATCAAACTCCTCCATATGATTTCCCGAATATTTCTCGCGGTACTTTGGTGTCATGTGCGTTTCGGTTCTTGCATTGCTGCGTGAAGTTGAGCACACCTAAAAACTCGAGACAGCTACCTGTATGAACTCCCGGCAGAGAACGTCCTAGCCTTTGCTTAATCCATTGTTTTTATATGGGAAGAATGTTTTATTTTCAGCGTGAGAAATGCAAGGTGTGGCGAGTAAACTGGCTGAAATGCATGTGTCTCCCGCCGAATGCGTGAGACATGAGAGCCCTGTTTGCATCTAAAGTTCTAGAGATGTTAATACACACAGACAGCAATAAACAAAAGCTGTGCATGCTCTCCTCACGTTGTTCTTGTAAAATAATAACAATATAACAAGCATCGCTTCGGTTCAATGCCGGCTCGAGGGGGATCCTCCCTCTACTGCGCACCGTGTCGTGCACGTGTGGGCGCTGTTGACGCTGTGAGCTAGCTAGTGATCGTCCCTAAAGAGATTGTCCAATGAAAGGTCAATACGTCATCATGTGACTAATTTTATTTGCGTCTAAATTATTTTTTATTAATTTTACTAATAGTTAGATTGGGCAGGCCTTCACAAAAGGGCATTTAATTACAAAAAAAATGCCTTGACAAAAAGGGCACTTTGATCATCCAGGGGTAAAGGGGCAGGTGCTTGGGCACCCACCGCCCCCCCCTCTGCACGTGCCTGGACATTACCAGAGTAACCAACCGGATCGCAGCTGAAGTATCACAGCTACCAAACCGCTCAGCTGAAGAAAGCTGGCACTCAGCTGAAAAACAGCTGGCATTCGGCGTCCTCAAGGCGTTTTCAGCCGCGTTTAAAAGTTTTGGTGTACACAACCCCTAATGCAGAGAACTTAAAAGAGTAAAAACTAAACTGTTTTATGATGTTTACTTTCTTTCAACAAAGAAATTATGCAGCTTGCTTGTTTCGCATTGTTGGAATATTCAGAATTTGAACTAAATTTTTATTTGTAGTGATTTTTACACCAGCACCAATTAATGTAGTTATTTTCACACGGAGCACCAATTGAGAAGTATGCCATACACCGGACACTAGAAGTGAGTTTCACCTCGAGGGTGCATGCGTGTGTCTCATGACCGCTCTCTCATTTACCTTGGGGCACCAGCTAAAGAATTTTACTTTAACAATAAGAATGATCTAAATGGATTATTCAACAAAAAAGAAAATATGTAAATTAGAGGGAGTTGTCATCTAATTTATCTGAAGGATTTTATAAGATCCTGGCCAACATGTAAGACACAGTTTTAATAAAATGGAATTTATTAACAAAAGATAAACAAAAATAACTAAAAACACTACTAAGTGATAAAAAATACTAAAGAATAGAGAAAGTTTGGTTTGAATCCACTGTAGCACACCATTGTGTCCCTGAGCAAGACACTTAACCCCTTGTTGCTCCAGAGGCGTGCGACCTCTGACATATATACTGTAGCAATTGTAAGTCGCTTTGGATAAAAGCTTCACCTAAATGTAGAAGTGACTGAGTTAAATTTATGGCAGAATGTTTTCTATTTCTAATAAGGTGACAACCTTATTTCTCATAACACAAATAATTAAAGAATTATCTGTTAAACATAAAAAAAAAAATCAGTTATGCATTATTGAAAAGCATCTATGGTAAATGCAGTGGCGGCTGGTGCTAAAAAAATTTGTGGGGGGGGGGGGCGCAAACACACTAAAAATCAAACTTTTACTGTTGTAATGCAGTACTCTTAAAAGCCATTTATCAGGTGATGAGTATCATTAGGCTACTACTTGGCTAAAATGCTGAAAATGTTACAGTTGAAATCAAACGCACAAATGTACCATGTACCATGAATCTGTAATGAACTAATATCAAGGTAATCATTCACACGCACGCACGCGCATGCACGCACGCACACACACGCACGCACACGCACACACATACACATACACCAGTGTTTCCCACAGATCTGAAATTTACTTGTGGTGGTAGCTGGTGAAAAGGGCAATCATTATTATCCACAGACAAAAATGGTCTACTATACATGTAACAAAGAACTAATAATGTGTGACACAACACAATACTTTGATTTATAAAACATTCATATTCATTTCACATTATAGTTCATTAATCTAACCACCCCAAACTTTTTTTGCCATAAACAAAGCTGACACTGTTTGTCAAAGCACCACGAAAAAACTTGATGTTTTTGCACTGATATATGAAGCAATTTGATGACCCCTTTTATCAAAATTAATTATATACAATACTATGTATACTATAGCCTATATAGACAGTGCAGGTCTATAGATTATAAATGTGACTGATGTTATAATGGTAATAACTTCTATAAGATAGGCACTTTTACTGCTTTCTATTTCTCTTTTGCCGATTAAAAAAAGCTTAATCCACTAATTATTTCAGATTTAAAAGTCTACTTGCTGTGCTGTCCCGATGACAGACTTTACATTACAGCTTTGCGTTTTTTATATCCTGAGTCAGCTAGAGCTTTGCTCATTCAGTATTAGCACTGCTTTTTGCTACAATCTCTGTGCAAACTGTTTAGATTTTAGTAAAGATATTGTCTATTAATAGTAAGACTATTAAAAAATGGGATAAAGAAAATGAAGCGGCGCGTGGTCGTGACAAGAGCCAGTTGCTATCGCCATAGAAACCGGAGGCACGCTAAAACAGCACTCGAGCTTTAGCGCGGTAGCGCTCACGGCCGTTCTCCGATCGACTCGGGTTTTACACACAATATTAATCAGACTTGGGACCCGAAGTAATGAACTAGGACCGACCCGGACCCATCTGACCATTTAAAATATAAACCCGGAACCGTACGGGTCCCGCGTCCTCAGAGAAGAAAGACCTCTAATGGTAAAACTCTGCTCAAGTTCAGAAACATGAAAGGATACAATGTGACACTGAGGTTGCTTCGCGTCGCGCCCAATTCATTGAGAAACAGAGAGCACGTGAACGGACACTCAACCGGAGAGACACAACGTGCTTGCACGCAAAATGAAGCCAACTTAGATGCTATAAACACATATGCACATAAGCATATGCGACCATTTTGGTCGCAGTGTGTTCCCTGGCTGCTCCGTATATGCTGCTGCAGTTGATCCAGTTTGCCGCGCTGGATGATGAGTTTATGACGCGTGCATCATCTTCACGGTCACCCGACCCCCACCTCTCTCTCGCGCTCTCTCTCTCGCGCTCTCTCTTTCGCGCGCTCTCTCTCTCTCTCTCTCCAAAACACGGGTCATCCAGTCGAGTTCAGAAATACGGAAATTCGTAAAGTGATTTTTTTTTACTTGGGCGGGTCGCAATTTACCTGGGCGCAGCGCCCAAGTAGAGCCTATGTATGGGAAACACTGTACACACACACACAGAGGTTGCGATGGACTTTTTCAATCTCCGTCATTTTTTGATAAACAGCGTTGTAAAGAGTCCTTCACAGTCAGTTATTATCCGTAATTTCATGTTTTAATTATTTTCATTTTCGTTCACATGTCCATTTCTAATCATAAACTTACAAGACGAGCATACAAGTCAAATGTGTTTATTCATTTGTTTAGAGAACAGATAAATGGAGACCGTGCATCACTTTACCATCACATAAAGCAGATGAATTAATGTTTTTCTCTCACAGTGACAGCGGAGGCAATAAAACACGCGAGCTTTATGCTGAACAGGCAAATATGAACAAATCAAATAACAAAATACTACTGCAATTAAAATATAAATAAACATGTAAAAATCTGAATGGAACTAAACTCATCTGAAACCATCTTGTGTAATAAACACATGAAGGCAGATTAATGCAGACTCTTGTCATTAGATTTTGTATCTTTACCTTAGACAGGCGTCTTGTTGCAGCGCTCCTGTAGTGTTTAACTTCAGCAGCCATGCGCAGACCAATCAGTGTATAACATCAAAATATCGCGAGAATGTTTAGAAACCAGGGCGTCATTTGAGCAACACACTGCCACCAACTGGACATACATAGGAATTACATTCTCAAGTTGAGTTGTACGGGCAATCTGCCAAAATGGCGTTCAGATTTTTCTTTATTCTGCTTCAAATTTCTCCGTTAAAGACTTTTCGTTTAACGCGACCGAACAAACACAAAAAGAGACATTAAAGTTGCCTAATCACAGACTCGTTCGTTTCTTTTTGCTTTTATAGCAATAGCACAAGCGCATTTTTCCCTCACAACAGGGAGTACATACATACAGTCCATCAGCTCAATATGCACGGTTCGTGAAGTTTCCTTAAAAACAGTGGTTTTCTCGTGGGTGCTTTTTTAAACTCTACAACACTGTACAACAACAAAACTAATAACAAAGTTGACCAAGCCACGGAATATACCGGATTATATGAGCTCTCGCTCTCAATATGTCCACGCAACACAAGCTCAAACGCGCCACAAAAGTTCATGTCCTTCACGTCTATCACGCATTCAGACTTTACAACAGCAAACAGGGAAAAAAATAAAACTCAAGACTTACATGCTATATTCAGCTAGCCAACTCCGTTTGCCATGAGAAGTGGTGGAGCACACAGACTGCCATCATTTGACTCCGTTGGTCGATCTGGTCCAAGGTTCTTAATCCTTTATTTATTCATCAATTAATACCTTGTATATGGTGATTTTGTAAGGATAAAAGCATATCTTCCTTCATCTCAAGATATTTCACTTGCTTTCACTGATCTGTACTGTAGCTATCAGTTAACACAGCAATCTCCAACGCGGTTATGAGACTCTGAGAACGATCCAATCACAGGAGGTAAAAAACATTAAAAGCAATATTGATTCGCTTACAACATAAGTGGGAGTGTTTGGATCCGAAACCAGCCACTTAGAGCTCAGCCTCACGTCACATGTTTTTACCCTTTTTCCTGACCTACATAGACACTCATTAGGGGTGCGCCCCAGACACACAAACATGACACACACACAACAAACTCAGTTTTGATTTTTAATTGTTTTAAATAAATATAACATTACTAACAGTGAAATAGTACAACTAAATGATTTTATTTTGTACTAATTTGCACTATATATTTAACTTTTTGGTAACATATTAAAGTAGCTTTCCTCTCTGGCCAGCTTTAAGGGGGCGGCGCCCCAGCGCCCCCTAGTGACCAGCCGCCACTGGGTAAATGGCTACTGAAAGACTACACCACAGCCAAGGTTTCAGGAATGAGTTTTGGTTAAGTGATATTTACATCATCTGCGCTTGAATGAGCAGTCCGGTGGTGGCACGTCTTCCAAGGGTCAGTCTTTTCCACACTGCAAACGGGAAAGAGTGAGGTTTAGTTTAACAGCCTTGAACACGAAATGCTGTTAAATGCTAATCTACTGGAGCAACGAGAGGATCCTAGCAATCTGGAACACACAAATGAAGGTCCTTAATGAGTTTGCTCTTCCAGAGTTCACCTTATTGCAGATGTCGGTGATTGCCTTTCTGGACAAGAAGCTCGGAACGTTGTGTGACCTGCTTAATCTCTGGATGCACAGGCCAGAAAATCAGAACTTGGGTTCTCTGTTAGTATATCTCCCAACACAGGGCTGGAGACTCAGAATGATGATGTTACCATTATTGTCTCTCTCAGGGGGAGACGCAGATCTTGGGTGCTCGCAGGCTGGAGACTTAGAATGATGTGGGTTGTCCTGTTACAATATGGATGGGAGACTCAAAAGTTGGGTGCTCTGTTTATGTCTCTCTTTTTAGGGGGAGACTCAGAACAATGAATGTCTGAAAAAAAGGTACTTTTATAATAATTTGCATATTATTGCATATAAAAGTTTGCATATTGGCGCTTTCCTGATGCAGAGCCGTGATTGGCTGTCAATGTCAGAAGGAGCCCAAAGAATGTGGCCCACCCTTCTTTACTGTGAGGAACTCATTTGCATAGAATAAAATACAGAGTTACCATATCATACATGCATCCATTCATATGTTAATAATTGTGATTATTTGAACAGTTTCATAACACATAGATGTAATTTAGAATGCTAGTGTCTCTAAACAAGTATGAATTCAATAGGTGATGGTTTTATGTGTCACAACGTGTGTGAGGTAAGAAGAAGAAGACAAGTAGTACTCAAATAACATATAAACTTTACTGACAAAAAGCTGGATGAATGCACTTAACTCACTGACACGAGACCGGACAAGGAAGACTGAAACAAGCACAACTTAAATAGGGCTCTAAACAAGATAATTAATGATAAACTGGTGTTGAAGATTAAACAGATGAACAGAGGATGATGACTAACAGAGGATATCTTATCTAGGAAGGAGAAACTTTAAAAATGCAATGGACACAGATAGGAATGTGACATTATGTGCATTTTGTAGGTGGAAGAATGTAAATATTTGTTATTTGGTAAGTCAATACTTTGCAAAGCCATGCTGTTTCCTTAAGGGATTTTACGATTACCCCAGTTTCGGATGAGTGTGAGGGGGTTTGAAAGGATGATAAGGAAATATGGTGTGGACCAGTGGCGAGGCTTCATTAGGGCCAGGGTGGCATTGATTCACTCAGATTGATGGCTGGCCCACCCAGTCAGAAGAGACACAAAATTAAAGCAAAAGAAATCACGCATAAATGGTAATAATCTCTTAAATAATAAACACTCAAATACGCATTACTCAGAAATAAATAATTATGTATATAGAAAGTTTATCATTTGCATGTTTCTGAACCTTACAAATGTTAACATTCAAGACATTTTAAACAATTAAGTGCCTGATGTTAAAGTGAGGTGTTTCCTGTGTGCAAAGACTGTCACACATACTCAAATGGATGCACACATATGCACACGGATGGTTTCAAAAAGCACACATACACAGAATCTCTGCGCTTGACAGGACACATACACCTCAAATTATCTCGAAATATCACAGTCTTGGCAAGTATTATCATGAAATCACTCAGTTATGTCTAACGCAAACAGTACATGGATACATGCTCTTCTTCTCAGCTTTGGCACTGAGGTCAGCCATAAAATATGTCTGTCATTTGTTTGAGCAGCCTTATCTGATGGAACTGGACATTTGTTTGTGTCATTTTCTTTGTGTTAATCACAGCCTTTCCCTTATTTCCTGATCTTCACACTGAGGTGGCAAGATAATGGAAGAATCCCAAGCACACACAAGTTTCTCGAACATACAGGGGTACAAAAAACATGGATATGGCATGCTACCCAAAGTCGAAGAGACATTAGGTCATTATCTTAGCCCCGAGTTAGCGTCTTCTTTAAAAAACCCTTTACTACCAAATAGACCATGCCATATTACTTCAGGCATGGTAGGTAAAGTGTATATGTCAGTGGGACAGGCTGGTGCATGTTTGCACTCCATGGCAATTTTGCAAGCACATGGTCACATGTTGTTATCTCGAAGTAACGTAATTAAGATAACATGTGAATGCAGCACATTTCCAAAATGTATGCATACTGCACCCCAGGTTGATACAGGTTGAAAAAAACATTGATACAGTATAAGGATCAAATTCATACATCTTGGGTCTTAAAGCGTTTTATTCATTCCTGCCCGGAATATATAAAAAAAACATTGGGACATTAACATGATGCTTAACGCATAAATACAGTGCTATTTAAAGATTAAGTTTACTATATACCTTATTAAGGAGTCATACTTCCTATACAGTTTTATTAATAAAAAAAAACTTAACACAACCTTAGGGACATTAACATTTATTTTATTTTATTTTATTTTTATTTTTATTTAATAGGGACCATGCATATTCATGAACAGTGTTGTAAAGACAGACAACATGTAAATATGCCAGAATTAGTAAAGAAATACTACTTTTCATCTGTAGTCCCTAGGCCGGTAACAAACACTAACCAACAACATACCACATTAATTCACTATGACAGCTACAAAGAATAATGAAAAATACAAACAGACACATTTAAATAGACAGAATAAAATACAACAACAAAGATGACATTTTAGTATCAGTAAAACAAGTGCAGTATATCAATATAGCAGTTAATAATGTGTACACCTCTGGTTCTCCAAGAGCCATAATTTCAATTTTGTTTTAAAAGTGTTAAAATTTGGACACTCTCTTATCGGTAGAGGCAAACTATTCCACAATTTACCACCTATTATTGACAACACATTTTGACCAAGGGTAGTACGTCTAAATGGTATCACACAGTCCCTTTTTACAGAGGCCCGCGTGCTACCTCCACTTGCAAGCCTTTTGTAAAAGGCATGCAGTGGAGGCGGGGCAAGATTATTTAGCACCTTATAGACCAGACAGATGTACTTAAAACGTTTAAAATTCTCAAAACTTAGGAAATTATATCTCTCTAAAATATTACAGTGGTGAAATGACATTGTCTTCTTATCAAAGATTTTAATGGCCTTCTTAAAAAGAGATTCAATAGTTTTTAAATTAGATATACTAGTTAAAGACCAGTTTATAAAACAATACTCAATATGTGAAAAAATCATAGTATATAGGAACAACTTGGCAGCTTTGATGTTAAGAAATGGCCTAATTTGTTTAAAATTCTGCAGACTGAATTTAACTTTATTTGCTACATTTTTTACATGTCGTCTGAATGTCAAGTTGGAGTCATATGTGACTCCTAAATACTTGAATTCATTAACAAGATTAAGTTCCTGACCTCTAAAGAACACATTAGAATGTGACACCTTTGTGCTTTGTTTGGTAAATGCCATACAGACGGTTTTTTTGGTATTTAAATGAAGACATGATTTAGTGAGCCAGTCATCAATATGTGCCATTGCTGATGTAAGGGTAGAGGCTATCTCTACGTAGGTTTTATCATGAGTAAAGATCACTGCATCGTCTGCATACATTTGGACATCAACATTTTTACATGCCTCAGGCAGGTCATTTATGTAAAGTGTGAATAAAATCGGACCAAGTATGGAGCCTTGAGGGACCCCAACTGGACAAGCACTAAATGGAGACTTTGTGTCATTTATACAAACACATTGCTTTCTGCAGGTCAAGTATGATTTTATCCACTTAAAAGCTTGCTCTGAAAAATTAAAATATGTCAACTTAGACAAGAGTATTTCGTGGTTTACTGTATCAAAAGCTCGCTTTAGGTCAAGGAAGACAGCACCAACATAGGAACTCCTATCTAAATAGCCTTTAACCTTTTCTAAAAACAAACAGTTAGCTGTTTCCGTTGAATGATGAGCCCTAAACCCAAATTGCATGGGGTGGAATGAATTATTAATTTTATTGAGATGTTTGATCATTAGTGTAGCCACCCATTTTTCAAGGATTTTAGAAACAGCAGGTATAATACTGATTGGCCGATAGTTGTTCATATCAGATCTATCTCCTGATTTAAAAATAGGTGTGACCAGGGCCATCTTCCAAGCTGAAGGCACTATGGATTGACTTAAAGATTGATTAATCAAGTGTGTAATAGGCTGTAAAAGAACCTCTTTATGCATTTTTAAAAAATTTGTATCAAGACCATGGGTATCCATACACTGTAAAAAATTTCCCTGTAAAATAACAGTAAAGAGCTGGCAGCAGAGACGCCAGCAGTATACTGTTATTTTTACGGTATTTATACGTAAAATTACTTTACGGTAGTAGTCTGTAAACCAGAAAAACTGTATTTTTCTGTATTTATATAATTAACAGTAAAGAGCTGGCAGCAGAGACGCCAGCAGTATACCGTTATTTTTACAGTATTCATATGTAAAATAAATTTACGGTAGTAGTCTGTAAACCAGAAATACAGAATACTTCTGTAGACACACTGTTAAATGATTTCACAGTCTAATACAGTAAAAAAATAAATGCATATTTCTGTGATTTATTTGAAAACTAATATTGTTTAGGTTAAAGTAGCAACCTAAACAATATTATTGTAATTTCCAAATAATCACAGAAATATGCAGCATTTGTTACTATATTAGAAATGACAATGAACTTGCCAATGAATTCCCAGGGCTAAAGACAATTGCTTAAGATATGCATTATTGTGAATATTATGCAAAATAAGCAACAAAAACTTCCAAATCAAACACCTTTATTTCAAAGAGCAATGTCTATGTCAACATGAATACAAAAAAAGGAAAGAAAATAAATCCTGTTGGACAATGCTGAAAAGAGCTTTCAAGTAGTAAACAGAAACAGTAGTGTTTTGCTTTAGACTATGGCAATAAACGTACGTTCTTAAATTGCTCGTCAGAGACTGCCCCTAATCCTAACCAAATGTGAAGGGCATAACCTATAGACCAATTTAGAGTAGACGTCACAGTTACGTCACTGCAAGCTGCGCGCGCAATGCGGTTGCAGAAAAACAGTGGAAATGAATTAGACACGAGTGAAAAGAGCAAGATAACTCACTGGAAAATGTCCGGTTGTGCTTGTTAAGTGTCAGAATAAGAATGCCAAAAAAGATGGCTTTCATTTTTATAGAATACCATTGTCAAAGACATCATTTGAAGATAAACGTAGGTGTTTATGATTACATTAAGCCCTTAAACGGACAGAATGGAGCGAGGAAACCATCTGGAAATCTTTTAATAATTAGAATAGAAAATAAGTAGAGAAGATGTCCGGTGTTCTGTCGAAGTCTGTTCCCCCATGTGTTTCTTATAGCGTTTTTATCATGTTACAATTATAATTTACTAAGAAAGAAATAATAAAAAACAGGAAAATTATGAAATATTTAATAAACGCTATTATATATAATACATGATAGTATTGCTTTTACATGTACTATAGCGATTCAGACTGTAAAAATATTTGATTTAGCAAAAAAGAACAATACATATACATTACATACATGCATATCAGTAGCCAAGCCATTTAAACTTTTTATCTATCTAAAAAAATAAACGTAATGTGATTAAAACGCTATAAGAAACATTGCACTGAAGGGAAACATAAAGGAATCAGACTTCGACAGAACACCGGATCCATAAAAATCACGGTTTAATGCTAAAACACTTCACAACCCTACTGCGGAGCAGTCACTTTCTGCAACCAGTTTGGCTCCGCCCACAAAAAACGTCATCTCTGTTTGCAAACACGAAATTGGTCTATAATTTACTTTTTTAAATAAGACATAAGTTTGAAAACATACCTAAGGCCATTTTGAAACTATTATAGTACAGTAGAACATTTTGTCAGGATGTATCAATAATATGCATAAAAAAACATTTAGGATGAAACCGTAGGGTAGGCACCTGTGCCACTGCAAGCTAGACTTGCAGGTTACCTCTTAAAATTGTCCTGTGAGGTAGGTTTGTGTTTTTACATCTTAGTTCTTGTGGATCCAGAAGAGATGATCATCACTTTAGTAGCCGCTGTTCCTCTCTGCAGCATTATTCCAGTGCTGCCACTGTCAAAGAACAAAAAACAATCTCATAAATAAACTAAACAATCACGAATGTAAAGTATAAACTCCAAGCTAATGCTTATAAAGTTAAAAATACCAGTATAAATGTGGCAATGCCAGACTGTCAAAACAATGAGAAAAACATTATATACTCACCGATCTATATGAATTTCCATTAAAAAGTCAAGGAGATTCTTCAGTAGCATGGCCACGTGTGTATTTGACTGCAGAAGACGACTTCTGGACGATCACACCTTTCTTCTTAGAGACAATCTTGCCTGATGATTTTGGCATTTGTCCCTCTCTCTGGATTTATATCAATGAAGCGCCTGAAATCAAAAGCAATTAATTGTTTTTTGTCTTTCTTCATTGCACAAATTGAGTGGATTTAATGACATCAAATGGAATTATAATAAAGTCTATACCCTGTATATGTGTGTGTGTGTGTGTGTGTGTGTGTGTGTGTGTGTGTGTGTGTGTGTGTGTGCGCGCGGCCGGGTAATTATCACGTTGGGGGGACCAATTGTCCCCACAAAGATAGGAATACCAGTGTTTTTGTGACCTTGTGGGGACATTTTGATGTCCCCATGAGGAAACAAGCTAATAAATCAAACAGAATGATGTTTCTTGAAAATCTAAGGTATCAGACAGTTTCCTGTGATGGTTGGGGTTAGGGAATGGGGCAGGTAAGGGGAATAGAATATACAGTTTGTACGGTATAAAATGCATTACGTCTATGGAATGTCCCCACAAAACATGGAAACCAGAATGTGCGCGCGCGTGTGTGCGTGTGTGTGTGTGTGTGTGTGTGTGTGTGTGTGTGTGTGTGTGTGTGTGTGTGTGTGTGTGTGTGTGTGTGTGTGTGTGTGTGTGTGTGTGTAGGTGTGTAAGTGTTGAGGCTTGAAATGTACAGTACTAATTCCATTTTATGCATAAAATACAAACACATTAATTTTGAATTCCAGAGGGCAGGCTGTCTCATCTTGATACTGAAGGCTGAAAATGTAGTAGGTTGCAAACATAGCAGCAAGTCCAATTGCAAATGTTGGTGTTATGCCCATAGAGATTACACGGCCCTTAAAGGTGATCATCCAACCTTTAATTGTGACTTGCCTTGTTGCACTTGAAACTTAACAACATGGAAATACTTGTTACTTTGTTTAAACATTTGTAAACTCAAGATGAATGGCCGATAAGATATACAATGCGTCTCTGAATGAATCTAAATTAAATGTATATTACCAGGTATCAGGCGAGTATTTGCAGGAAGGCTGAGAGTTGTCTCAACGTCAACTGCAGTGGCAGACACCTGAAGGGAACAAATACATTATCCTTACCATAATAAGATTTTTAAGAAGAACATTTATAAAAAGGACAATAATTAGTAAACACTCGGTGGAATGTAACCAAGAGGTGAACGAGGTAGGCTTCTGAAGTACAATCAAACTTCTAAATAGATTTGACATCCAAAATTTAAAGGGTAACAATTTACATGCAGCATCCTTTAAACCACAAAATAATTTACACCTCTCTTTTTACATATGTAGTAGTACTCCCACAAACTAGTACACACATTGCATTCACCCAGAAAGACAATATTTTTACACCAATTTGGCGTTTAAAAAGAAAAATGCAAAGCCTTGACTATTCAACTTTAACCAAACTACAATTAGCTTTATTTTCTTGTTAACTGTTTGTAAAATACTTTTCATTAAAAGTCGACACAAACAAAATAAAACTCACCAAAACCATCTTGGATAGGCGATGTTCAAATAATCCTATGGTTTGGTTAAAGTAAATTTTTTAATAAGTGTTGTTTCTCAAATTCAGAAGTAGCCTATGGCTAACGTTACCAAAATTAAACAAAATACCACCCAAAAGTAATATTGTTATGGCTATTCAAATCTAAGCATCACTGTCAAATGACACGTTTAAATCCCTAGCAAGACAAGCTTCTATCAGTTGATATCAAGCATTCTTGGCAATATGAATAAGATTTGAATTACCGTTTCATTTGTAGATCCAAGACCCGATGAATTTGATGAAGAACACTTGAAAATGTGCAGCACGTCATCTAAATTGTACGTCCTCTTCTGGAAAATCTCCAATCCAAATAATGGTTTCCGAAATTCCATCCAGGAGTTAATGGCAAATTATTTCTGTATTTTTTTAAGAAAATTGACCAAAAGCAATAGGCTAGCCTCAATTTATAAGACATTGCTTAGCTTCTGACCGTGCTCCAAATTCCCCAGTCAACACGCATTTTCAAAAAAATACTGTATTGTCCTGTAATTTAAAACATCAACTTACTGTTGAGGGCCTCTGTCTTGTTGCGCCAATTTAAGCAGCCCACAATGCATTGCTAACTACAGTACTAAACTGTTTAACATGAAAACAGTATTTTAGTGTTGAAAATTGGCTGTTAATTTACAGCAATTGTTTACAGTGTAGACTTTGAATTATTTAAACTATTAATAATGCTTGATACCTCTAACTCTGTTATTTGTTGTAAATGAAAAATTGGCTGGGCACAATCAATGGAACGAGTAGAGTAACTAGATGGATTAAAAAGTTTAGTTATTTCATAAACAGAGTCTAAGAAGAAATTGTTTAGTTCAGCTGCTATGATATTTGAATCTGAAACTAATTCAGTGTTAATTTTAAACTCTAAAACTTTATTGTTATAATTCTGTTTTCTGCCAAGCAGCTTGTTGATAGTCTGCCATATCTTCTTTCCATTTCCTCTTGCCTCTTTAATAGTATCAATGAAAAAATTGGCTTTAGCTTGTCTCAGTGTTTTTATTACTTTATTTCTTGACGAGGTGAATTTTTGTCTGTCTGTTGTAAGTCCTGATTTTAATGATTTTTTCAATAATAAATCTCTTTCCTTCATAAGTTTCCTACATTCTGAATTTAACCATGGCAATGTGTCCCTACATTTCTTATGGCTCCGTTTTCTCAAATAAGGCCTCATAACTGTATTAATTTTTGTCGTAAATTGGTCACAGTTACTCTCTAAATCTCCTTTAGAGAGTACCTCGCTCCATTCAATCTCGCCTAATGCTACTCCAAGGTTTTCCTGTTGACCAGTAGGAACTGATTCATGATTGCGTATTGATTTGGCAGACGAAAGAAAACAATGTTTTTTTAATTTTCTGGAAAAAAAAATGATGTTATGATCTGACAGTCCTGTCACTAAGTTAAGAGTCTTAGTAATGCGCTCTGGTCTATTTGTGAATAGTAAATCTATTCTACTTTCAGATCGATTAGTTAACCTTGTGGGTTGTTCAATTAACTGTGTAAGATTAAAATAGTCCATGATGTTTTTTAGCTTTTTTCTACCACTCTTATCACTCCAGTTGACATTAAAATCCCCCATCAATATAATCTCCTTGTTAACCCTTTAGGCGCCCAGAGGTTTTTTTCCTAAAACGTTTAATTTTGACATGTTACTTTCAAAAGGCTATATCTCAAACGTGATAAGAGATAGAGACTTTATGTAAATTAGAGAAATATTAAGGATGACACACTTTATGGAGGGGAATAAAATGTCCCATTAAATTTGCATATTATGACGTCATATGTGGCAGCCATCTTGAATTTTCATGAAAAGTCACATGTTTGAATGATAAAATGCAGCACTTCTTTCCCCCCAAAATGTCCCTAACCTTCTGTATGCTATATTGCACAATACTGAATGCTCAGGTAAATAGTAAGTAGTAAACAAACTGATCTGCGCGTCGATAGACTAACGTTATGCATAATGGCTCCTCTGCCCCGTGTAACACCGCCTCTGCTCCTGCTACGAGCCGCATGGCCAGATCTGCCTCGCATGCGCCCCGAGTGGAGAGAATTTGCACAGCTGGGACTATTGCCTTTACTGTCGCCGTGATTGTGATGAGGTGCACGGGACGGAGCACTGGAAGTCGGCCGCTCGCCCGACAGACTCCCAGGGCCCGCTCGGGAAGACGCAGCTCGCTCTACATTGCTTGCACGGTAAAAAGACTGGACGCGCATATTACCTACAGCCTCATTCCCCACACCTGTAACACGCTTGCTAACCCGATGAATTCTCCGACCCCGTGTAACATTCCCACTGTGTTGATATGTGATAGAAATAATGTGTGCTGGCTCCTTTAAGAGACTGTCACTTAATGATGATGTCATCAGTGTCAGACTAGTTCTAGTTAGTTGTTTATAGGAAGCCATCAAGCCCTCATGGTAGCTCTGCTAATCTTAATTCATCTGCTACATTTCATGTCCTTTCGAAGGCATTGTTGGTATGTTGAGTCAAGTTAAATGTTATCTAACTATATTAGTCAGCATTTTAAGTTTTGTTTTAAGAGTTCATGTAAAATTGAAATCTAAAATATTTACAGTACAGATAACATGTGTTGAATATATATTGCTTTAAAATGTACACCTTGGAACTTAAAGGACTTAAATGTTAGTTGTGTGATACATGTTTAATTCATAAATGCATATTTGATTCTCATGTGATGTAAACTATTTCCATTAGCTAAAATTTATTGTTATTCTTTTTTTTAGTTTTACCCTACTTCCAGTCAGCCATTAAACAAAGTGAATTTGATGTCTGCTTCAATGTGGTGATTGGTAGAGGAGTTGTCTGTCTGTCAACTGATGCAAGGCGTATTAGGGTGGCAGAATAGTAAAACAACACCTTCATGCAGACTGATCTACAGCAGAAAAGGTCAGAGTGCCTCCTTGTGGCGAAAGACAGAAAAGCAATTATATGACACAAAATTGGATCATGGAAGATTCAAAGACCCCAGCTCATAGCACTTTGGTGACTTGGTCTAATCGGTCCACGACATCCAAACAATCAAAAGGCTCTTCTGTCAGCTCTGCTGTTGCCTTAGCCCTTGCTGAAGCTGAAGAAGCCAAAGTGAAAGTAAAATATGCAGAGAAGGAAATGCATATAAAGATGCAAAGTGCACACTTGGATGCAGAAAAGGCCCGTTTAGAGGCAAAATTATTTGTCTTAGATGTTGAAAGGAAAGCTGCTGCTGCGGTAGCTAAGGCTGAAGCACTAACTGCAGCTTTAAGTTGTGATAAAGAATCAAGTCATAAATCTGACATTGAACACAGATCTGGCTCTCATGATTCTATTCGAAGAACGCAAGAGTATGTTCAAGAACAAGCTAGACTGCAAGCCGACGCCCAGTTAGGTCAATCTGAGATGTTCGAGGATGCATGGCCACCGCCGCCACCAGCAGAATTATTTCAAGAGAATTTGACAGAACGGCCATCATATGAAATTGAGGGTTTGGACACACACAAAGACTACAGATGTTATGATACCTCTAAAGTCATTCTTGAAGCTGAGTCGCATCCCCCTGGTGCTCATTCAAACACTTCTGCTGGTTACGCTCTCTATCCTGATGGGTATTACTCTACTCAACCTCCATATGTAAAATCCTCTCCTGCCACCAAGGAAGAACACGATCCTTACCTATGTAATATAAGGCCGTCTGATGAGACATACCACATGCCCACCTATTCACATTCTATCATGCAGTCATCAGGAAGAGTTCCAAATGCCCACAGTTATCCACAAGTTAAATCATATGCTGCAACTCCATCCCAACATGTCCAATTTCGAGCTAGTACCCCTGATGTAAATCAGAGTGTTTCCGATCTCGTCAGATTCATGGCACGGCGAGAGATTGTCTCAACAAGCCTACTAGCATTTGATGATTGCCCTGAAAACTACAGCGCATGGAAGGCATCATTCTTAACTGCCATCAGAGATCTTAACCTCACAGCTAAAGAAGAGATGGATCTATTGGTCAAATGGTTAGGTGCAGATTCTAGAGAACAGGCAAAACGTATAAGAGCAGTACATGTCAAAAATCTAGACAGAGGTCTTCAGATGATCTGGGAACGGTTGGATGATTGTTTTGGAGCACCTGAGGTCATTGAAAGTTCATTACTCAGGAGACTAGATGATTTCCCAAAGATTTCAAATAAAGAAACAAACAAACTTAGAGACTTAGGAGACCTCCTCATGGAACTCTTAGTGGCAAAATCTGAGGGAGTGCTATTAGGTCTTGCTTGTCTGGACACTGCACGGGGCATAGCCGGTATAGTGCAAAAGCTACCTTTCAGTCTGCAAGAGAGATGGATGGCTCTAGGCTATGCATTTAAACAACAGCACAAAGTCCCCTTCCCCCCGTTTCATGTACTTGTTAACTTTGTTACAGAACAAGCAAAAATGCGGAATGATCCCAGTTTTGTCCTTCCTCTTCATGCTGATAATCCAAAGCCAGGAAGTTTTAAGAATATCAACAAAGCTTCAATCTCAGTTCACAAGACAGATGTCTTTCCAGAGACAACTGTAACTGGTGAAACCCAAAATGTTGATATAGATGTGGCTAAATTCTGTCCTATACATAAAAAACCACACCCTTGGGTTTAAGGAGAAATCACTTGAAGATAGGAAGGCCTTTTTGAAGCAGAAAGGGATTTGTTTTAAGTGTGTAGCATCCACCACACATTTTGCAAGGAACTGCGGAAAGCTCATCAAGTGTTCTGAATGTGGCAGCGAAACACATCATTCTGCTTTACACCCAAAATCCATCTCTCAGACCGTTAAAACCCACATCCAGACCAAAGATCATGGCGGGGAGAAGGAACCCTCAGAAGATGAAGTGTCGACTAAGTGTACAGGAGTCTGTGGTAGTAATCTTAGTGGCAAGACATGTTCAAAGATTTGCCTTGTGACAGTGTTTCCAAGTGGTCAGCAGGAGAAATCAATAAAGGTGTACGCCATCATCGACGATCAAAGCAACCGATCTTTGGTGAGATCGAAATTCTTCAGTGTCTTTGGCTTGGACGGCAACAGATCCTCCTACTATCTCAAAACGTGTACAGGAATGATCCAAACAAGTGGTAGAAGAGCACATGGATTCCAGGTGGCATCTATCGATGGTCAGGTCGTTCATACTCTACCAACCTTGATAGAATGTGATAACATCCCAGATAATCGCTCTGAGATACCCTCACCACAAATTGCTCTTCATCATCCACATCTAAAAAGCATTGCAGCACAGATTCCAGAGGTTGACTCAGAAGTTCCAATTATGATGTTGTTAGGTAGAGATCTCATAGAGGTACATAAGGTGAGGAGATACATTAATGGCCCCCCTGAAGCTCCATATGCTTTGAAGCTGGACCTTGGCTGGGTCATAGTTGGTGATGTGTGCCTGGGCAGAGTTCACAAGCCAGAAAGTGTTAACACTCTCTTCACCTGCACCTTGGATAGTGGTCGTCAGTCACTGTTTAAGCCATGTCCTAACGTCTTTCATATCAAGGAAAATGTTTGTGATGTAAAGCCCTCAAGTTCTAGTACTGCTACTCCATTGAAGAAGCCTGTATGGAAAAGGGATGACCAAGTAGATCAGGACATCTTCAAGAGAACAAAGGATGATGAAAGATTGGCTCTTTCGGTTGAAGATATGACTTTCCTTCATATTATGGAGGAGGGCTTATACAAAGATGAGAAGCAAAGCTGGGTAGCTCCCCTTCCGTTCAAACTTCAGAGGCGGCGATTACCAAACAACAGGTCACAAGTTCTAGATCGTTTCAAATCTCTACAGCGTTCTTTTGCTAAGAAGCCAATCATGAAAGAGCACTTCTTTACATTTATGGAGAAGATACTGGAAAGAGGTCATGCAGAAGTAGCACCACCACTCAACCACCAAGAAGAATGTTGGTACTTGCCTCTCTTTGGTGTGTACCATTCAAAGAAGCCAAACCAGATCAGAGTCGTCTTCGATTCAAGCTGTCAGTATGATGGTGTCTCGCTTAACGACGTGCTTCTGAAGGGCCCTGACCTGAATAATGGACTGCTTGGTGTACTTTTGCGCTTCAGAAAGGAGGCAGTAGCCATCACCACAGATATACAACAAATGTTTCATTGTTTTCTTGTTAGGCCAGAGGATAGAAACTTTCTCAGGTTCTTCTGGTATGGAAATAATGATCCAGAGCAAAACATTATGGAGTTCAGGATGAAAGTCCATATCTTCGGTAACAGTCCTTCACCAGCCGTCGCAATCTATGGCCTTAGACAGGCAGCGAAGGAAACTGAGACAGAGTTCGGAACAGACGTCCTAAAGTTCATAGAAAGAGATTTCTATGTGGATGATGGCTTAAAATCTCTACCCTCTGCAACAGCCGCCATTGATCTCCTTAAAAGGACACAAGAAGCACTTGCTCGCTCCAATCTAAAGTTGCATAAAATTGCATCAAACAATGAGGAAGTCATGAATGTGTTTACATCTGAAGGTGACTGCCGAGATTCAAAGGATATGGACCTCGACAAAGACACATCGCCAGTCCAGCGTACTTTAGGAGTTAGCTGGAATCTCAAAACCGACACATTTACATTTCAGCTGTCCAATGATGTGAAACCATTTACACGCCGTGGCGTTCTCTCTACTGTGAATGGGTTATATGACCCATTTGGGTTTGCAGCTCCGGTTGTTATTCAAGGCAAAGTTCTGATTAGAGACCTCACAAGTGACTCACAGGACTGGGACTCACCCTTACCCCTGGAGAAAAGGGAATCCTGGCAAAAATGGAGGGACTCCCTTCAAGAGCTTCAACAGCTCCAAATCCCTAGACCTTACACCAAAATTTCTCCATCAGAAGCTTCACATAGAGAGCTCTGTGTCTTCTCAGATGCTTCAGTTATGGCTATAGCTGCAGTAGCTTATCTCAAAATTCTGGACACAGAGGGAAAGAGTGAAACAAGTTTCATCTTAGGGAAAGCCAGGCTAGCGCCTCGCCAAGAGTTGACAATCCCTCGCCTCGAGCTCTGTAGTGCAGTGTTGGCTGTAGAGGTGGCTGACATCATAATGTCAGAGATGGACATTGAATTTGATAGAGTAACCTTTTTCACAGACAGCAAAGTGGTCCTCGGTTACATCTATAATGAAAAACGAAGATTCTATGTCTTTGTGAATAATCGAGTCCAAAGAATAAGATGCAGTTCACACCCTCAGCAATGGCATTACGTTCCAAGTGACCAGAATCCAGCTGACCATGCGACAAGGTCTGTGCCTGCAGATCGTCTAAAAGATACAACATGGCTTACTGGTCCACTATTCTTGTCATGCTCTAATCAAGAATATAACACTTCAAATCAATTTGATCTTGTGGAGCCAACCAGTGATGTTGAAGTGCGGCCTGAGGCAACAGTGCTCACTACCCATACCAAAGACAGCCAGCTTGGTACAAAGCGCTTTGAGCGTTTCTCTAGTTGGAAGATACTTCTTCGGGCTGTCGCATGTCTAATACATGTTGTACAGACCTTCAAAGGGAATTCAACCAAGAATGTGGAAAATTGCAAAGGTTGGCATTGTTGCAGGATGTCGTACAGTGTAAACGAGTTGAACCAAGCCAAAGTCACTGTCATTCATGCTGCACAGCAGGAAGCATTCGTTGAGGAACTCCGATGCATCAAAGATGGTAAGAACATTTCAAAGGACAGTCCCCTCTTCACATTGAACCCCATCATAGACAAAGATGGTCTTATGAGAGTTAGAGTACGGCTCTCACAAGCTAACATCGACTATGATGAAAGCAATCCCATCATAATCCCAAAGCGGCACCACATTGCAACTTTGATAATGAGGTTTTACCATGAACAATCACAACATCAGGGTAGGCACATTACTGAAGGTGCTATACGTATGGCAGGTTTTTGGATTTTGGGAGCCAAAAGGAGCATATCTTCTCTTATCTTTGGATGTGTAGTTTGCCGAAGACTACGAGGAAAGAGTGAAGTACAAAAGATGGCTGATTTACCAGTGGACAGGGTCAGTACCGAGCCCCCCTTTACCTATGTAGGCACTGATGTATTTGGGCCTTGGACCATCTCAGCCCGCCGCACAAGAGGTGGACATGTGAACAGCAAAAGATGGGCGGTGCTGTTCACCTGTTTAGCCATCAGAGCTGTCCATATCGAAGTAGTGGAGTCTATGGACACATCTTGTTTCATAAATGCCATGAGACGCTTCATTGCCATTCGTGGTCCCATCAAGCAGATGCGATCTGATCGAGGGACCAATTTTGTAGGGGCATGCAGAGAACTGGGCATTCCTTCTAACTTGGATGAGGCAAAGGTGTCAAGGTTTCTTGCCGAACAAGGGTGTTCTTGGATCTTCAATCCACCCCACGCTTCGCACATGGGCGGAGCGTGGGAGCGCATGATAGGTATAACCCGTAAGATCTTAGACTCCATGATGCTTCAGCTGGGTCCGTCTAAAATTACTCATGAAGTTCTTACAACATTCTTGGCAGAGGTGACAGCGATAATAAACTCCAGACCGCTGATTCCTGTATCTGTGGATCCCGAGGACCCCCTTATACTTACTTCTGCAACATTACTTACTCAGAAGTATGGTTCTTGTCCAAATGTCGAGCTTGATCATACTGACCTCTACAGACGACAGTGGAAACGAGTCCAAAACCTAGCATCTACCTTCTGGGACAGGTGGCGGAAGCAGTATCTCTCCACACTGCAACCCAGGAAAAAGTGGCAATTCAAAAATCAAGACATCACAACGGGTAGTGTTGTCCTAATGAAAGACAGTCAGTCTAAACGCAACCAGTGGCCTTTGGGACGCATCACTAAAGTGTTGCCTAGTGGAGATGGAAGGGTACGAAAGGTCGAAATCAAAATTGTCAATAAGGGAGAACCAAAGGTTTTTGTCAGACCTATAACTGAAGTGGTAATGCTCATTCCTTTCAATTAGTTCAGTGACTGGTTCAGTGTTTTGTTTACAATGAGTCGTGGTATCTAGGGATACCAGGCGGGGAGTGTGTTGATATGTGATAGAAATAATGTGTGCTGGCTCCTTTAAGAGACTGTCACTTAATGATGATGTCATCAGTGTCAGACTAGTTCTAGTTAGTTGTTTATAGGAAGCCATCAAGCCCTCATGGTAGCTCTGCTAATCTTAATTCATCTGCTACATTTCATGTCCTTTCGAAGGCATTGTTGGTATGTTGAGTCAAGTTAAATGTTATCTAACTATATTAGTCAGCATTTTAAGTTTTGTTTTAAGAGTTCATGTAAAATTGAAATCTAAAATATTTACAGTACAGATAACATGTGTTGAATATATATTGTTTTAAAATGTACACCTTGGAACTTAAAGGACTTAAATGTTAGTTGTGTGATACATGTTTAATTCATAAATGCATATTTGATTCTCATGTGATGTAAACTATTTCCATTAGCTAAAATTTATTGTTATTCTTTTTTTTAGTTTTACCCTACTTCCAGTCAGCCATTAAACAAAGTGAATTTGATGTCTGCTTCAATGTGGTGATTGGTAGAGGAGTTGTCTGTCTGTCAACTGATGCAAGGCGTATTAGGGTGGCAGAATACCCACCACTGACATCGGGCAAAGGATTCATCATGTGCTTGGTGTATAGCTACACTTTCACTTTGCCAGCTGCACGATTGCAAAGCAGGGGCGCGTCTGAATCGTGGTCACTAAATGAATCACCAGCATCTTCTGAAGGCAGATATTCCCCTTCAGAATCATTGTCAGCGAATATAAGACCCAACACTTTTTTGATGCCATTATATGATCATGTATTGAAAAAACTCGCTGAGGTTATCGCTCTGATAAAATGACTCACTTGCACACTAGCTATGCTGTTGCGCACTTCAATGCGCACTTGCTCTAAGAGTTTACATAGAAGCATGATGTTTTTCTGAGTCCGGTATAAAGTATGACATGTCTGCCATCTAGTGGAGGGGGCGGATGAACGAAATTTGACACCCTATGTGACAAAATCGGCAGTTACATTCAGTGACGCATCTTGTCGACAAAAGTCGACCGTGGCGCCTAGAGGGTTAAAATCCAAATTATTTAGGAGATTTTTTAGCTGATCATAGAATACCAGCTTCGCTGAGGGTTTTCGATAAAAACAAATTAAACTAAAAGTCATTTCAGCTGAAAGTGAGATGTTAACACCAACACATTCAATATCTGTTTCACCAGGCCATTCAATTTGTTTACAATTTATAGTATTTTTCACATATAATAAACCCCCCCCCCTCCCTTTCCATGATTACAATCTTTCCTAAAAACATTATATCCTGGCATAACAATAAGTGCCTCCGGAGATGATTGAGTTAACCAGGTCTCTGATAGACCAAGAAAATCAACATTAGAGTCTATAAGCAAGTTTTCCAATTGTTCGCGTTTGTTTGCCATACTCCTAATATTTAAATGCCCACCGAACAACCCTTTAACTTTACATCGAGGATCCCACACAGTCCGGGCCTGATTAAGCGTTTGGAAGAACTTTGAGGTACGATGTTTTTTCATCACGGGATTCCTGGATCTAGATAAAGGCATAGTCACTGTTTGAGCGGCACAGCTCGAAGTGATTCGGGACTCACCAGTGGGGATGCCAATACTCCACTCTAGAGACGAGATCTCCTTCACGTTGCTGCTGAAGCCCGTCAAACTGGACTCAGTCCTCGGATGTAAGCGCTCCAGACCAGTGGCAAACGCCACTTCTGTAGACTCCATCACAGCCTGCAGCCCTTGGCCGGCCGCCATTAGCGGCGACATCCGAGCGAACCCCGGCGAGCAGCCGCCGACAAAAGTCCCCAGTCGAGCGCTCGGCAGAAAAAAACACAGCGGCACACGGGGTGACTGAAACGCCATTGATCGAGTTGCGATCCAGGACTGCTCTTGTAGCACCAGGGGAATATAGGGCAATGATAGTCCAGGCATTGTATTGGCCATAAGCAGGTTGTTGAGGAGAGTTGTAAAGGCACATTGAGTGATGCTAATTTGTGTTTTCGCTGTCTGTTGGGGTCCGGGATTACGCTCAACATCACCAGCAAGAAGTAGCAATAAGGTGAGTTGAATCAGCCCATGGCGTGGATTAGATAGCATTTCACGCGATGTTGAGGACACCTTTAGCTTTGAATAACCAGTGATGTTAAATTTGGAGTACAGCAGATGCTGGCTACTGCTAGCACAGATGTTTTCTTTATCAAAGCAATGCTGCACTGACAGCAACAACAGCGCCACTGTATATAAAACTATAATCCAGTAATATATTGAAAATTTTGACTTAGATGGTTTAAATGGTTTAGGAAGACAGTGCAAACAGCACGCAGCACCCGCCAAGCTACATGCGTGCTCGTCCAAGTCCGCCATGACGCTTAATGCATGCTAATGCATTAAATACAGTGCTATTAAAAGATCAAAATCACTATATACCTTATTAATAAGTAATATACATATTCCGTTTTATTTATTCCTGCCTAGAATTAAAAAACATATTGGGACATTAACGTGACGCAGTAAAAAATTAAACTAAATAATTGGCCACGATTTAAAAAAAAAGTTTTACTATGTCATTGTCATGATTCTGCCCTCTTGTTATTGTTTTATCCCAGTCTTGAGGCAGGATCATGGCAGGCTCATGTTGTTTGTGCTTGTATGTCTCGTCTCCTGACTCCTCCCCTCTTTTCCTTGTTAATTATCCCATTATTGTTTGATTCATGTCACCTGTTCCCTTCTTGATTTGCTCCCCTATTTAATGCCCTTGTGTTTGCTGTCCTGTGCTGATTCGTTTTGTAACCTTTGTTTGTGACACACCTGTGCTATTCGTGTCTGCATCTGTATTACCTATAAGTCTAGTTAGTTGTCAAGTCTATTGTTCAAGTTTATTGTTATGTAGTCTTAGTTAGTGGTGGGCAGAGCGAGGCTTCGTGAAACACGGAAACAGTTGAATCAATTGTGCCGTATGTTTCGAGGCTTCGAAACATCAATCCGAAACCGCCTCCACAGTGACACCTAGTGGTCGTTTGCATGTCTTTACATGAAGCAGCCTTGACAAGATTTTAGACGAGCGCTGACAAATTGTATCCCACATGTTGTTTGTTTGACACACTTATGATAGAATGGGAGAGTGGATAGTGCTCTAGACTCTCAAGCGTAGATCTTAGGATCAAACCCGGGAAATGCATGCGCTACATCATCATCATAATAAAATATTTTTTGTTGTTGTTTTAACATCTGTTTGACAACTACATGAGCTTTTAGGCTCACAATTGTCGATAACTATAGGCTATTCGGGTCTATTTAATAAAAAAAAAATGGAAAAGAGATATACCAAATAAATAATAAGGGATTCATAAAATATATCAAGCCATAATATGCCACATTGTTTACATATAAAGATCTTTATTCAAATATATAAATTGTTCTGTGTTGATAAACTTAACCAGCTTCTTTTTTACATATAATTTCTCCAGCCTTTGAAAACATTCTCACACAAGGTGCATGCATGAATTTTTTGTAAGTAGCCTAAGTGTTACATACCTATGAGGAAAAATTATTTCTTTTTAGTAATTTATAGTATTTGATCTTGCCAAAAACGCATCTATGAGGTATTGTCAGATTTGTTTCCTACCCTGTCAGTTTAAGATTTGACGCAGATTCGACAGGTACGCCACCTTTCGAAATACTTGTGAAATGCACCGCTTGGTGTTTCGAATCACTTCATCACGTGACATGGGTGTTTCGAATCACATATCGGAGCAGTGTTTCGAAACATTTACGCTTCGGGATCTCGACACAGTGTCGAAACGTCAGTTTCGCGGGAGCCATTCCTAGTCTTAGTCCTGTTGCAGTCATGGTTTAGTGTAAGTCTAGTTTATACCTGTTGTGATGGGGAAATGAAGCTTCGAATGAAGCACCGATACGTCTCTTACTGTTTCGAACCATTATTCGAAGCCTCAACGAGGGTGTCGAAAACAGCGCCATCTTTTGGCTAATAAAAGATACAGCAGTTGCTTCTGGAAAAAGCTCCATCAATGAAGCAACAAACTTTTATTCTCTAAAACATGAAGTGAATGAAACACATACAAGGTTTTATCCTGCTTTACAACTGTTTGTATTTAATTGTATTTATTTATACACAGCAAATTTAGCGGAGTTAATATTACGGTGTTAATGGAAATATAAAGAGTTCGGAGTTAATTTAACACTGGATTGAGTTAAAACTATTTTATTTAACTCTATAAAAATAAAGAGTTGGTGTCAAAACAGAGTGTTACCACTTTTAAAAAAAATCAACTCCTACAGTGTTTTGTTAGTGGTATTTGTTAACTCCTAGGGTGTTAAATAGAGAAGACCTCACACTTTTTACAGCACACACTGAACCATGTTTTTGGATGATGCAGTTCAAGCAGAAGATCATCTCTTTCACTGTAAATGGTAAGTAAATTTTCAATAAATACAATTTTGATCAATTACATTTGAGAGTTGTGAGGTGTTATATTTTATATTGCTGTTAGTATCAAGTTTAAGATTAAGAGTCATGTGTTATTGTATGAATGTGGCAGTTGAGTTTAGGTCTTAGCCTCAAATGGAGCAATTCATACTCGTCTGTTTTTGGGAGTTTTTTTGATGTTGTTTTTTGCTTTATATAATGTTTTAGTTTAAAATATATATTTTTAAATCCGCTAATGTGTGCAGGAGATTTGCTTTGGAGACTTTGAAGGAGCACAGAAATAGGCCTACATGAAAATGTCTTCAGACGAAGAGCAATTTAATAACAAAGTGAGTATTTTGTGCAAAACATAAATGTATAACTATTTTCAAAGTACTTTGTAATGTGTTCTGTGTGTGAATTCTGTAATGCATTCTGTAAATATTAGTTTCTGCTGTGTTATACTTAAATATTGTTTTTTAATAATGAATTTTTCCTTTTTATTTTTGTTTTATTAACAGAAAAGTTTAATATCCAGTCTGAAGGTCTGATCGAGGATCATACCACCTTACTGGTTCTTCATATTCTGCTGTTATTATGTGAAGACCAACATGGAAGTCAAACTTGTTTGTATGAACTGAAGCATCCCATAATTTGTATTTATAAATATCTGTACTGTTGTTATACATTTGGAATGTGCTTTTTAGTTGTCTCGGACGTTAATATATGTTAATTTAATGAACACTTAAATGCATGATACATTGAAGACAATTTTTCTGACATAAATAAATGTTGATCAGATGACAGTAAAAAAAAAAAAATCCTTAATAGTTTTATAATGAGAATGATAGATTACACTGCTGTATTGTTACATTAAAAAACTGTTTAAAAATAGTTTTTTTGTCCCAAAAGTACCATAATATGTTTCTGTCTTTACATTTACCATATTAACACCATAGTATTAAAAATATAACACTACATTGGAGTTAACAAATTACACCGAGGGAGTTAATTTTTAACAAATAAAATATTTAACACTGATTAGTGTGAATTTATAGTTAGATCTTTAACTCTGTATAGTGTCAATTGCTAACACTTTAAAAGAGTCAATGTACCAACACTTTCAAAAGTGTTAAAATAACTCTATTGGGAGTGGACCCCATGAGACACTTTTAAAGTGTTGAAATTAACTCTTATAGAGTTATTCTTAGGTTCCTGATTTTGCTGTGTACCACGTGTCTGTTGAATGCTTGATTCTGATTGGCTGAGAAATGTTCCATGGGTGTTGATTATTTTTTAATAACCGCGCACCTAACCTTTAAACTGTCTTAAAAATAGGCACCAGAGCAATGTTTGTGGTAACCGTGGTATAAGCGGAATAATTGACTCCGGCCCTTTGAATTATTCGAAAATAATGCACACCCTGTGTGCATATTTTTCTTAAAATTCAGCTGCCCGTTGTCAATTATTCCTTACTTATCAAACTACAGTATAAGACTACCTAATTTCAATATGCAACATAGGTGTATTAGACCTTGTTCACACTGTCAGTCCAAAATCCGATTTTTGTGCATTTCTGATAGGAATCCAATCACATTTAGAACGTGTGAACGGCCAAAAACCACACAATTTTTTTTCTATTCCGTTTCAGGCTACATCCAGTGGTGGTTTGAAATGGTTTTTCAAATCGCATGTCCGGAAATCCATTTCAGTCTGACCGCCCTGATCGCATTTGTGTAGCTTTTCAGTTGTGTCATGCTGTTTCGTCACGTAAAAACCTCAGAAGTCGGATTGCCATGCCAGTGCAACGTCATTGCCATAGAAACAGCAGATAATCTGGAAAATGGCAGAACGCTACAGGACGCACAGATCAGATCTGAACAGTTGTCATACACAATATGGACAGCGAATCTGTCAAATTGGATATGCAGCAAAATCAGATTTGGACTGACAGTGTGAACAAGGTCTTAGTCTTAATAGAGAGGCAGGGAACGTGTCACACGGGAACACACTTCATTTGTTTACGGTTTCAAAGAAGCGAAAAAATCTTCATCATCAGATGAACTGTTGGCCAATTTCTTAAAATGGTCCAAAGGCTCCAGAATGAAATACATTTGAGTTAAACTGGCCATCAGTGCAATTCAATTGTTTTGGTAGGAGCAAGGGAAAATAGAATGAATTGATCTCTAAAAAATAAGTACTTTTTGACTGTAAATAAAATTGTAAGGAGTAAAAAGTACTTTTTTTCTTATAAAATGTAATTAAGTAAAAGCAAAAGTATTGATTTTTAATTGTACTCAAGTAAAGTAAAAATCCCCAAAAATAATACTTAAGTACAGTAATCAAGTTAAATTGCTCAAGTACTTTACACCTCTGTATACCTATTATGAAGAACAGCAATTTGAAGACAGTTTATAAGTAACATGGGGTTGACGTTCTCACAAGAATTCTTCTCACACTTATAGCAGCCCACTCCAAAGTTCACTAGCAATTGAGCCGAGACTATCTTGTTTATGCGGTAACAAAGCGATTATTTTGGTGAGGATCCAAGTGCAATTGCCGTGGTCACATATGCCTAAACAACCCGAACAAAGGGAGAGAACTTTCAGGTTTAACTAACTCGTCAATTATTTCAATCTAATATAAAATAGAATTTTTCTGTCAATAAATACTTTATCCTGGCAGGCTGCACCAGCCCACTCATCATAAGAACTGTACACTTTTTTCTTTTGTTGTTTTGCTGAAGAAGAAACAGCAGTATTCTGTGGTTCTGTGTTTGTGTTGTCTCAAGGCATAAACTTATATGTAATTGTGGTAATTGTAATTGAAGTAATTGTGTCTTCAGGGATTAGCCATGGTTCAGCCGGGCTGAATACATTTTGTAAGAGTGTGAAATGGCAAGAGAGAGAGAGAGAGAGAGAGAGAGAGGTTTAAAACATATTTATTTGCTCATTCGTCATAAATCATTCCAGAACATCATAAAACAACAACAACAATTCAGTCAATTCAGATTACAGTTCTTTACATCTTTAAAACCAACATTTCATCCTCCACGACCACACACATAAAAATTCTTCAAAGCCCATATTTCAGAAAAATTTATAATATCATTAACTAATTTGAAATAAACAAACTCACTTTTAATTTGAGCAGCCACCATCCCTTTCAGAACTCTTTCCACATTGACTGAGCCAGTACCCACAATCATATTTGTCCGTGTCCTCCGAATTGCCAACTTGGCTGATCCCAACAGGTAATTTAGCAAAACCACTTTTCTTCGTTCACTGACTTTATACTTAGGTCCACTAATATAAACTTGGTAAGAAAAGTCCTCACCCATAAAATAAACTCTTAAAAAATAAAAAAGACCTCTTAATCTCCCACATTGGATGAACAAATGTTCTACCTTTTCATTGGTCCCACAAAAAGGACACTCCCTCCCTACTTCTGGATTAATTTGCCCCACGTGTTTGTTTGTAGCTATTATACCATACATCAGTCTCCACTGCAAATCTGCTGTACGTTTCTCGATAGAAGGCTTAAACAGAGATCTCCAGCTTCCTCTGAAATCTGGCCCGAACACTTCTGTCCACGTTCTGACTTTTCTCAAAACAGTCTGATGCATCACTTTAATACACACAATGTATAGTGCCTTTTTACCAATGTCCTGAAATTATCCCAACTCTGGAGTTTTAAAGGACAAAAAAGGCTGTGAAAATGAGTCTCCAGTGCTACTCTGCAGGCTCCAGGGAGCGCTGAGCATAGTTCCTCCAACATCTGATCCAAGAGATGTACAGAACGGATTCCTGTCTCGTGCTGAAGTGAAACTGCGGTCCTCCACCCATTATCATCCCTTAGATGTTCGATCTTAGTACAACCCGCTTTTACCAGACAGTTCCTCACACTGTTTTCAGTGTTTGTTTTCATCAAAGAATTGTGAAACAAAGGTTCTCCCTTGATCTAGTCCTGTGGTCGCAAAATCTCTCTGAACAACAGAGAGCAAATAAGAAAATATATATATATAAATTGGAGGGAGTTGGCATCCAATTTATCTGAAGGATTTTGTGAGATTTCTGGCCAACTTCTGATCAGCATCTGATTACCAACACAAGAAAGACACCGTTGTAATAAAATGGGGTTTATTTGACTGAATATGCAAGGTGAATAACTACTACGTAATGCAAATAAATGATATAGAAATGAATATATATGAAAATAAAAATTAGAAAAACAAAACAATAATATTGGAAATTAAATGAATAAAAACAAGCAATAATGAACCGAGTTGGCAAATGCAATGCTGTTGGATGTGGTGGTCAAAGAGAAATACTAGGTAGTAGGCCTCTTAACTCTTTCGCTGCCATTGACAAGATATCTCGTCAATCAAGAGAAAACGCTTCCCTGCCAATGACGAGTATTTCCGGCTTTCCGCAATACTGCTATTCCGCAACTTTTTAAACCCGGAAGTATTACCCTATGGCAAGCGGCCTGATGTTCGTGTCTGTTTTAAAGATCGCTCTGAATGGGATCTCTATGAAAAGTCCGTCACAAAAATGGAATTATCTCTACTTTTTGCTCAAAATGTGGATGTTTTTGCAGAAACCTACCCATATTCAAAAGCTGATTACAAAAGAACTACTGAAGGTAGGATGAAACGGGTTTTTTTGTTTAAAAGCAGAGGGTCTGTTCTTTCATTAGGCATAGTGTATGTTTATATATTTAAAGAAGAACATTTTCTGGAAGGCATTAAACTTTTGTGAAAAACGCTGGCACTGGCTGGCAACTTTTTAAAAAAATGCTGGCGGCGAAAGAGTTAAAGGAAAACACCTATAATTTCTACAGGGTGGCAATGTTCAACATCTATCCTTTATCTCTTTCTGATGGGGTGGAGATTGAAATTCAGCACTGCAATTGGTGGTCCGTAAGAAGTGGCCGTGTCCATGGTCCATCACCCTCCTTCCGTGTGGAACTTATTTGCATGATATAAAAGTACAATTTTAAGAAAAATGTCCTTGATGCTTTACCTATGCATTATTTCCTATCCAAAACACTTTATATATATATATATATATATATATATATATATATATATACACAAAAATATTTAGAAAGACCAAACATGGTATTACATACAAGAATTCTCTCATTAGCATACAGTCATGTATGAGTAATTGAGTTTACACAGATTGTGTTGCAGTTTCAAGTTTCTTTAACCCACACACAGATATTTTGAACAACACCCGAATGACCAGTTCATGATTGTATTGACAATACAATTTAAGTTCTTATTGTATAAATGTGAAAAGCTTTGGTCTCCCTTGTTCAACTATTGCTGATGCGTGACCAGCGAATGTGCATGTTGCACCTGGAGACTGTAAAGATTTTATTGGCCTTTAGCTTTTGGTCTTAAAGCTGCCGTCGGTAACTCTGGAGGATTGAGCAGTTTCCAAATGTTTACAATTTCATGGCCCTCCCTCACTACCACCGAGCAACCTCCCTTTGAGCTTGTCCTTGTCAGAACGTGTGCACCAGTATTGTGAACGCATACTTAGAAGGAATACTTAGATTACTTACATAACACTTTGAAATACAATCAATGGTTGATAAAGCACAATTACCTGTCGAGAAGAAATGTGGCAAGCTCTGCATCCAGCTTAAACCCTTTAAAATCTCGTAGATTCATCCACATTTCAAATGCTGGTCCGATATTGATCTTAGTTTTATTACGGTCACGGTTGCTTTCTATCTTTGTTTCATTCTTTTCATTTGTTGTTTTCCTAGCTCTGGTTGTTAACCGATGAATCTGAAGTTTGTTAGTGAATGTTCTCTTCGCCATTACGCTGCGTTCAATCCAACACGCTTGTAAACTTCAGGTGGATGCACGTGATATTGTAACGCGCACGTGCAGGTACTGTGATTGACAGGCAGATTTTACACCCTGCACTGATTGGACCAAATGAACCGGTCTGCGCTGATTGGACCAAGTGAAGCTTGAAGTGGAGCTAGAAGGGTTATTTTTTCTTAGACAGTCTAATTTATGTTGTTCAACCGGAGTATAGATTTGGTTTCAGTGAATATGAAAAAAAATATGATCAAAAAAGTTGCCGAACGCAGCTTTAAGATGAAAGCAAATAGAGTTTGGGTGATAGGGAAAATCCAGTGGACCAATGAAAATGTTCTCTACTTGCTGTTATGGTCCGAAAGTTCCCCTGCATGACCCAGAGGAAGAAGTCTGCGAGTTGTCCATTTAATAGAGCAAACCTGTGGACCAATGAAAATGTTCTCTCCTCTATGAAATGGTCTAAATGTTGCCCTCTGTGACCGAAAGACTGATGTCTGGCCATTGTCCTGTCATCCTTATCTGCTAGTCCTGGTCATGTAATTATTTCAAAGCAGCTTTACATTAATAGAAGCAGGGGAAAACACAGAAACATCGACAGACAACATAAGTAGCAAAATACAGCGGCTATGAATAAACTTTATGTCAATGAATAACCAGATTAAACAGGTTTCTTCGGTGACGCAATCTTTTTAATAAAGAAAAAGATACAAAGAAAGCTTCCAGTAGTAAGCCAAAACAGTGGAAAAAAGTTAATGTTGGAACCTATGTGACTATTGAGAAAAGCACTGTGGTACAGGTGGTGATGCACTATTCATTTTACAGTAACTTTTAAACCATTTGCACCATCAAAAATTTTAATGATCGTGAAAATAGACAAATTGTGCTTGTTTTTAACAATATGGTTTATTACGTTTTTTTTTTTGTGCTTTCTGTCAGCCAACTGCTGCTATTTTCTGAGAGATGAAGGGGCAGATTTGAACAGTAAATCACAGAGTGCGTCAGGTAAGAGTGCAGCAGATTAGAGTGAATAGAGTGAAAACGCCAGGAGCACTTGTGTTAAAAAACACTGTATACATCAGTTACACTTAAATAAATTGTATGTAAATACTATAGTATATTTGTCTTTAATAGTATATTTTGATTCTTTTGATCACTAGTGTTTTTGATCATTCCAGAATAAAAACAGTAACATTTATTTTTCTGTTTTTTTAATGTTTTAATTTTATTTGAAGTCTATTCACAAACTCACAACACAAGCAATTTATTTTCTAAACAACTAACCTTCCTCTTGATGATAACACACTGTGTTAGAGGTTGACAGTCCAAAAAACAAAATGTGTGCAAACAACCTATCTTTGCTTCAGGTTAAGGTTTAAAATCCATGGTGAAGACTTGAAGAGTTTGGTTCCAAAACGCAATAAATGGAATTTTTGAAAAAAATGAGTTACTGCCAGAACCAGTATTATATCAGGTCCGTATTAAAAAGTAAATTCTTAATTTTACGCAAAATCCAATATCCGCTGTGTTATTCTGTCATCTTTTCTCCCTTTTTTCCCAAAATGCTATAAACGCCACTTCTCCTTTTCCACAGAATGCAATAAATCCGCTCCACAAATTACAGCGCACCATTCCACACAATGTAAACAAACAACGGTGGCGCGTTGAGTACACAGAATCCTAGTTTTCCTCATTTACTTTGTACTTCGTGATCAACAAACAAACAAAAACAAAATATTACTTTAATGGCATTGATAAACCTGTGATGGTTTTCTGTAACGGAAAAGAAACGTAAGCCATCAACATCTAATAATTTACACGATAGGCACTCGGGAGACGGGTGCTTGTTCTCCTGACAGACTCAAGCTCTGTCATGCTAACACATTGACCCAAGGGGATCTTATGAAAAACTTTCCATAATTTAACTCAAAGTCAACGAAAATCGAGCAGGACCAAAACATTTTACAGCTGATCGCTGTGAAAAATGTTAAGTGACGACGTCAAGTATAACCGCAGCAATGACAGTGTTCTTAATATGACAAAGTAATTGTTTTTAATGCTATTAATGTTTATTTTTATCAGTGTAAAACACTAGTCAACCTAATGAATATAAAATGGCAAAGATGAATGCACATTTATATATTGATTCAATAGATTTATAGCATTTTGAAACAAACTTTTTTATAATAAAAAAAAGTTTTTATAATAAATTTTATGTTAAATAAAGTTATGGATTTGATTTTTTTATGTTTTTATAACCTAAAGATGCTATGTGAAATTTTGTAACAGAAAATAGTGGTTTTCATCTTGTCACTTTCTTGGTATAGAAAACCTGTTTTTACCGAAATTTGTCAAAATGGATTTATTGCGATTTGGAACCAAACTCTTCATTTCCTCTTATTCGTGAATGCTATTGCTTTCGTCTCTCTCTTACATGTTCATCACAACCACTATGTCACTATGCATTATCCTATGCAGAAACTCTATATTAATAATATTATTATACTATGATTATGGATGGCTTGAGGGTGAGTAAATCATGGGGTAATTTTCTTTTTAAGTATTGCTTTAACCACGTGACCTGTATGTGTTAGAAAGTCTTATCAAGTTTTAAATCAACAAATTAATGTTAATTCTGGGCTTTCTGAAACAATTGTTGGCCAATAACTGTAAATGTCCATTTTTGTCCCTTGGTACAAGACGGCCTCTGCCTTTTCCAAGTACTATTGATTGATTGTGTCTAAATGTCTCTGAGAAGCACTTAAATTGATTACAGATAAACACAAGGGGCCCTATCTTGCACCCAGCGCAATTGCCTTTGTCAGTGACGCATGTATCATTCGTATTTTGCGCCGGCGCACAGCGGGGTTTTTCCCTCCACAGATGCACGTCAGCAAACTAGGGAATGAACTTGCGCTCCCTGGGCGGTTCAGCGCAAAAAGGAGGCGTGTTGCGGCGCAAACCATCTCTTATGCTATTTTGCAGTTTCAAAAAACAATTGCGCTACTAACCAAAAAAAACTAGTCTAAAGTCAGTGGCGCGTTGCGCGTGGTTCATTATGCTATTTTAAGGGCGCATGCTTGACCATAATGTATAGCGTGCACAACGCGCATACACTTTGCTTATCTAATCTACACAGATGCAACAGTTATTTTTGCAAATCATAAATTGTTACACTTAAAAATATTAATACACGAGATAAGGGGAATCATAGTGGTGAGCATTGTGGTAATAGTTTTTATTTATTCTCATGCAAATAACGATTAAAATATTTTCATAACTTTGTTGTGTGGCTGTATTACGTTTATTTTATGTAAATAATAGTTAAAATGTTTTCATAAGAAACCTTAATGTATATGAACTTGATTTGTAAGAGTACTTTGGGGTTGGACCTTGCTTGCGTTTCTTGGGTCCGATTTCAAAGCCCCCAAACCCTTTCAGCGGTGAGGGTGGACGCAGCGATGTCCTCTGCTGGCGTCAAGTCCTGAGGCAGATCCATCTCCCGTTACACGGCGTGCCCGATTTATGCTGGCAAGCGTGGGATTCCCCCGTACAAGAACGTCGGTCTCCTCGGCTGTGAACCGCTCCTGGCGTGCGCCTGGTAAATCCGTCATAATAATAGCAACCCGCCATGGAACTTGCGCCCTTGCGTTTAAAGGGAATGTTGGCCAGCGTTCTGATTGGTTTATTTGACGTTACGCCCAAACCACACCTATGAATAATGAACCTACTTCAGACCAACCCCTTATTGATTTGCGCCCGGCGCAAGAGTTATTTCTCACGCCGGGAAAATAGCAACAGCGCCCAAGATCCGCCCACAAACTCACTTGCGCGTTGCGCTTCGCACTTGCGTTTCAGATCGTTAAAATAGAGCCCAAGGACTCATAAACATTTTGTTAGGTGTAGTGATCCTCTGGTGTTGCTATTTCTGTATTGTTGTTATGCTACTCCTGTCAATTTTGAAAAACACTCCTGATTTCATTTAGAAAATATACAGTGCATTTAGAAATTATTCAGACACTCTTCACATTTTAAAATTTTGTTATGTGCAGCATAATAATTAGTTAAGTGAGTAATTAAGTAAGTACATTTTATTTATAGAGCACATTTAAATTCTGTAGTGCTGATGTGACCATGGGACATGCAAGAAAGCTTTATTGGCAGATCTGAGGGACCTAGAAGTGGAGTTCAAATAAATCAGATCAAAAATATAGGATGGTGCTTATCCATTAAGAGCTTTAAAAACAATAATTTTAAAACTGTCATTTTAAATTGAGTTCTTAAATAGACCAGAAAACAGTAAAGAGAAGCTAACATTGGAGTGATATGATCATGTTTGTAGTTAACAGTCTAGCTGCTGCATTTTGGACCATCTGCAAAAGTGCCCATGAAGTTTTAGGAAGGCTAAGGTACAGCGAATTGCAATAGTCCAGCTGTGAAGTGATAAATGCATGAATAACTTTCTCCAAGTCTTGAAAGGAAAGTATTGATTTAGGTCTGGAAATGATTCTCAGTTGACAGTAGCTGTTTTTAAAAACTGAGCTGATTCTAGTCAAAGATTCTACATTTTTGCATGTGACTTAACATATGGTGTAAGATTGTCTAAGTGATTGGCTATAGAATTTCTGTTTAAGAGGGTTCCAAAATAATCACCCCAGTGGCGGTCCTGGCTAGATTTACGCCCTGGGCGAACCATCCCTTCGCCGCCCCCAGAAAAAAATTTTGCCCCCAAATCCCGCCACCAACATGTATTATTTTATTATATATAATCTTAAATACAAAAAGGTAACAAGAACAGAGAAAAACAAGATAAATAAATGTAATACAGTACACACACACACACACAAACACACATGTCTGTTGGCCATGGCTGCTGTGGAAGTATCTGACTCCTCATTTTTGCCAGTGGGTGCTCTAACTCCAAAATATTTCAGAAGTGCCCCTGAATTTACAATTAATATACAATATGTAAGTTAGATACACTTACATCACGCATCAGTTACCCAATTAAAATGACCATAACACATATTTTATTAGTTTATAGGATGTTAACAAATGCTAAGCATACACTAAAATTATTTAAAATGCTATCACTGTGTAGCTTACAAAATGGCATGTCAATTTATATTAGAAGTTATTTAAGTTCACATATAGCGTACATAGCAATAAAAAAGGACACAGTCAGGAGGTCTGTGTGAGTTTGCACTTGTTGTGTTGCAAACACAAACTAGACTGTGTGTGTTGCCTATGGGTGAATTTAGTTGCATGACATGGTGCCTCAATTCTAATAGTTGCTAGTTCAGCAAAACTAAAACAAAAAAAAACAGTCGTGTTCTGTGGCTAATAGCAACATATTAGCAAGAGGGCAAGCGTAGGGCTGGGCGATATGACCCAAAAAATTATCGAGAAAATGTTTTCCATATCAGTCGATATCGATAATAATCATGATAGAAACAAATCTTTACTCCTGTCAAATTTAAAGGCAGATTTTTGCTCCTGAATGAAAATTGTAAAAACCAGTTAATAATGGTTTTAAACTACTTTTTATTCAGAACATGACAAATACAAATACTAAAATCTTGTTTTAATGCATCTGTATTAAATGTAAATCTATTTGTTATGAAATCAACACATTTCTGACACAAAAGCAGCAGACTACTGTCACTTTAAGAACCAAGACAGACTGCTTTAAGTTTCAATATACTGAGTAACAGCAGTTTATGTTCACTTAAACAAGAAAGAAAACTTAGTTCAGTGATCATATACATGTACGTATACATGTACGAGCTATACACGCTGATAAATGGATGTCAAGAGTGTCACGTTGCTGTGGGAGCGCACATACGCAAACACTATATTCACTGCAGTGGTGGATCTGCTGCTTTTCCTCAGTTTCCTGAATTTGTGAATGTCCTGTAAATATACTTTTAAAGCTGGGCGTGCGCAAGGCGGATGCTGAATGAGTATACTGCACCTATTGTGTCTGCTGTGTTTGACGAACCCTGTTTGTGCGTCCAACATTACACACAAGAAAATGTTTCCGCGCATTTGGATTCCGTGATTCCGTCCGCGTTATCCGCATCGCGAAAATCATAGGTCTCTACTAATAAATGAATAACTTGCATCTATAGTAGTTTCTGTTGGGTATATTACTGATCATATACTGTTTTAATATTATATTAGGCCTAAGGCCTGTTGTTTCTACACAAGGCTGTAATGAAACCCATTTAAACTTTCGTTTTCTCAGTTAACTTTCGTTTCCTAATTAAAAGAGCCCAGGTGCGATCTTGCGACTATATCCCGATTGTTCTCGCCACGATTAGTTTGAGAAACAAGGTCGAAACAACTGATAAACAAGAGTACGTCATTTTAGATTAGAGAATTTGTCCGGCTGTACTTCGCCACATTAACAATAAGTTGGTTGTGTCAGGGAAAGCCAAGGCCATGAGAACCAATAAGCAGAATATATCATTTTAGACACGAGGAAGGATTCAGCTGCACTTTTGCTACATCAAACAAATAAAATTAATTGTGGCAGACCGAGACCAATGAGAAGAATGTACGTCATCTCAGATAAGAAGTGTTTGATCTTACTGTATAAAAATGGAGTCAGATGTTGGGAGGGCAGATGATCTTTGAGCACCTCTTTGAGGGGTATTGATTGTCTCACTTTGTTGGCTGGAGCGAATAAAGTAATTTTTGTTTGGCACCTGGAACCGTTGTCTCCTGAGTATTTTTCTTATGAAGATTCAAGCTAAGACTTTTTGCCACAACACCTCATCTTCCACTCCTTCAAGTCTAACTGACACTGTGATTGTAAACCAAGAGCGCGTGCCGCATCCGGAAGTGCTCACGCAACATTACGCACAGTGCGTAAACATTATCGATCACTTATCGAACTGTCCTTATCGTTTTATCGAAAAAGTTTATATCGGTAAAATTATCGTTATCGAATTATCGCCCAGCACTAGGGCGAGGCTAATATAAATAACGTTAGCCTATTTCCTACTTTCACTCACGTCGTCACTCATAAATCGGCATACCTTTATCTTTATAATTTTTCCTCATCTTCTTTTCTTCTTTTTCTGATCTGGGCAACTTATGGCTTCTTTGGTCTTTTAATTCGATCCATGGAATGATGATGATGAAGACTCGACATCATTAACTTTGCATTACATTTTGCCAACAACATCCGTTCGCCCGTCAATCAACCGGTGTCACGTGACGTGAGTCACGTAGATGACTCTACAGATTTTTTTTTTCACAAAATCCAATTGATAACATGTTCGTAGGTATATGGGTCTATGTTAATTTTAGGAATGAAAAATACAATTTATGTGGAAGCAGACGCAGCAGTTTGTGTTGTGTGGCCTCTGGCCTGGGATCAGTCTATCCCTCGCTCGCCCCCTATAAGGCGAGCGGTTTGGAGTTGCAAGTTGGCCCGCCCCTTTCTCCCGTGCCTCTTCTGACACGCACACAACCTGTGTATGACTCTCAGCACTAACTTGACATGGAAATGAGCGTTAGTCTAAAAAACCGCTTTGATGTTTTTTTTTTTTTTTGAATGCGCTCGTGCGCCCTCACGTAGATTGCGCCCTGGGCGTTCGCCCACATTGCCCATAGCAAAAACCGGCCCTGAATCACCCTTAGTTTTCTCATTGTTAAGATGGAGGAAATAATTTGCCATACAGCATTTAATATCCTCAAGATAATTGTATTTTCTAATTATGTTGCCAGGCGGAAGCATGTACAAATTAAAAAGGGTTATGGCCCCAAAATTGACCCTTGAGGAACCCCACAAGAGAGAGAAGCAGATGATGAGTGAAACTGGCCAATAGCCACTGAAAAAGTCCTATGCTAAGGGAGACTATTAGTCTGTGTTTTAGTACTCGGGATAATAATTTTTTATCCATCGTTTGGTCATTATGCTAATCTATGATGAAATTTTGCACTGTCACTTTTCGCTATATTAAGCTACCTCAGTATTGGCTTTTATTATGTTGTTTGTATGTTACTGCCTTGTCATTTTAACACAGAATTATCTTTGTCATGTGCTTATGGTGACATGGAGAGTGAAATGCTGCGTGATCAGCTGGTCGAACGATTGTATGCCCCAGCAGTGCGAGACAGACTCCTGCTGGAACCATCACTGACCCTGGACACCGCTGTTGTTATTGCGTGTCAGGTGGAACAAGCGCTCTCGAATTCAGACATTCTCACGGCTCCAAGTGCAGTCCAGCCCGTGGCTTCTAAACCCTTTTGTCAGACGAAGCATGCTGCACATTCTAATGGAGCAAAATCTGTGGCTGATACTGTTAGGAGAAATAATATCCGGAGTTGGAGTCTCAATGCAAGTAATTTATTGGAATGAATAATAGATAGGAAGGCAACCGTTACTCTTGAATCATAGACAGATCTCAAAGTCAATGTTGTCTCAAGCCACCGGTGAACCACACACAGCCACACAGTGTAATTCTCCTCGCAAACACAGGTCTCAGGAAACGAACTGGCGTATGCTTAAAGGCAAAGCATTCAGTAATCCAACTGTAGAAGACAGACACAAACGGGAACAACCAAACAGAAACCCGTACACAGGATTAGGATCCCGAAACAGAGACAGTAATCCAAACGGGCAGGCTGAACCTACGGCGAGAGCAGAGAGGAAAGATTAAACAACTGCGTGAGCAGAAACACTAGGACGGGCGTCGAGACAGTGATCTAACAATGAGCGTGTGACGGAAGACGAAACAGAAAGGTATAAATAGACAAGGAGGAAACTGGACACGGCTGGAAACTAATCAGAGAAACGAGAGGGAGGAGCAAGTGCACACGTGAGGATCATTCACCACAGAGGTAAACACAAACGAACACATACACACAACTGATCACCCAGGAGACATGACAGTACCCCTATCTGAGACCACGTCAGTCAGAAGACCGTGCAACCGGAAAACGTGCTTGATCAGAATTTGAGCCATCTCTTTGGCAGAAGGGAGTTTAGGTAAGGGAATAAAATGAACCGCTTTAGAGAAGCGATCCACCACCGTCAGAACAACAGTTTTACCTTCAGTAAGCCAGTGAAGAAATCAAGGGCAATATGAGACCAGGGGCGGGAGGGAACGGGTAAAGGTTTAAGCAGACCATGAGGAGGTTGATTAGACGCTTTATTACAAGCGCAGATTGAACAGGCTAATACAAACTGTCTGACGTCCGTAGTCATCGAAGACCACCAAAAACGCTGACAGATGGCAGCCAGCATTCTCCGAATACCCGGATGGCCGACAAACTTAGACTCGTGACCCCACCGGATGACATCTGCTCAGGAACCCATAGACGACCCGTTGGGCACCCATCCGGAACTTCCCCCTCCCGGCCGGCCTCCCTCACCCGCTGCTCGATCCCCCAAACGAGGGCACCGACGACTTTCCCCTCTGGGAGAATGGTTTCGGTCCGCTCGACATCAGAACCATCGAACAGATGGGAGAGAGCGTAGGGTTTAATATTCTTGGAGCCTGGTCGGTACGAAAGGGTGAAGTTAAAACGGTCGAAGAAAAGTGCCCAACGAGCCTAGATGTTAACCTTCTGGCCGAACGGATGTACTCTAAATTCTTGTGATCCGTCCAGACCAGAAAGGGCTCCGAGGTTCTCGCCAACCAGTGACGCCACTCACCTAAAGCGAGTCTAACTGCCAACAGCTCCCGATTACCTATGTCGTAATTTCGTTCTGCTGGGTTCAACCGATGAGAGAAAAAGGAGCAAGGATGCACCTTACCGTCAATAGAAGATCGCTGAGACAAAACGGCATCTATGCCGACATCAGAAGCATCCACTTCCACAATAAATTGGTTAGCCGGATCAGGAATAGAGAGGATGGGAGCAGAGATGAAACTGGTCTTTAAGGCATCAAAGGCTTCCTGAGCCTCACTATTCCAACGGAAACAGGTTTTAGAGGAAGTGAGACCGGTAAGAGGTTTAGCGATCTGACCAAAATTTCTGATGAAACGGCGGTAAAAATTGGCGAATCCCAGAAATCGCTGAAGCTCTTGACGGGTGTCGGGCACTGGCCAATCGGCGACCGCTTTGATCTTGGCGGGATCGGAACGAATCTCTCCCTCGGCAATAACAAAACCCAGAAACGAAACCGACTCCTTGTGGAACTCGCACTTCTCCGCCTTAACATAAAGCTGATTGTAAAAAAGCCGTGGTAAAACCTGGCGAACATGCTGGCTGTGAATCTGCATGGAGGGAGAAAAGATGAGAATGTCATAGAGATACACAAAGACAAACTTGTTAATCATGTCTACCAGCACTTCATTAACCATGGTTTGGAAGACAGCCGGCGCGTTACAAAGGCCGAACAATAAAACGCAGTATTCCCAGTGACCAGTAGGGGTATTAAATGCTGTCTTCCACTCATCGCCCTCCTTTATATGTACCAAGTGATAAGCGTTGCGCAGATCTAACTTGGTAAACACACATGCTCTCTGTAATAGCTCGAAAGCTGAAGACATTAAAGGCAAGGGGTATTTATTTTTAACAGTAATGTCATTCAACCCTCTGTAATCAATGCATGGATGAAGAGAACCGTCTTTCTTTTTCACAAAGAAAAATCCAGCACCAGCTGGAGACGAGGAGCGTCGAATGAGACCGGCACTAAGTGCTTCATTAATGTATTTGTCCATAGCCTCTCTTTCTAAATTGGAAAGGGAATAAATACAACTCTTAGGCGGAAAAGTACCTGAGAGGAGTTTGATCTCACAATCATACGACTGGTGAGGAGGCAGAGAGGTAGCCCGAGCTTTACTGAACACCTGGAACAGATCAGAATACTCCGTCGCGACCCCAGAGAGATCGGCAGCTGGAATCTCAAACGTAGAACAAACAGAAGACGAGGGAGCAGGACCAAGACACGACACATGGAAAGAAGAATCCCAAGACAAGACAATACCACTTACTTGTGGTAAGACCGGACATTTTTTTTTAAGTTTGCCATTCTTCTAAGGATGTTCGGGAAGTGGTCCCTAATGTAGTTGCACTTTTGACTGATACTGTGAATATGTCTGCAGACAAACTTTTATGCAATGTTTGTGTTAAAACGTCGAATGGTGCTTATGTTGAGACTGATTTAGTAGTGGACACGGGTTCTTCAGTGTCAATTCTGCCTGTAGCTGTGTACAAATGACACTTCTCGGATTGTTCACTTACAGTTCCTAAAGTGAAACTTGTCACATACTTGAAAGACGATATTCCAGTACTGGGATGTTTACATGCGGACATCTCATTGAAAGAAAAGGTAACCACCGCTTGTTTGTGGAAGGTGGCTCTGCTTTGATGGGCATGGACTTAATTCGAGCCCTGAACTGTTCTTTTCACTTTGGTACTGCTACTGCACCTGATGAATTACGTTCAGTCGTTGCTGAAACTATTTAGATGCTAATGTGGGGTGCGTGAAAGGCTTTGTTCATAAGCCTACAGTCAAACCTGATGCTACTCCAGTTCGACAGAAGCTTTGTCGACTCAAATTCTCTGTCAGACAAACTGTGTCTGCAGAATTGGACTCATTGCTGCAAAAGGGCATAATTGAGAAAATCGATTCTTCCCCATGGATTTCTCACATTGTTGTCACCACTAAGAAAGGAGGGAAAATACGCCTCTGTGTTGATCTGCGTGAGCCAAATAAGGCACTTATTGATGAGCCATCCTCTGCCACATATGGATGAACTTTTGAGTGAACTAGGAGGCACATCAGTGTTTACTACAATTGACTTACCATCAGCTTACCTTACATGAGGACTGTCGGGACATCACAGCTTTTATCACACACAATGGTCTCTTCAGATACTGCCGGGTTCCGTATGGCCTTGCTTCTGCGCCATCAGCATTTCAAAAGATGATGGAAACTGTCCTGAAAGGCATACGGCGAGTAAGGAACTACCTCGATGACATTATAGTGTACGGTGCCACCCAGGAAAGTCACGATGCGCCGCTGCACTCAGTCATGCAGCGCTTGTCAGATGCAGGACTACAACTGAACTGGGATAAGTGTACGTCCAGCCAGTCATCCTTAAAATTCCTTGGACATGTCATTTCCAAACATGGAATTTTTCCAGATGAGGAACATATATCGGCAATCATTGATGATCCTGCGCTGCACGATGTTGCTTCTTTACGCTCATTTCTGGGACTGATTTCATGGTACAGCAAGTTTTTGCCGAACTTTGCTTCTGTTGCTGAGCCGTTACGTGCACTACTTAGAGATGCGTCAGCTACTAAATGGTTTGAATGGACTGTGTCTGCTGAACGCAGCTTCAAAGAACTGAAAGAGCTGCTTTCTGGAAGTCAAGTGCTTGCGTTGTTTGACCCTTCCCTTCCCACAATAGTGTCGATGGACGCGTCTGACTATGGACTGGGTTTTTTTTCACAAATACACAAAGATCGTGTTGTGAGAACTGTTGCGTTTGCTTCTAAAACCCTTACTGCACCTGAAAGGAAATACTCTACGGGCGAGAAGGAGGCGTTGGCTTGTGTCTGGGACGTAGAGAAGTGGAGGCCATATTTGTGGGGTCGACACTTTACTCTCAGAACTGATCATTGTGCACTCACTACACTATTTGCAACCAAAGGAATCGGCCGGGTCGGCATGCTTGCTTTGCTTCACATATGATGTCATATACAGACCTGGATGTCTTAATTGTGCTGCTGATTGTCTATCCAGACTGCCATTACCAACAGGAAATGATACTGCTGTAGAACCAGAAATGGTTGCTTTCATTAATGGGCTGCCTACATTGTCTGTGGAGGATTTCAAAGCTGCTTCGGAAGCCTGTCCAGAGTTAACTCAGCTGCGTGTACGACTTGAGCAGGGCTGGCCGGAAAAAAGCTGTGACCTAGATCCTGTTCTGGTGCCCTACTTTTGTATTCAGGATGAACTGTGTGTGGATGGTGTGCTAGTGAGGAAAGGTGAACATCGTGTTCTTGTTCCTTTTACGTTGCGCTGTAAGATGATAAACCTGGCACATGAAACACACCAAGGTATTGTCAAAACAAAACAGAGGCTGCGTGAATTAATCTGGTGGCCTGAGATGGATGCTCAAGTGCAGTCGGCTGTTTCTTCCTGCTTAACATATCAACTGAATGACAAATCAGCTAAAACAGCACCGGCTCCTCTCCAGCCTGTCAGCTTGCCATCTGAGCCATGGCAGAAACTGGCGATTGATATCGTTGGACCTTTTGAGAGAGGACCTTCTGACTGTCGCTTTGCTATTTGTTTGGTGGATTACCATAGTAAGTGGCCGGAGGTAGCCTTTTCCTCTAATGTCACTGCTGAGGTGGTCACGTAATTTCTCCAATCAGTTTTCAGTAGAGAGAGAAACCCACAGTCTGTTGTGACTGACAATAGACCTCAATTCCTTTCCAGTGTGTTTGCAGCATTCTTAAAGGAGAGAGGAATAAGTCACGTGCTTAGTAGCGTGTATTATCCACAATGCAATGGCGCTGTGGAGAGGTGGAATAGAGTTCTGAAAGAATGCATCCTTTCTGCGGAACAGTTGGGAAAACCATGTAAACATACAGTGACTGAGTTCTTGCAAAGCTACAGAGCTACCCCGCACAGTACTACTTCAGTCTCACCTTCTGAGCTTCTTCATCATCGCAAAATGCTTACAAAGTTAAATGTTTTTCCCTGTTGGCCTGAAAAGTGACAAATGTGCTGGTGTGAAAGAGACTGTGAGTAACAAACAGCTAAAGAGTAAACAATACACTGACAAAGACGTGGTGCCAAGTACCACACTTTCAAACCAGGAGACCAGGTGAGAGTGAAACAACCTGGGCATGTGAGGAAGGGTTTTCCTAAGTTATCATCACCCTTGAACATTGAGGAACAAATCTGAAAGAGTACTTTTGTGCTGAGTGACAAAAAGAAATGGAATGTATCCAAACTAGCTCGCTTTACAGGTCCTGTTATCACTCAGAATGAGGGCTTGCAGAAACCAGTGACATTTAATCTTAGGAAAAGTAGTAGTGTGCGTAGAATGCCAGCATGGTTGAAAGAATATGTCTACAGTGAAGTGAAATTGTATAGGTATGAAAAAACACATGTATCTTGCCTTGTTTATGTTGGAGACTAGTGAACAGTTATAATGGTTTAACATACAGTTATAATGGTTTAAAATATTTCACACTGTGCATTAGGATAAGAAAAACAATGTTAATTACATTGGTTAAGTATAAGAAAAACAATGTTAATTACATTGGTTAAGTTCTTGTAACATTAATAGCAGCACTAATTGTTAGGAATGACACTAGACAGGAATCCCAGCGCAGAGGTTTTATTCACAAGGTATGTATAGGTGAAAATATGTATAGAAGAAAAACACTCAATGTCATCAGATATAAATATGTATAATAGAAAACACTCTGTGTCCGTGTGTGATGGGTGCGCTGAAATAGAAAACACTGCAGGGCTGTAGAACATCCACAACTCCGTAGTCACAGAATGGTATTCCTGACGGGGAACAGGGAGGGAATCCTGGCTAGGCACGGAGAGTGATTCCTGGTGGGGCACAGAGAGAGAGAGAAGTGGTCAGAGTCTTCAGCAGTACGCGTGCTGGACAGCGCACTGCGGCAGTCAGGGTGTAGAGCAGAATTACGCGCTAGTGCGCACTGCGGCTGTCAGCGTCTTCAGCAGAATTACGCGCTCGTGAGCGCACTGCGGCTGGACAGCGCAAGGTGTTGAATATCGCTTGGAGATTCCTCTGACTGAGAGTTTCCAAAGACTTGACAGAAGCCACACCAATCGGGAGAGACTGACAGCAGGGCGGGGAATCTAACGGGGCAAAGGCAGCAGAGAGCACGGTGAAATATTCAAAGAATAAACTAGACACGACAAGAACTAGACAGAGCTAGCGGGCAGGAACACACAAAGACGAACTTGCAAAGAACAAAGAAAACGAGGGGAATTTAAATCAAACCGGATTGGGCAATAATAAGGATCAGGTGTGGGACGCCGGTGAGAAGAGTTAGAGATAATGAGATCACCAGGTGGAAGGCGCGCACGTGTGGAGCTGTCAAAACAAAAACACAATACAAGTGAAACAAAGACAAAGCAGCCAATAAAACCGAAATCATGACACTAATGTTATGTCATTTTGTTACTTTCAAAGAGGAACTTGTTTTGAACACTAATCTGTGATATGCAGGATCTTTTCAAGTAAAAGGGGAAATGTGGTGTTCTTAGTTAACCACAAGGTGGCAGTGTAATATTTTGTTATGAAGGTGTTGCTGAGGAGTAGAAGAAGTGTGTGTATTCCATGTAACATGTGCTGATATTCAGTGATGTGTTAGAGCAGTGTTTCTCAACTCCATTCCTGGAGGCCCACTGCTCTGCACATTTTGTATGTCTCTCTTATCTGCCAGGCTCAGTTCAGTTCATGGAGATCTCTGCCAATGAGTTGATGATTTGAATCAGGTGTGTTAAATAAGGGAGACATACTGTACAAAATGTGCAGAGCAGTGGGCCTCCAGCAATAACATTGAGAACCACTGTGTTAGAGCAATAAAAGAAAGAGCGTGAAGAGAGTATTCTGGTCATGCTTAATACTACAATAGACAACAGAGAGGATTGATGAAACAAGATTAAATACCTGTAGTTTTGGCAGTACACATAGAACTAGACATTACAACATTGAATACAATAGGCTTGTGGTCAGAAAAAACTTGCATCTTCAATGCTGATATTATTGATGGAAAACCCATATAACACAGAGATGGGGACTCGAGTTTGAGACTCGGACTCGAGTGCGACTTAAGTCGCACACACAGTGACTTCAGACTCGATTTGAGACTCGACCCTCAAAGACTTCAGACTCGACTCGGACTCGAGCCGCGCGACTCGTGAACAATGTTTATTTTTAGGAAACGTCTGATGAGCTCGCTGTCATTGCTCCCTCCGTTACCTACAACCTGCCCACGACGTAACACGTGACGTATTTGCTCCGCGCGCGCGGCCGCGAACATACATGTCGACTGTACCTGCAGGCAGCTGCTGCTGTGGCATTCATCTGAAGCTATGGGTAGTGCTGTGACGGATCCGCGGTTCAGCTCGCATGCGATTTGCGGATTAATATGCAATTTAAATAGGGTAAGTTTAACGTGTTTCTAAGGCTTGCAATTGTTTAAATGGTTAAACAATTTAACCGCAAAAAGGGGCTCAAGTGAGCAGATTTCTGTCCGCACATGCGGTTCAGTGTATCCGGTCCGGCTCCAGTCAGGTCCAGAGTTGCGCTACTTTGTGTCATACTGTACCTGCCGAACTGCGCGATCCGATCGGCGTATGAAATCAAATTAATACTATAGCGGATCTAGAGTGACTGGGGAGCAGACTGCTGTGGCGCCACAAGAACCCACAGGCAAGTGACAACAAAGTACAGCGAGAGCGATTTCAGTTATCACATGGAGAAATCTGCTTTGAATCGCTCTCGCGGTACTTTGACATCACCAAGAGGTCTGCTTAGCGCCAAATGAACTCGAACCTGCAGTGTAGCTGCTCACGCGACACTGTAAACAAACAGGAATTGTCCATATGGAGCAGTGAACGAGTGGAGCAGTGCTTCAACATGAAATCCGAGAGTTAACAACGCGCATGTGAGTAAACAACATTTAAATCATCAGTCCAGTTTAATAGATAAGGTTTCAAGTGCAATAAAATAAGCCCGTGATTATATCCTGATGGTTTTTAGCTGCCTTCAGCATGTTTGCTTGTGCTTCACAGTGTTAAACTTCCCTTCTCTGTGTTCATTTATATATCTACGTTCAAGATGTATATGATCTTAAACTTCTGTGAGGAAATTCATGTCTGCGTTGATGTTCAGTTCAGACTTGCAAATTAAAGATAATTTTCTTCACTTTGGTTTTGGTGTCTAATATTAGGCTACATGACGGTCTTGTAATAATAAAAGTAAAAGCCTATTTTCATTTTTAGACAATGCTTGTATTATATGCAAAAAATAAGCTTTTTATATCAATGACTATGCAAATTAGAGTTAATTCATGGTCATCTTAAATGTGTATTAATTAAAAACATTTACACCATTAAATTACACATGGTAATGTTATCAATAGTTGTCAGATAATAGCTATTGAAAGAGTGGATATTTTTCTTCTTCAATGCGTGTGTTAGCCACGGATTGAAGATTGTAAACAGTTTATTTAATTTTAATTAACAGTTGAGTAAGTTTTGGCCCCAAGTTAGATGTTAATTAACACTAAACCAGTCTAAAAATCAGTCCAGTTTCCCCAGCTGTAAACCCATTGGCTGTTAAACTCTTTTTTTTCTTATAATAAATTGACATGTTGATAACACATTCAGTTTATGTGTTTATGAGTACACTTTCAGAATGCTCTGTTACATGAAGATCCATACTGTATGCATCTGTGAGTGTGAGTGGTGCGTTGCGCTGGGACTAGTGTCATAAGGGTGAGAGGGAAAAATCACAGTATACTCACTACAAAAATCTAGACTACACCACTGACCTTACTTAATGTGCAACTTTGTTTTTTTTATAAATGTTTATAATTTATTTTTGTTATTAGAGTTTTATTTGTTACAACGAGACTTGAGACTTGACTTGGACTCGAGCCCAGAGACTTCAGACTTGACTTGGACTCAAGCTCAAAGACTTCAGACTTGACTTGGACTCGAGGTCAAAGACTTCAGACTTGACTCGGACTCGAGCTCAGAGACTTGTGAACATCTCTGATACAACATAATAAGGTCAAGAATGTGCCCAAGTGCATGTGTAGCCTTATCTACATGCTGAATAAAACCAAAGGAGTCCAGGACATAAGTAAACTCAGTGACAAGAGGCTTTCCAGGCAAGCAGCCATGGATATTAAAATCACCCAAAATTAGTAAGTTAACATATAATGTGATGATATAAGATATGAAGTCAGAAAACTCCTTTTAAAATCGTTATCTGTTTTTGGAGGCCTATAGACCAGGAAACATAGTAACGAAGTAGAGGCAGATTCCATGAGTACACATTGTGATTCAAATGTAGAGAAGTTTCCAAGTAGGAAGACTAGGAGGAATATGCCAAGGAAAATTCTCTCCTAATCTGCACCCGGATGCCTCAACAAAATGTTACAGCAGTAGAAAAAACATAGATAGGCAAAGCGTCAATCTGATATTTAAAAGCTTAAAGGGACAGACGGCAAGCCGACAAGCACACTGGCGCCATCTTGTCCCGGATATAATAATAATATATTTTATTTGTAAAGCACTTTACATTTATGGCAAATCTCAAAGTGCTACAATAAATGTCATAAAAATATCATAAAAAAAACCTGGTAAAAACATCAATAAACACTCCCCAAATATTTCGTAAAGTTTAAAAAGGTTAATTAAAATTCATAGGATCTGCTGAACAGAAATGTTTTAGTCCTTTTTTTAAAAGTCTCGGTATGTTGAGATAACCTCAGATGGTCGGGGAGGGCGTTCCAGACCCGAGGAGCTGCAGAACAGACAGCACCCATCGTGCTGAGCTTGGTCTTGGGGGGGAGGAGGCGGTTGGAGTTTGTTGAACGGAGGGATCGGGTTGTGGTTTGTATGGTGACTAGTTCTTTCAGGTATGAGGGAGCATTTCCATATATGCACTGGTGGGAGAGAAGGGCGACCTTGTATTCAATCCTGCCGTGAATGGGGAGCCAGTGAATTGAATGAAGAATGGGTGTTATGTGATCATATTTTCGCACTCTCATCAGGATCCTTGCAGCGCTATTTTGGACATATTGCAGTCTCTGCAGGTTTTTATTAGAGATCCCGATGAGAAGTGCATTACAGTAGTCCAGTCTGGAGGAGATAAAGGCATGGACCAGCTTTTCAGCATCTGCTAAGGTGAGTGTGGAACAGAGTTTTGCAATATTTCTGAGATGGTAAGAAGGAAATCTTGCAGAGGTTTTTGATGTGGGCTTCGAAGGTGAGTTGTGGGTCAAATCTTACACCAAGATTGGTGACAGTTGTGGAGAGGGGAATGACATGACCAGAGATAGTTATACCGTAATGGAGCAGGACTGGGTCTGATATGAGGTGCCAACAAGAATTGCCTCAGTTTTGGAACTATTTAACTGGAGGAAGTTGAGATTCATCCACGCTTTTATCTCCTCCAGACAGGCAGTAAGTGCAGAAAACAGAGATGATAGAGATGAAGCTGCAGAGGTGTGTGTTCCTGATTTCATGTTCAATTGTGTGTCATCGGCATAGCAGTGAAATGAGACTCCATAGCGGCTGATGATGTAAGTGATGAAAAGTAGGGGGCCAAGGACTGACCCCTGAGGGACCCCGCAGGTGACTATGTGTTGTCGGGACCTTGTACTTCCAAGTGAAATGTACTCTGTTCTGCCAGTGAGGTACGATTTAAACCAGTTTAGAGCAGTGTCAATGAGTCCAATGGTTTGGTGTAACCGGTTTAGAAGTATTCCATGGTCAACAGTGTTGAAAGCCGCAGACAGATCGAGGAGTATAAGAAGGGAAGGAGAACCAGTATCAGCTGCCATTCGTAGGTCATTTGTGACTCTCAACAGGGCTGTTTCCATGCTATGAGCAGAACGGAAACCAGACTAGAATTTTTCAAAAAGGTTGTTGTGCTTGAGATGTTCCTGGAGGTGAATGGCAACAACTTTTTCCAGAACTTTTGAGAGAAATGGGAGATTTGAGATGGGTCTGTAATAGGGCTGAACGATACATCGAATTTTCATCGTCATCGCGATATGAACTCACGCGATGAACACATCGCAACAGACAGCCTTGACGCGATGTATGAAGGGAAAACGGTTAGCGCATGTAATAAACGTTTGACCTATCACGTTTAGTCCTGAAGACATGCCCAGCGTCCCAAACCGCATACTTCCATACTATATAGTAGGTGAAAAGCACTACTTCTCGTACTCTTTGCATACTATATAGTATGAAAGTAGGCAGTTTGGGACGCACGGATGGTTTGCGCGTTCATGACCCCCAAGTCAGCTACGCTCAGATTGATTTGTAATGTGTCAGTTGCGACGCTGTGCCTGTTAGCAAAAATGATGGCGAGGAAGGAGAGAAGAGTGAGGAAAATCTGTTGTCAGACGAAGACCTTGTGGTGAAAAGGAACAGCACTTCAGCTGGAATTATTTTGGATTTAGGAGAGATGACGCCACAAACACAGGTACTGTGGAAGCGGTGATTCACATATTGCGTCTATTGCGCGCTCAAGTTCATTATTTCAAATGTATGTGCGCTCTGGAGGCACCGTGGTCGCGACTCGCACGCGGTGCAACGCGCTCGTTATTTCCAGGTATTTCAAAAACATTTTAACTTTTCAGAATGACACAAGCGCAGCGTGCAGGTCATGTGACAATAACCTACGTGTCTAGCGTTTTCCACGCATTTTTAGGCACGACATGTGAATGGCCCCTAAAACATGAAAAAATATAAAATATTTATCGCAACTCACATCGTCATCGCAACATTAAACAATGTCATCGCACATCGCAACTTTTCCTCACATCGTGCAGCCCTAGTCTGTAATTTGCAAAAACATCTGGATCAAGGGTGGGTTTTTTGAGAAGTGGTCTGATTATGGCAGTTTTAAGGGCAGATGGAACATTGCCAGACTGAAGAGAGTTGTTTATTACATTGGTAATCAAAGGGCTTATTGCAGAGAGGTTTGCTTTTATTAGAGCTGTAGGAAAGGGATCGAGGGCACAGGTGGTGGGATTCGACCTTTTTATTAACATCTCAACCTCTTGTTGTGATATTAGTGGGAAGTGATGGAGTGGCTCAGATATTGCAAGCTGTGGGTGGGTAGTCAGGGTAGTGGGTCCAGGAAAAGTAGAATAAATTGAGTCTATTTTTGTTTTGAAAAAGTCCAGAAAGTTATTACAGTGCTCTTCTGTAGTTTCTGTAATTGATGAGGTTCGTGGTTTGAGAAGATGATTTATGGTGGAGAACATTTTTTTGGAGTTTCCAGGGTTGTTTCTGAAAATGTTTGAGTAGAAGTGTGATCGCGCCTCTGTAAGTAAATTTGAATAGCCTTTCTGGTGTTCCCGAAAAGCGAGCTTGTGTACAGTGAGACCTGTGGCTTTGTATCTCCTCTCGATGGCACGCCCAGCTGTTTTCATTTTACGTAGCTCACCAGTGTACCAGGGGGCTGGTCGGGAGAAAGTGACAGTTTTGGTTTTGACTGGGGTGTGGAAGTCCAAAATGCTTCTGAGTGTGTTATTATAGTAGTCCACTGAATCCATAGCTGGTAAACAGTTTACAGAAAGATAATGCTGAAGGTCGGATGCCATAGTCTCCGGGTTGATGTTTTTCAGGTTTCTGAAACAGATTTGGCGTTTGGGCTTGATGAGGACAGTTGGTAAGGACATCTTCATCGAGATTGCCTTGTGGTCAGAAACGCCCAGGTCATACACCAGGAGATCACTAAGATGAGCGGAGTTTGTGATGACTAGGTCGAGAGTGCCCCCTGTTATGAGTCGGGGCATCGACAAGTTGTGTCAGATTAAAATAGTCAAGTAATTGAAGAAATTCTGTTGCAGAACGGCAGGTGGAGGAATTTACGTGAATATTCATATCTCCAAGTAGGATGATATTGGCAGACAGTGTGCAAATGGTTAAGAAGAGATTCGATATCTCTGGGATGAAAGCAAAGTTTGGTTTGGGTGGCCGATAAATAAGAAGTATTGTCGTGGTGCTTACATTTAAATGCAAGGTATTCAAATGAAGAGTACTCAGGCAGAGTTATAGGGGACAACATCAGGTCACTTCGGTGGATGACAGCCAGACCATCATCAGACCAACCCTGTGCTGCGGGCTTTCTGTAAATAACAGTAGCCAGGAGGACAGGTCTCATTTAAAGAAACATTAAAATAAACATCTGGTTGATGCCAGGTTTCTGTAAGGCACATCATATCCAAACACTCATCCATAATATGGTCATGTATGAGGCAAGATTTATTTGTGATGGATTGTGCATTAAAAAGTCCAATCTTGATATTTGTTGCAGCAGTGAATCTCTGTATTAGATGGAGTAGACTGAAATCCACTCCACGTTTTCCAACGTTACTAGTCCTAGTAGCGGAAGTGCTCTGATGACGTGTTCGAGATGCGACAGTGCGCACGCTAGACCAGAGAGATGTGATGTTATGATGATCAGACCGGGAGAAAAAACTTTCGATTGCAGCTTCTGTGAATGTAGTTTGGCCAGCGAAGGAGTCCAAGTTGTTTAATGACTGATATGCACGTTTGAATGTTATAGTTGTTGAAATTCTTCAGTTGTGAGGCGGAATAGTTCAACATCATGCCAGAAGTGCAAAGCTTTCCGTTAGCCATTAGCCATGTCCGTGGTGCACAGATGAGAGCCACACGACACAGCAAACAAACAACTGCAACTTTGTCTGAAGACCTCGAGATGGTCGGCAGTGACCCTGGACGAAAGCCTCACGGCAGCAGCGATGGACAGATACGGTAAACTCCAAGCGATAAAAAACTGGTAAGTAAACAACCGCTAGAGTCGGCAAAAAAACTTACAGAAAAATAAACAAGTCCACAATGTTCGCTAGTTAGCAACGATGCCAGTATAACTTACTAGGCGTAGTACTGTTCGATAAACGTTCTATTGTATGCTATACTGTAACAACCGCAGCGACAATCGTTATACTACAGAGTATTTTCGGTTTGAGAAGCGGCGAACAAGTCACGCCCGCGCAGGCTCGGACTGGTAATCTGTACAACCGGGCAAATGCCCGGTGGGCCGCTCGACATGTGGGCCGGTGGCCTCCGAGATTTATTTTTTTTTCATGCCAAAATGTTTAAGTTATTTATTTTCGGCCCGTCATGTATAAATGCAGTTGCATTTGGCTTTGGGGGCGGGTGATAGGAAAATATTTTCGGCTTCTTCATGACAGGTTCAGTGTGTGTTGTTACGATCGCGCACCCATGCCCCACCCCTCAAATGGATTTGTCCAAGCAGCCGCTGGGTTTATGTGGAAATATACAGTGATGATAGCGCATCATTTAGCCTTGCACTTAAGAAAAATCATTATGGACAACAGAGGCTCCAAAAAGAAGAAATGGGGAGCGGAGAAGATCCGCGAGAAAAAGTCGCCCAGGTATATTAACAACCGCCCAAATATATCTGGCATAACTTTTTTTTGTTCTTCCGTGATAATGACACTATTTGATAATGACATTTGAGTGCCATCACGTGTCTCTTCCAACGAGTTCGGTATGCGTTCGCGTGCTCTCTGTTTCTCTATGAATTGGCTGTGAGCCGAGGCAAGTTCAGTGTCACGTTGTGTCCATGTTTCTGAACTTGAGCAGAGTTGTATGCATTAGAGGTCTTCACAGAGGACCCGTACAGTTCCGGGTCTATGTTTTAAAGGGGCAGTTGGGTCTCGGTCGGTCCCAGTTTAATTATGCTACTTCGGGTCCTGGGTCTGATCGACCAGTCGGCGCTAATGCGTTAAAGCTCTGGTTTCTATGGCTATAACAACTGGCTCTTGTTTTGAAAGTCACAATGCACTTTCTTTCTTATATTTTTATAAATATTATTAATTAACCATCTTTGCTTTCTGAGCAAACATTTTAGATATAAGAGATGGTAATCTTTTAATCTGCAAGAGAGAAATAGAAAGCACTTTTACTGCTTCTGCTCTATCTAATATTAAGTGAAGAAAGCTACATAAACCATTATAACACCGGTCACATTTATAATCTATAGACCTGCACTGTCTATCATTAATATACTTGACATATTATTGTATTCAATAGAGTTTGATAAAAGGGGTCATCTACACAAGTATTGCTTCATATAACAGTGCAAAAATAGTAAAGTGTTTTTGTGGTGCTTGGACAAACAGTGTCAGCTTTGTTCATGGCAAAGAGAGTTTGAGGTGGTTGAATTGTAACTATACTGTGAAATTAATATAAATGTTTAATAAATCAAAGCATTGGGTTAGAGGGGCGATTTTGGTATCGGTGGGCTTGTGTGTGGAGTGGGGGGGGTGTCGTCGGTCCAGTGGTGGGCCGTTCCACGAGGAAATTGCCAGGGCCGAATTTTGTTCCCAGTCCGACCCTGCGCCCGCGTCCTTTCTCACCGTCCAGCATGATCCTGATATGATAATACAACCATAAATTTTTTTCTTATTAATCTACACTCAGTTCCCAATAACAACAATGTTTATTCTAAATTTTAAACAATTTTATACATTCAATTAAAAAAAATTGAAATATCACATTTACATTAGTATTCAACCCATTTACTTAATACTTAGTTGAAGCACTTTTGGCGGCAATAACAGCAGTGTCTCTTTTTGGGTATGACCCAACAAAGCTTTACACACCTGTCACAGGGACTAAGGGGGGTGGTACTATTAATATGGTTTAATAAAGTATTACAAATATGATGTGTTATATTACTAGCATGTGATTATAATGGCAAATATAATAACAAGAATTAAAGTGTGACAATCTGCTAAATATTCAATATGATTTACCTGCTGGCTTGATGGAGCTTTGAATCCATGTTTACAATGTTGAACTGCCTTTAGCAGCCTCTCTTTCCATTCTCTGTCTTTATTTTGTCAAGGCATTGGTGTTTTTGTCTACAAAGTGTGCCAACAACAGCAAATTTAGTGTTTATATTAACTTAGATCTGATCGGGAAGATTAAATCGATTATACAAGTATTGTAACGTTAATGAGGCTAAGAATGAGGCTATTTTGTTGTTGTTGTTTGCTTGCTAAGTTGTTAGCACTTTTAGAACACCGACAGCAAATCATTAGCGGAAGAAATACATAAACAAACTTCCAAAGTACTAATTCTGCGGTTTAACAACTGATAAAATTTAATGAATCTACCTGTTAATGCAACGAACTTCGGAATCTGTCGTCTTCGCTCTCCAGGCAGAGAGTGGACACAGATGCTGTGGAGCGGGCGGGAAAACACGAAGTGGATTACCGGAATCAGTGGATCTTTAGCGGAGCAGTAACAATAAAACAGCAAGATTTTTGGGCACTGTGTTCAGTCTATGTTCCACGTTTTGCTGCTTTCCGCAAGTCTCTCATATAAAAAACGAACTAGACACCTGCCTGAAAGGGTTAAAAATATGTATTTCATATTTAATAAAACTGTATAAATCATCACGCGTGCCGGATTGGACACCTTTGTGGGCCGTATGCGGCCCGCGGGCCCGTATGTTTGATACCCCTGGTTTAGCTGTTATTTCTTTGTATGTCTTGGTTTCTTTGTATCTAGTTTTATGTTATAGACGGTAGCTGGTTGCAGTAGTCTGTGTGTGTTAGGTAGTGATGGGCTGGACGAGACTTCATGAAACAGTGAAACAGTTGAAGCAAATGTGCCGTATTGTTTCAAGGCTTCGAAACATCAATCCGAAACCGCCTCCACAGAGCGCTAACAATTGTGTCCATGTTGGAGGTGTGGAAGAAATGATCTGGTAGGAGAGTGGATAGTGCTCTTGATTAACATGTGGGTGTTAAAGGTTCGAACCCAGAATGAAGCCTGGTAGGAGAGTGGATAGTGCTCTTGATTAACATGCAGGTGTTAAAGGTTCGAACCCAGAATGAAGCATATTTATTTATAGCAATATAAATAATTTTAAAATAAATATTTTTTCTGTTGTTTTAACATCTGTTTTGACATCTGAATAACATCTATGAGAGTTTGATTTTGTAACCTTTAGCTACCTTATTGTGAATATATTAATGTGACGGGAAATGAGAGATAAATGCATAAACAAATAATGAGACATAATAAAACAAATCAAGCAACAAAGTAAGACATTTGTAACATTTCAAAATTTGTATTAAAAAATATTTATTGCTCTGCTGTCAGCCTTCTTTTTTTACATATAATCTCCCCAGCCTTAGAAAAAAATATCTCACAAGGAACAATTGTTGCTGGCATGCACATACTTTTTTACCTCCACAGTGGCATCAGCTGTAGCGCGGTCTATTGTCTGAGTTTCATGTATTCAATTATCGAAATGTTCCCATAAATTGTCCTGCGATTCTGCTGGTGATGATGATGATAATAAAGATGACTTTGAATTATTGCACAGATGGCCGAATTCAACATATAACATCTAGATCAATATCTAAAACAAATTAAATCAATTTTTCATAAAAAATGATATTTTACAGGCAAGCTAATGGTGTAGAATTTAGTGGTAAACAGGTAAAAAAGTACTTCATATCTCCCAAAACACAGCATTAATGTATAGATGGGAAGTAATAATAAAAAATATTATTTATATCATTAAAAAATTATTTATTTTTTGCAATCACTCTTTTAATTTCTGGGGTAATTTTTACCCCCACTGAACTCTAACGTATACAGGAAAATAGGGGCTTATGAGGATTAAGTAGTTATAAGTTGATTCAATGCAGCAAATATACATATTCAAACATTTGTTACAATATAAAGTTATTCTTACCCTGATTTTCTCAAAATTGAAAAAGATTTCCCTGTAAAATCTTGGTTGTGGCTAGAAGGGATACAGCAAATGCCGAAATCACGTAAAATTTTGCAGAATGACTGCTGTTTTATCCTATTTCTACCCCAAACCTAAACCCAGCTTCTCACAAGATTTCAGTATTTACTGTATCCCTTCTAGACAAACCCCCAAAATTTGGGAGTTACTACATGAAAGAAGCCATATGTATGTTGGATACAACATTTAAAAAGCCAACTACTGCTTGTAATTCACATGTATATCATCAAAAGGCCAACGTGTCACATTGTATACAACTTTGTTAAGGGAAGTGTTGATAATTTTAAGGATGTAGAGGTATCATGTATCAACAATGATACAAATTGTGTTATATGAACTTTTGTCTACATGTTTTTTGCAGAACCAAAACAGTTATTTTATGACAGGGGTGCACAAATCCTGCACCCCTGTTCTGTGGCAGGTTTTTCTTTGGTTTTCAAATTTTATTATAACAAGGATCCCCATGATGAACCTTCTGTGAGGCACCCCCCATGGGAGCCCCAGGACCCCAAGTTTGAAAACTCCTGTTTTATGGCATTGCTGTGAAGAACTGCTTGTGGAACTTTTATTTTTAGGAGTGTATAAGTAGCATAAGTTTAATGTGAAAGTTGTAATTTATCAAATGTAGGAGCAGTCTCTTTTAAGAGTGTTGCAAAAATGATAATAGTGTCAGTTCAGTTCATCTTTATTTATTTCCCGAAGGCAATTTGGTTGCAACAAACAGGCATACACATAAAACACTGTCACATGTACATACACAAGAAATAGTTTAAAACACACCTGATTTCATACATTTACCTAGAGTTTAAAAACTTTACAGCTGAAGGTATAAATGAATTTTTAAACCTATTTGTTTTACTGAGCGGAGTTCTATACCGGCTACCAGATGGAAGAAGCTTGAACTCCTCAAACAAGGGGTGAAAAACATCCAACATAATGTTCTGTGCTTTACCCAACACCTGTCTTTGATATAGCTGAGCCATAGTCATTTGCTTCCTCCCTGTTATTTGGTTTCCCTGATTCACCATCTTCTCAATACGATTTCTATTTTTCACATTCAGAGAATTTAACCAGCACAGTAGTGAAAAAGACAAAACCGACTCCACATAGGATCTATAGAACATACACAACAGTGTTTTATCCACATTAAATGACCTTAATTTTCGCAGACAATACAATCCCTGCTGCCCCTTCTTACACAAAGCATCAGTATTTGCAGAGAAAGTCAATTTAGAATCCAATATTGTACCCAAGTACTTGTACTGTTCAACACTCTGGATACCCGCTCCATTACTTATTTGTTTATCATCAGTTGATTTCACTTTTAATCTAAAATCAATTGTCATCTCTTTAGTTTTCAAAACATTTAGTTTTAAAAAAGCATTCTGACACCAAACAGTAAAATCATCAACAACAGGGCCATGCAAATAATCCACCTCGCTCAACAAGCTAACAATTACAGAGTCGTCAGCAAATTTTAAAATGTGCCTATTTCTAAAACTACTCTTACAGTCATTTGTGTACAAAATAAATAATAAGGGAGAGAGGACGCATCCTTGAGGTGAACCCGTAGATGACACCAGCCATTCCGAATAACAGTCATTTACTTTGACTCTCTGTGTTCTCTTAACAAGGAAATCTAAGATCCAACCTAGTAGATAAAAATCCAACCCAAATTCTTTAATGAGTTTATCAATCAAGATATGTGGTTGAATGGTATTGAAGGCAGATGAAAAATCAATGAAAAGTAATTTAACAAAAGTTTTCGGCTTCTCTAAATGCTGACATACTAAATGTAAGAGAGTTGCGACTGCATCCTCTACGCCTCGTTTATTCCTATACGCAAATTGAAGAGGGTCTAGAGAACTCTCAGTCTTTTTCATTATTTCTCTCTTGACTAATTTTTCGAAACATTTCATCACTAAGGATGTGAGTGCCACAGGTCTGAAGTCATCTAATAACTGTACTTTCTGCTTTTTTGGCAATGGAATCACAATAGACTGCTTCCACCGTGCAGGTACTTTTTGTGTTTGTAGGGACCAAGCAAAAATTTCATAAAATATTGGTCCCAACTCCTCCGCACATTCCTTAAGTAAACGTCCCCCTATGTTATCAGGCCCAGGTGCCTTTCTGTTTTTGGATTTTTTTTAAACTGTTATCACATCCCCTACATCAAAAGGGACAGACACATTCTCTCTACATATCCCACACTTATTTTTCCAATCCTCAATTTCTTGTTCAAAATCATACGTATCAAATCTCGTAAAAAAATTATTAAAATCCTGTGATAAAGCTGCATCTGAACTGAATCCATTCAAACTAATTTTATTATTTGTTGTCCTGTGTTCCTGGCCTGTACTTAAATGCATCCCCTCCCAAACAGAACCTAGATTTCCCTTTTTTAATTTGAACTCAAGATCTTCCTTATAAACTGCTTTAGCCCTCTTTATTTCACACTTAATTTCTCTTTTTAGCATATGATACTCTACATGATTACCCTCTTTAAAAGCCCTATTCCTTTTTGTCAGAAGAATCTTGAGTGACTTTTTAACCCATGGTTTACTGTTTGGATATTTCTTAAACGTCTTCACAGGTATTAACATATCTTCACAAAACTTCACATAACAACAAATTTCATCAGTCACTTGATCCAAATCCGATCCTGTGTCCATAAAAACAGTCCAATCCGTGCAATCCAGACACCCTTTTAAACGTGAAGTCGCATCTTCAGTCCAAACTTTAGTCTTTATTACCTGTGCCTTTTCACGTTTTAAAACAGTTTTATATATAGGGATAAGTAAAACCATATTGTGATCTGAGGTGCCCAGAGGAGGTTTACCAAATGACTTAAAACTGCTAGTTACAGTGTCCACAAGGAAATGGACTGGACGTCTCCCCAAAGTTGGTTTAGAGCACAATAGCTTAAGAATATTTATAAAGTGTTTTAAAGGACATTAATATTCAATAATTAAAATTGAAAAAAAACAACTATTGATAACTATTTTCTATTGATAGATATCAATAGAAGGTACTGTAACTAGCAGTTTTAAGTTAAATTCAGTGTGTAACAATTCAATGCTTTGATTGTATTGTGGCATGTGAGAGTGTTTAACCAATACCAAATATGGCAGTAAATTGACTACGCAACCCCGGAAATGGGCCAGGGACCCACAAGTACTAAAAGCACGCAAATACGTAGTGGCAGAGACAGATACCAGACAACAGGAAATATTTCACACAATTTATTCAGAACATATTGAAAATATATGATTCCTTTTAATATAAAAAAAATTTAAAGAGTACAATAAATCACAACATCATTCATCCATGGACACTCTTGTTTTACCAGTTCAGAACTGGGGAATTTGTCTTGCCTTTTCAACTAAACACAGCAAGCACTCGTGTTCCCTCACAACACCACACTACCAACCCAATTGTGATCACTGCAAGTCGACAGCTGTACCACCACCACACACCACAGACACTGGCTAGCACTGGGACCCCAATTCGGAAGGGAGAAGAACAACAAAATTAGACAAACACACAAACTACACACATACAAGAAGCACACTATGATTAATAAAGGAACACCGTGCCAAAGGAGTTATCACCTGGTAATAGCGGCTTTCCTTAACAATTGCTTAATAATAGGTAGCACAAAACGTCATATAAAACATCACATTTACAAAAAAAATCAAATCATACAAATCCCCAAATAGGAGTTTCCAAACCACAACTTCAGAAAAAAAAGAAAATCAAACAAACACAGAATAACACAATAGGGGTGACAATACAAAGATATACGATGCAAATACCCCACCTCAAACCCTTAAATAAATACTCAACACTGCTAAATTTAGCTGCGCTCTCACTGGCCGGAAGCGCTATCAGACCGGTCGCGAAGGCAATTACCCCTTTGTAGAGATATGATACTCAGTTAGTTCATATTACATGTCACACATGTATCGTAAGTTATGTCCATAACTATGGATCTATGAGACCGAACGATGACCGTCACCACGGTCTTATCCTGAATGACGCCATTCTTCCGCCTATCCTCGAGACCTAATATCAACAATGTCAGGTGACTGACCCTAGGTTGGCTATATAACATCCGGATGAACCAACCACTTCCTCTTGCCTGGAACGCCCCAGCTCGTCCCGAGTGACAAGAGATGGTGACGGTCATCGTTCGGTCTCATAGATCCATAGTTATGGACATAACTTACGATCTATTTCGACCTCACTCAGACCGTCACCACGGTCTTATCCTGGATGACTTATAACATCAGGGTCACGAGGGATTAGTATCTTTTCCCTACCCTGGTAGTTTAGCTACAGATAAAACAGTAGACCCAAAAGAGTTAGGATTTGCCACATTAATCCTATAAAACTTTGTGAACGTACATGGAGTACTCCAAGAGGCTGCAGCACAAATGTCTGAGAGTGCCACTCCTTTGAGTGCGGCCCAGGAAGTAGCCATGCTCCTGGTAGAATGAGCAACCAGCTCACCAGGAATGGGCAGACCTTGGCTGAAATACGCTTGTGAAATGGTATCAACAATCCAATGAGACAAACGTTGCTTAGACACAGGCTTACCTATACACTTCTTGTCAAAGCATACAAATAGTTGTGTGTGTGCGTGCCGCAATGATCGAGTGCGCTCAATGTATGTGTGCAACGCTCTAACAGGACATAAGGTATAATTTTCTAACCCTGTACCTGAACAAAAAGGGTCAGGTTGGAAAGCATCAAGCTCAATTACCTGATTTACTGTACTAGGCTTAAGAACCTTGGGTAGGAATGATGGGTTTGGCCAAAGAAAAACCCCTGTTCTTTCTGCCTTCCATCTCAAGCAGTCTTCACTTACTGATAAGGAATGCAATTCACCAACTCTCTTGGCTGAACATATCGCCAGGAGGAAAACGGTCTTCCATGTCAACAACTTAAGATCAGTTTCTTCCAAAGGCTCAAAAGGTGCTTTGGTCAGAGAATGTAAAACAATGGTAAGGTCCCAAGTAGGAGATCTCATAAATCTCCCAGGGTTTAAACGATGTGCCCCCTTAAGGAATCGAGATACCAAGGGATGTTTACCAACACTTACACCATCTATTAATGTGTGGAAGTGGGAAATAGCTGCAATGTAAACCTTTATGGTATTGACTGATTTTCCGGAGCTCAGTAATGTTTGCAGAAACCGTAGAACCATACTGGTGTCACAATCGGCTGAATTTAGTTGATGGTCTTGACACCATGCTGAGAATATTCGCCACTTGCTAGAGTAATTACTCCATGTAGAGGGTGCTTTAGAACTATTTATTGTCTTTAACACAGCTTCATCTAAGTCTTTAGAGAGGGACTTAGTAAGGGCCATACCCATAGTTGTAACATCTCTGGTCTGGGGTGCCAAATCTGGCCTTCCGCTTGGGAGAGGAGATCGGCTCTCTTCGGTAACTGCCAAGGGTGACCTTGGATCAGATGTACAAGGGCCGGAAACCAATGCTTCTTTGGCCACCTCGGGGCTACAAGTAAGACTTTGTGATGGCCCAATGCTATCCTCCTGAGCACCAGCGAAATCAGAGGTAGGGGAGGAAAAGCGTACAACAACCCTTCCGGCCATTCTTGAGATAATGCATCTATCCCCAGGGGATCTCCCTGGTTGTTCAAGGAGTACCATAGATTGCAATGGGTTGTCTCGGCAGTCGCGAACAGGTCGATCTTCGGCACACCGAACTGACCCCATATGAGCCTCACCACTTCGGGATGGAGACGCCATTCCCCTGGGAGAGGCCCGGTTCGGGATAACAAGTCTGCAGCTTTGTTTGCTACTCCCGGAATATATACTGCCCTGAGTGACTGGAGTTTCGGAAATGCCCAGGAAAGTAGTTCCTTTGCCACCTGGAGGCATCGTGCTGATCTTGTGCCCCCTTGGTGATTGATGTGGTACACTGCAGACATGTTGTCTGTTCTTATCAAGACATGTTTGTTCTGTAATAACGGGAGAAAAGCTCTCAGGGAGAGATGCACTGCCCTGAGTTCCAACACATTGATGTGCTCTAAGGTCCAAGGGGATTCCCAGAGACCCCGGATGGACCTGCCTTCCCACACTGCTCCCCATCCCGATAGAGAGGCATCCGTTGTTATCACAGACCGCCTCGCTGGGATGTTGCCTAAAGGAACCCCTTGTGATAGCAACGCATTGCTGTTCCAAGGACGCAACATTTGAATACACTTCCGTGTGACCTTTATTCTTACATGTCTGTGCAATTTGGGATGTAATTGAAAACTGTTCAGCCACCGCTGTAGAGGACGTGCTTTGAGAAGGCCGAGTGGAATCACCACTGCTGCTGCTGCTATCATACCCAACAACCGCTGAAATTGAATTAACTTTATTTTCTTGTTCAGGCGAAATGACTGGGCTAGACGTAACAATTGTACCACCCTCTGGGGTGATAACGATGCAGTCATCAGTCTGGAATCTAGCGAAATTCCCACAAACACTGTCTGTTGTCTGGGAATTAGATTGCTCTTTTCCCAGTTCACTTTGAAGCCAAGAGATTGGACATGTTGAAGAACTATTTCTGTGTCCTTCATAACTTGACTGCGGGAAGGAGCACAAATTAGCCAGTCGTCCAGGTATGACAAAATTTTCAAACCTGCACACTGAAGAGGACGAAGGGCTGTTGAGACCACCCTGGTGAAGACCCTTGGAGACAGAGACAGGCCAAATGGGAGGACCCTGAACTGATAAACCTGATCTTGAAAGGCAAAGCGAAGAAACGGGTGATGATCCTGACAGATGGGTATCTGGAAATATGCATCCTTTAGATCTATGGAAGTGAACCATTCTCCCAGTTCTATGGATTCCAGAATTTGTACTGTAGTCAGCATTTTGAAGGGTAATACCTTTATGAATTTGTTCAGTTGTCGTAAGTCCAGAATGGGTCGAAGCCCGCCATCTTTCTTGGGTACTAGGAAATATTTCGAATAGAACCCAGTTAGCTGTTTGTTGGTGTTTATCTGTACAATTGCTTTTTTCTGTAGTAAGACCATGATCTCGTTGGTCAAGATTTTTGCCTGGGCTGGGTCTCTGACTATAGTCATGTGAACCCCTGAAAAGGTAGGAGGACGTCGCCGGAATTGTATCCTGTATCCTTTCCTGATGGTATCTAGAACCCAAGGATCTGATGTTACTTTCTCCCAACTGTACAGGCATAGTTGGGAGCATTCTCCGGCGACTCCGAGACTGCTATGCATGGCCTCCTCTGGGTTTGAAACCCCTGGTAGGACGTCTTTTAAGAGGTCCTCCCCTACCTGGAGTGTGGGACTGGTCCATTTGGGGAGTTTGGTAAAACGGTCTAGTTCCCCTGTCATGGGACTGGTAACCCCTAGCCCGTCTTCTGTCATGCCCCCAAGGCTCTGAATGAGGAAAGCGTGAGGTCTGAAAGGAATGAGCAGCTCTATGGCCATATCTAGTAGGTCCACCAAATGTTTGCTGAACTGATTCTCTTCTGCGTCTTGCCTGGTCAGCAGTATCCAGTAAGGACTGGGAATCAGTGTGAAATACCCGTCCTGGAACCACTGGCATACTAGTCAGTTCTCTCCTAATAGTCTCAGGCAAATCTGTTTGAGCTAACCAAATCTGTCTTCTGGCTAAAATTGCTGAAGACATAGATGCTCCAATATCCCTGGTAAGCTGCGAATGTGTGATAAGTGCTGTGTCAATTAGGTTCATGACATCACGCTCTTCTGTATTGACCACTTTCCTCAAGGCAGCCAACACTATTGCCAAAGCATTTCCTGATCGAGCGGCCCGGGTAGCTGCATTATACGCTTGGCTCATTAATCGATCAGTCTTTTGACATTCTTTACCAGGACAACGGGGATTGTCTGTAACTTTGTCTGGTCCCAGAGCTGTTAATGTTGCAATCTCTCGCTCCACTGGAGGCATGTTTCCCATACCACTCTCAGCGGGGTAATTTAATTTAGCGAACCGTCTACAGCCTGCATTAAACTGGGGTGCAGCTATTGGATTATTCCAGGCTTTCCTTAGCATCTGGGAATAATCATCAGCCACAGGAATAGACACAGGAGGTTGTGTACGAGAAATGCCCGTCCATACACCTTGTGTGGGGGCTGGGGCTGCCGCAGCTTCTTCCTGAGTATCAAGGCCCAGTATCCTTGCTGCGCTTAAGATGTGTGAAAGAATATCAGACTGAGGATTCCCTATTGACACGTCTGACTTAGACTCCTCTTCCTCATTTTCTTCAGCATCCCCCTCACTACTACCATACAAAGAATTATTAGCATGGAGTGATACAGCATCCATAGAATCCTCCCTCTCTTCCTGACATGATGTTAAATCATCTCTGAGAGAGGGTGCAACAGTTAATACAGATGGTTGTGTGCTTACTGGAGAACTACGCGTTTCAAGCTTACTAGCCAAGTCACGTAATGCTGCCAAAATATGTAATTGTGTGTCATCTTTGGGCTCATGAGTTGCCGCAGCACTCTCCCTTTTATCCTGAGGCGTGTCAGAGTATGAGGATACAGTGGACTCATCAGGCCTCTTACGCTTTTGAGAAGACCCACTGGGAATCACTTTACTGCCACCAGTTGAATGTCTTGCTCTCTGTATTCTTTCTTGTAAGGAAAGCTCCTTTGCAGCTGCACATGGGCTTTCAATGTCATCTAATAAATGCTGCATACCCAAACAGGAGGGGCATTCCCGGTGCCCATCCCGTGGGTGCATAACCGATTGACAAAATCTACATTTTGAGTGACTCATGATGAAAAGTCAGAGTTCACTTATATAATAACAGTCTAAGATATAAAAGAGACAGCAACAATTAGCTGTAACAAATCACAGTATTTTTAATGATTGAAGATAAACAAAACCTCAAAATAAACTGTCTGGCATTTAGTTAACAAACACAAATAACATGCCATTAACAAATAGATTGTGACGAATCACCCTTCATTAAATCACCTTTTAAGTCTGCGAACAGAGCTCTTAGGTTGGCAGAAAAAAACACTTTATTTTTATTTATCTATTTATAAACTGTAATTTTGAAAAATAAACTACTTGGTATTAGTTAAACAATATAATTAACCGTGTACCATTATAATATCGATTGTGACGAATCACAGCTCGTAATAAATTCAAAACTGAGTTTGCGAACAAAACTGCTAGAAAATCATATGGTCTTATGAAAATTATATATCCATCATTCTACGTGCGTACACGCAGTAAACTGTAATGGAAAAACAACTGTCTGCTGCGAACAGCTGACGTAAGACAGAGCACCTGAAAAACAAACTATAAAACTTAGAGAAATACTCACCGACTAGCGTTCCAACAACGCGCCGAGATAGATAAATGAGAAGAAAACCCTCGCAATCCTCAGGGACATAAAGCACCTGCACGAAAAAAACGTGACGGATTGAAACGTTTAGTCTTCTCCTGTAAATAGATTCGAAAAATGCGCTCTACCGCTTCGGTCTCAGATGAGGCGAGAAAGGCAAGAGGAAGTGGTTGGTTCATCCGGATGTTATATAGCCAACCTAGGGTCAGTCACCTGACATTGTTGATATTAGGTCTCGAGGATAGGCGGAAGAATGGCGTCATTCAGGATAAGACCGTGGTGACGGTCTGAGTGAGGTCGAAATAGATCTGTTAAGAGGCAGTGAAGAGCGGGTCAAGCCTGGGCCAACATGGAGAAATAAACGACCCAATCTTTACAATCGCGCTCCTTTTCATGCACTCATTACTCCAGCCGCTCAGTAGTCAGTATTGATTATGCAGAAAGGACGCAAAGCTCAACGGCGCCCGAAAAGCCTACTGCAACACCTCCGTGACACTAATAAAACATACAAAACTTTAGATTTAAAATAAGGGATGCGCCTCGCTACACATAAATGAAACTGATCACATACCTGCCAATAGGACTCACGCCACTCGGCACACAGTTGGCATGTACAAGTGAAAAGCTCACAAAGTGTCACTCGACACATCCGCAATGATCCTCAGCCACACACTGCAAATTTAAACAAATCTCAAATTACCCTTTGTGACAGAAAAGGTTCACAATGCAACTGCCGCTGATAGCGTTTACCTCATAGACATAAACACGACGCACAGGAACAAGGGCGTAGGTTTGATTCTGGCATTGGTGGGGACATAAATAAAATGGTTGCATTGCAAAAACTGTTTATCACCGTTTACTTGATATAAACAATAGACAACTCAGTATGCACTTTACTCAGTGACATCTGACTCGCCACCCCCAGTGCCATCCCAAATTTAATGTACTATAATAAACAATAACAATTCGTTATGTCCTAGAGCCTAATAAACAGTAACTGTTTAAGTCTTTTTCAAAAAAAAAAAAAAGAAAATCACATTGTAACATATATGAATCCATATTTACTTTATAACAATGAAGAATATGCAATTAATATTTAATTCTTAATTTAATTTTGCCAAAAAAATCCCAGTGTTTAAGTTGGTATGTATATCATGCTGTTTCCTGTTTTTACCATGTTGGGGTTATTTTCTTTCATGGATTAGGGACCCCCTAAATAACCTTGCTACCCCATTTATAAAAGGTTGACAAAAGTTTGCAACTCCTCAGGTTAACATTTTGTCGTGTATTGTTGAAAACACTGTCCTTGAATCATTATGTGACACAACTTGTTCCGTATTTTGTGCATGAAACAGTTACAGTGGGTATAATAATACTTTCTTCCTCACTTACCTGTAGCCCGAATAATCACGCGCGTCTTGTTGAGTGAACTTTGGCGCGTTGTACAAAGTAAAACCATCGTATCACATGTAGCGAGTAAAGACAAGCCCATAAAGTGATGTGATTTAAAGCGGTGGGACTCAAGAAATGCTAATCCAATCATATTAGCAATGTGAGTAGAGAGGCGGGACTAAAGAAATGCAAAGCCAATCATATTAGCGATGTGGGTTACACAGGCGGGCATTGCAGAGAACGAAAGCTGTTAACCGTTTGTGTACCACATAGAGCGTCATTTTTACAGAACGGGATTGCAAAAGATTTTTAATCTCATTTAAATGATTCCTGAAAAAATATATAATTAAAAAAGTAAAGTAAAAAATAGAAAACACAAGAATAAGACGGACAATAGTGGTTATATATAAATACAGATTAATTGTTTGGTCGAAATTATTGCTAGGGACAATTCAGTCTTGCCTGAATATTGCTAGGGACATGTCCCTAGCGTCCCACCCTAAATCTACGCCCATGCACAGGAAGTTACGTCACTTCCGAAACCCCAGGTGATGTGCTTGGTGACGTGCGCTTGGTTGCATGTCGATCTCATCCCCTTTTAAACCTGTGGAACATACCATTTCCACATAAATAATCAAACTGGTTGATCACATCACCACAGTATGATTGATGAAACATTAACAAAACTTTAATTCCACTGCCTGTTCTTTTCTGTACCTTCTCTGACAGGCATGACTTGTCAAGCACGGACGTCTTACACAGAGGATGAGGTGCTATGGGGCCACCGTTTCTTCCCGGTCATATCCCTGGAAGAAGGCTTCTTTAAAGTGGATTATTCCCAGTTTCACGCCACTTTTGAAGTTCCCACTCCTCCATACAGTGCAAAGGAGCAGGATGAGGCACTACTAATGTCTTCTCCCCTCATGGCTCCATCTATGAGCAACAGTCGGGAGAAGAACAGCTCCCTGGACGGCTTAGAGCTACTTGAAGATTCAGAGAGCACCAACAAACTGCCATCCAAATTGCAGAAGATGACAGGCAGAGATGGGCTGCCCAGAAAGCTCCTAAGAATGAGCTCTACCACATCAGAGATGACATATAGCCTTGGTGAACTTCCCATGAAGCTTCAGCGCATTAGTTCAGTGCCTGGAATCTCAGAGGAGAAGCAGGTTTCTCAGAAAACTAAGATTGCAACAGAGGCCATTAGCAAGTCGATTGCGGACCTCCCACCAAAACTGCAGAGACTGGCTGGAGGGGGTCGTATGGATGGACACTTGCCTCCTAAACTCCGAAAGATGAACTCAGATCGTTTCACTTAAAATATTTCTAAGAAGAATTAATATTTCTTTTCAGTGTAATCTCATGAAAAACGTGACTTTTAAAATATTTTTGTAAAATGATAATATGTTTTTGCTAATTTCTAATTTCAAATTTAATGTTCTGTTGAGTTTTACGTGAACAAAGTATACCCCAATCTACAAGAAACCTAAATGACTGTGCCAGAAAAAGCAAATGTCAGATAAAAAACAATATTTACAACCATGCCATTGTTGCTCCTTTTTACACACTAATGGCATTTTTTGAGTCCTGTGATATAGCAAGTGCTTATATCTGTTGAGCACAGTAAGCAATATTATATACCGCTAGTGTTAATCTGTAAACAGCATTGAATTAATTGTGTACACAAGGTATGCTTTAGTACAGAGTCACGTTTTTCAGATGAGATCAGGTTGCCTCTGACAGCTGCTTTTATAAAGGGCCCTCTTATATTTTAAAATATAAGTGTATATAGATAGATTAAAAAATGGTGTGAAAATGGTTCCCCCCGATGTCTTATGTTATTGCATATTTGTCACACTTTAATGTTTCAGATCATCAAACTAATTTGAATATTAGTCAAAGATAACACAAGTGAACACCACATGCTGTTTTTATTATTAAGGGAAAACAAAATCTAAAACTACATGGCCCTGTGTGAAAAGGTGCTTGCCCCTGTTAAAACATAACTGTGGTTTATCACACGTGAGTTCAATTTCTCTAGCAACACCCAGGCCTGATTACTGCCTTTTCACAATAAAGAAATCATTTTAAAAAAGGACCTACCTGACAAAGAGAAGTAGATTAAAAGATCCTCATCATGTTGAGATCCAAAGATATTCAGAAAAAAAAATGAGAAAGAAAGTAATTGAGATCTATCAGTCTGGAGAAGGTTATAAAGCCATGTCTAAGCTTCGGGACTTTAGCGAACCACAATGAGAGCTATTATCTACAAATGCGAAAACATGGAACAGTGGAGAACCTTCCCAGAAGTGGCCAGACAATCAAAATTACCCTAAGACCGCAGCAATGACTCATCCAAAAGGTTACAAAAGACCCCACAACAACATTCAAAGAACTGCAAACATCACTTGCTTCAGTTACATTTGAGTCAGAGTTCTCGAGTCCACCATAAGAAAGAGACTGGGCAAAAGTGGCCTGCATGGCAGAGTTCCAAGATGAAAACCGCTGCTGAGCAAAAAGAACATAAAGTTACAGTTTGGCCAAAAAACATCTTAATTATCCACTTACGAATATTAACCATGGTTTATTTGTGGTACAAGTGTAGTAATGATTTTTTTTTTGTTACTACAGTAACCATGGTTTAACTATGGTTTTTGAAAACCACAGTTGTCAAAACCATGGTTATTTTGTGGTAACCATGGTTTTACTAGAGTAACCATGTTTTTTGGTTTAAAAGCTCCACTGTGTTCTTTTTTGAGTTAATTCCTAGCAAAAACCCATGTTTTCTTTCAAAAGTATGTGCTCATTCATGTGTAATTACTTCCCATCCACTAATCAAAGTATTCTCGTAAGTGTAGAATCTGCTATTTAAAATACATACGGTCGGGTCGCTCGACTGGCACATCCATGTTGTGCCTCCATCTTTGAAATACATTCGCCGACGAGGGACATTCCTAAAATTCAAGCTCCGCCTTTCGCGCTTTCAGACTACACTCACGCTGGCCGCTAGCTGAAGCCTCCCGAGGTTGCATGTGTAGGCGGTATACGTCATCAAGAAAGTCTTATTTCAAAATATATACAATTATAAAGCTGACAATTATTCTTAGTTAATTGTAAATTTATGTAATATGCTTATGACTTGTGAATGTAATGCTCAGTTAATTTAAATAAACCAGGTTTGATGACGTATGCAGCCCACATATGCAACCTGTGCAGACTGAATCCTTCGGCTGCAACAGCTGCAAACGTTATGATCCCGCGATCTAATGCTTTGATTTGAGGCAGATTTAAAAGCCTGTTGAAGACTTTTTTCGAGGACATTAAAACACGTCGCCAAGAAAGCGAAAAGGGGATTTAAAACCACAACACGACAGGAAAAACAACAAGACCAAAGTCAATATTGGAGTAATGTTAGTTTTCCAAGATGGGGCTCAAGGGACACAGCAGTTGCACTTTATATCTTCTCCACAGGTAATTCAGCATATTCGTTTACATCTATACAGTCTATAGCCATGTTTCCATCCACATGTTTTTATCCGAATTAAGTGATATCGAATGAAAAATGCCTTATGGAAACAGTAAAATTCGATTGAATTTCATGAATATCGACTCAAAAGAAATACGTTCGATCTCATCGGATTTTATCTTGATCGATATATGGCTTATGCGATAAATGCTGATGGAAACGTTATTTGCCGAATAAATAATGATTTGCGATTAAGGTTTAGGTCATTTTATGGTTGCAACCCACACACAAAACAAAGAAGAAAAAGTTTTAGGTCTGCTCTGGTGGCACACATGGCGTGTGTCAACAAAGTCAGATGTAAGTGGGCAAACGACGAGACGAGATTCATTTTAAATTTAATTTACCAGAGAAAATAACGGCTATTTTAGAGCTGAAGATCTTTGCCCGAACCCGATGGGTTCGGTCGGATTCGGGCTTCATTTCTAACATTTTACACGGGCTCGTGTTCCGCCTTTGCACGGTAAATGAGCGGTCAAGTTCAATGCTGCTGGATGCCCTATCAGTAAGCGCAGGACCACGCTGAAACCATTTACAGTGGATATAATAATTTCCTCAACAAAAATGTAGTCTAATCTTGGTGAGTAAAGTTTTTTTAATGTATAACTAAATACATAATTTAGACAGAGGATATAGACTAATGTTGGCATTAATGTAAAGAAAGTGCCGAAGCAAATCCCACGGAACCTTAATTTTCGTTATTCCCAAATAACCATCTTATTCAGAATTTATTATCTTAATTTAATTCTTTAAGAAATAATTGTTTTTATTGGCATGTTGGCCTATTTATAATGTACTGCATATGCCTATTTAGAATGAGATGTTATGATGTTACAGAATACAGATGACTTATTTTTTTTCCTTGTTTCAACTTTCAAGTCACGTGTAGCCCAGTTAGTCATTAATAAATAATGTTAAAACATGTGTAAATTACTCATTCTTGATAAAAGCTGTTTGCGTGCGCACATTTAAATAATGTCTGGCTGTAAACGGGTTCGGGCTTTTAAAAAGTTGTCAATCTTAATGTTCTTTCGGGTTCGGGCTGCATTCTGTCGGGCTCCGGTCATTTCAGGCCTAGCTTTTAAGGCCCGATTCTATTTTAGATAGCAAAAATCTAAGAAATGCCATAATTTATTAGGAACTTGCGAAGGAAATGTCCAACAATGGTTATGACAAGACGTGGGACGTCCTCCGGAGTAAATGTAAGGCGCTCAAACAGCGATACGTGTTTCAAAAAAGAGAGTTATCTCGCAACGGTGCCGGAGGGAAAATGAAAGCAAATTTGACCTTGATGAGATGGATCCTCGGCCAAAGAACCCTCGTAGTTTCATTGGCTTCCAATATTAACAGTTCAGGAAAGATATTTTTTCGTTCTCATTTACGTTAAGCATTGATCCGGACTATCATTTCATGTTAATGCCTCTGTTGTCATCGGGCATTTACATACATCTGCATCATCATAGCAATCATTTTCTTATTATTATAGCTTGATATGTCGCTATCAGCTCAGCTGGCATATAAGCACTTACAACTTGTGGTATGGCGCAATCCATTTTGTCTAGCAAAACTTTGTTCGCAAATGTTTGCTTGAATATTGTGCGATTCAGTGCGAAAATGAATGGAAACACCTTCAAATGTCTCGAATCAATTTGGTATACCAATTTGATCGCAAACCAGCATGTGACGTCATTACGTACAGGTTTTATTTGCTTTAAAGCCGTTGGATGGAAACACACTTTCACTCGCTTTTTTCGCATACGTTTTTTTTACCGAACTTCAGATAATTCGATTAACAAGTGGATGGAAACTTAGCTAGTGTTGTAAACTTGAAGTTTAATAGTTCCTTGGCTAACTATAGCATGATTATGCATAACACTTGTTAGTGTAAACACGCATGTGGTTTAATGTGTTCGAACAGCCACACGCCGTCTCTCCACCCATTTATGTAATCTGAGGTACTGATATAAATGTTTTTCATCTTTTCTGACATCTAGCACAAACACACGGTGACAGCCCTATTTTTAGCCTTTCATTGATAAAACTGATCTGCGCGTCTTTCGTTTCATTTTACAAGCATGTGAAAGTTGAGCGATCTTATTTCACCAATATCAGAGAAAGCTCTTACATATACACAGACATGTAACATGTTTACTTAAAACATAAGCATTGGACTCTGACATTATATTAGTTTGCGTACATTTAAACCCGTTATTACTCCCGCTCATGATTAAATGACAGGAGAGGGACTCGTCCACAGACCATCTCCTCAGTAATCTGGAGAGAAGCGGTCGAAAATGGACAAAAAGAGACGGATTTAAACTCCAAGTGTAAACGTGATGTGTCTCTCTCGTCCACTTGTGATCCGATCGATGAAAACACATCTTAATACCAAGTGTTACAGCCCCTGAGATATTTTTCCTTGCGTAGATGAAAAAAGAGTGTCTAAGCTACGTTTATGGATGTATGTCATTTTAAGCGGACATATCATGAAAATCAGACTTTTTCCATGTTTAACATAAATCTGTGTGCTTTGATCGATAACAGGCAAAGGACATTGCAAATTGTTCATTTTTTTTCATTGCTTTTGCTTTGTAGCTACTGGAAGCCATGTTAACCTTGGCATGACACGGCCACCGTACGAGTGTAAAAACCCTTCCGAATGGGGGGGGGGGGGGCTAGAAAGTAATATTCAGTTGGTTGTCATATAGAATTTCACCGCTAGATGGGAGTAGATTTTACACAGTGGAGCTTTAACTGTAGTAAAACCATGGCTAATTTTGTACGGAAGACTTTTGGGAAAATACTCTGTGGACTGAGCTGAAGCGAGCTTCGGTTCTGCAGCAGGACAATGATCCAAAACACACCAGAAAGTCCACATTTGAATGGCTGAAGAAAAACAAAATGAAGACTTTGGAGTAGCCGTGTCAAAGTGCTGACCTCAGTCCTATCGAGATGCTGTGGAATGACCTTAAGAAGTCACTTCATGCACAAAAACCCTCCAATGTGGCTGAATTACAAAAATTCTGGGCCAATACTCCTCCACAGTGCTGTAACAGACTCATTGCAAGTTATCGCAAATGCTTGATTGCAGTTGTTGCTGCTAAGGGTGGCCCAACCAGTTATTAGGTTTAGGGGGCAAACACTTTTTCATACAGGGATATGAAATTTTCGATTTGGTTTTCCCCTATTAATAAAAACCTTCAATAAAAACAGCATGTTGTTTTCACTTGTGTTATCTCTTATTTTTAAATTTGTTTGGTGATCAAAAATATTAAAGTGTGACAAATATGCAAAAACATAAGAAATCTGGAAGGTGGCCAACACTTTCACACCACTGTACATATTACATTAACTTAATTTTTCAACTGCATATTTTGGATATCTGTTCCTCTGACAGGTTCTTAGGCAGTAAACAGACACTTTTTGGTTGTTGTTACAACAAGCACAATCTGGTATGGATGTAACCCTTAAGTGCATGTTACAAAATCTTTCTCTGAAAGGCATGTCAAGCCTTACTTATTAGTATGCCAAGTATATTTCTTCAAGCCATATGGTGGTATAATGGACAGTTCCTACATGGCTGATTAAGATTTACTCATAATATACTTTTACATTGTTTACAGTAATACCTGTTTTCTGAGGTTATCTAAAAATGCATGTTTGCTTTAACAGAGAAAATAGATAGATGTTTATCCCTATACATTGTCATTGCTTTTAATTATATGCTTTATTTGGATATTTTTATGATCATTTTTTTTCTGTGTGCAAGGCGAGTGACTGATATTTTAAAGACTGATAATAATTTATATATTGAGTTAAAAAAGTTTTGTCTCAGTAAACCTTGCAGCCTCCTCTTATAGCACAAGGCCACTTAATGCATATCTACCAATTATAACAGTAAAGCCACTATACATTATTGAGGAGTGTCAATAAATACTACACTTCAGAGATTTGCATGTCTAACCTTTACTTTTTATATTTACTGAGAAAAAAAGAAACAAAGAAAAAGTGGAAGACCCCCAGAGGCAGTGCTGAAAGCACCTCTGCTCGCTCTTGACTAAAAACTGAATAACAAAGTTGTCACCCCGTGACTGATTACGTGTCTTGAGGAACAAGACATGTAATCAGTCACGGGGGTGACAACTTTATTATTCAGTTCTTGGTCAAGAACTGAATAACAACCTCTGTTTAGAAAGCACATAACCCCTCTGTGCATCAAACAAACAAACAACTGGTCAATCTTGCGCCAGGCTGCTATCTTTTGATTATCTGACCTGGCAGATATACTGCTCGGATAGAAAGTATTGCTGAGCCCAAACAAGCACTTTGTGACCTTGTGCCTTCTTGATTGAACTGACTTTATTTCGAATTATTAAAAGAGAAAAAAACAAAGAAGGAAAACACATAATAAAGTATAAAAATGCATATCAAGATAATCAAAACAAAATAATAAACACATTTTTTTAACATCATACTATTATACATATCTAATTTAGCTGAAGGATTTTGTGAGATTCGGACCAACTTGTAAAACCCTTTAACTGTATTATCAACACAAGGAAGACCCAGTGGTAATGAAATGGAATTTATTAACAAGATAACAAGATAAACAAGAATAACTAAAACATCACTAAATTATACTAAAATAAATAGAAAAAGGTGGAAACTAAAATGCAAAGAATAGAAAATTGAACAACATGAATATGTAAACAGCAAATATTATGCAAATATGTGACAATGTTATCGTACAACATCTTTCTTTCCACTCATTTAAAGGTACAATTTGTAAAATATTTGCAGGTAAAATATCCAAAAACCATTAGTCCGGTGTTATATATTTTGTCCAGCTGATTACTAACAATATCTATAATGTTTTCAACTACTTGTAAATTATGAGAAAATTGCTGCCCTAAACAGTGACACGGGGCAGTGCAGTCGCCTGCAAATGACGTTAATATCTACGTTACCCTTTGTTACGGCCTCATGACGTAAAAACCACATGACAACAGTGTCGTGGACAAATGCGGAAGTAATCGCGTCTATCGGGCCACTTGCTTTTTTATGGTTAGTTTGTTCATTTAAACACTTAATTCTGTGCTGTGTTAACAAACCATCATATTGGACTAATACAGTAACATCTATGACTAACAATTGCGTTTTGAACATTACCTGAAACCTTACATGATGAAAAAAAAACAATGTCATCAACACAACATTTATAAAACTTGATTACTTTACCTCATGTGTAACATGATTTCTCGTTCCCGTCTGATTGATAGCCATCAGTGTTTGAGTTAAAGACAACAAATCCCATCAGTCCACGCTGCTTCAGAGCATCATTTTTCAAACACTTTTCAAACTTCATAGGTATCTTTAATTGGATTTTAGTACACATAGAGAAGGTTTGATATCAGATTATTTTCTGATTTGCAGGGGTGGTGATTGCGCAGTGGATATGACACTTGCCATTGGTGTGAGAGAGCTGTGTTCGAATCCACTGTGACACACATTGTGTCCCTGAACAAGACACTTAACCCCTAGTTTATCCAGAGGTGTGTGACCTCTGACATATATAGCAATTGTAAGTCGCTTTGGATAAAAATGTCAGATAAATGTAAATTGCTAAAACACTTAACCCCAAATTCATAGTGACTTAAACCCATTTGTTAAAGCATGCACTCTTTTTGCAAACCAAACACAAACTTCTCACTAAAACACACATTTTGCAATGCACTTGTTTTATAAATGCTAAACACAGGCAGGAAAAAGTTGAACACAACTACAACAACACAGTTAGCATCCAGTAAACACAACATCTCAAAAATTGTAGGGGAGACTGGGGTTGGTTGTCACAATTTTTACTCATGCATGAATTGCTCATCTTCAAAAAATCTTTCAGCAGTAATTCCTACATGAAATGAAAACTTGGGGTCTTGGCTTTAAATGTGTATACTTTTTACTTTTCGAATGTATTGTTACAGGAAGTAATTAACCATCAAAGACACTCTGACACAATGTCACGGGTTGTCACGGGGTATGGGGTTTGTTGTGATAAATTGGGATTCGAAAAGATAATGTGTAACTTTTTAGTTTTTTTAAGATAGGAACTGCAAATAAGTTTTAATATGAATACCACCCCTATGATAGTTGTCATCAATGCCCATTATGTTTAAACAAATGGATTAAAGTGGGTGATCAGTTACTTGAATTGTCTACTGTATTGAGAAAAAAACTGAAATAATTTTAAGTGTTAAAACCTCTTTATTTAATGCTTTATTTATTTTATTTTAACAGCAAACAAAAACAAACAAACAGAAAAACAGTCTTAAAAGGTCTACATGTCCAATACTCACATGTGACAACCAACCCCGCAAGCTATGAGACAACATCCCCAACCGACTTCTTGACAAACATGCTAAGCTAGCTGCCACACGGCTTTAACTTGATAGCTAAAAGATGACTCAAAATAAAGCTACTACTTTTGGCTTTTTAATGAGTGTTTTGTTTTTGAATGACTAATATCCTACAAGATCTTAACACAAAAACAACACCAACATGAAAATTTATTCTGACCCATAAAAATAAAAAAATTCTCCTTACTTCAATGTTTTGTGTCTGCTTAGCAAACTGGCTAACAAACTGATATCAAAACTGTACCACAGACCCATGTAGTATGTCTGGAATAAGCAGTGTGACAACCAACCCGTGAGACAACCAGCCCCGGTCTCCCCTACACACATTTCATCTTACGGTATTTTTACCACTTATGTGGATTGCAGATGAAGCGTATGAAGAACAGGACACCAGAGACGATGCAATTGGCAAAATTTGCAGTTTGATTGCTGACTTTTTACAAAATACAAGTGCTGCTTACAGTAATATTGAACACTTACTATTACTTGCAGTAGTAAAGTATTCACTGAACTTACCATTTTTTTATGATTGCTTACACACTAAAATGTTACTTTTCCACAAATTAGCAAAACCTTACACTCAAGGAGCAAAATACAAGATTTGCACAATAAGCACATTGTCAGCTTCACACTATTTGCAAAACACTAAACACACTTGTATACATCTGTAACGTAGGTGAGCGAGATGAATCCAAATGCAAGGAGGTTTATTGTACAATCCCAAAAGGGCAGGCAAACATATCCAACAGGGTAATCCAAAGGCGTAATCCAAATACAGGCAATGATCATAACATGAACAGCAAAAACTAGTGATGGCCAAACGAGGCTTTCTGAACCACTGAGGCTTTCCAGCCCATTGGTTCGCCAAAAGGTTCATTTACCCGAAGCCTCATGAAACAATGTGCTCTCTAGTGACACCTGCTGTGCAAACCAATGAATCGCACACAAATCTATTCATTTTGAGCAATCAAATTGTGTCATGGTGTGGGCTTTTGAATAAAGTATATTAAATAAATTATTTTACTCTGCTTGTGTTAACCTATGTACACAAAACTCACACATACACAACTTTGTGTTCAACTATTCAGTAGTTCTTTGGGTTAGTGATAACAGTGAATGCACCAAATGAGTGTAAAGAAATTATTGTGAGTGCACTGCAGTGCTGACTGGGAACGCAATAGTAGAGTGCTTATGGGACTGGGAGTGCAATAATGTAGTGCTTATTGAACTGGGGGTGCAATAGTGCAGTACTTATGGGACTGGAAATGTGGAAAAGCAAACTGCATCACGGAAAAGTGTTTACTGGTTTTTATTTAGAAACAAAAGTTTTTTAACAGTATTTGGATTGAGGCGGTGTCTGTTTTTAGAAAACACCCTTTCACAGGGCACCAATGAGGCTGGACAACATAAGAAGGTCAGTGCCAGCTTATATAAATTGGAGCTTCTGTTTGTTCCAATATCCCAAATGGATCCTCAGTCCTTCTAGGCTATTCCTAATACAGTCAAGTCTTATAATAATAATAATAATAATAACAGCAATAATATATATATATATATATATATATATATATATATATATATATATATATATATATATATATATATATATATATATATATATATATATATATATATATATATATATATATATATATATATATGTGTATATATATATATAAACATAATAATATAATTACGTATTAGAACGTTAATTTACTGTAATGATTTACTGAACTAGGCTATGTATAATTTTCTCTAATAATCTACTAAACTAAGTGTAATATAATATATAATACAGGCTATGATATATAATGATAACTATACTACAAACTCACTACAACCTCGCACTACTCGCTACTACAACCAACACTTCAACTTCAATGCAAACGTACTGCAAAACCCTGCAAGAGGCGCGAGTTTCGAGCCAGGTAGATACTCAGAATGAAGCAATGACGTATTCAACAGAAAACGAGGCCTCGTTTGTCATTGTCACGTGATTTTCACGGAAACGATACAAGCCTCGAAATGTGACAAGACAAGAATTCAAAATACAAGACCTGAAACAGAACATGTCAAAATAAAATACCTAAACAGAGAACCAAACAAAACACAAACAAAACCCTCACAACATCATTTTTCAAAAGAAAGAAAAAAAAACTGTGAGATGATCCCCGTGCATCATGTACAGGTAAGTCCATGTTTAATCATGGGAAATGTGCATGTGCTGCTGCTAATCGTAATGCACAATAATGCGCCTCGACTTTGCTGACGTTAATGTTAACAAACTATGTTGTTATAACTTCAGTGCAAGCTAAATTGAGATTTTACTGTTACCCTTACGAAAAAGAAGTATACTTCAAGTTCATTTTAATAAGTATATTTAAGTAATGTTGGAGTATAGTTTTAACCCTCTGGGGTCTAAGGGGTTTTTAGGGCCCTGGAGAAGTTTTGACATGCACTGACATTTGTGCTTTTTTCAGTTGCCTAAAAACATAATAATAGCAAAAGTCTTATAGCACTGCATTCAGCACAAACTGTGCTATTATATTATATGATTAACATGTATGTACATGTTTGTATTTTTGAGAGAAAAAAGTTTATGCATAGTTTTTGAAAAGCAAAATTTTTAAGTGACTGATATAAGTCCACAAAACCCATACTAAACATGTTTTCCCAAGACTTTTCATAACAGGATCTAGTAGTCTCGAGTTTTTTCTTTAAAATGATGTGAAAAACATTCTGCTTACTCATTCACATAAAACAATATATTGATTTACAATTTCAAAGACACTTTTTGGTTAGGAAGGCAATATGCAAGGAGGCTGGAAGCTCTTGAATAATCTGTGATTGACAGCTGAAGAACAAAGCACTTGCATAATGAGCTGCATAATGAGCCTTTAGGCAGTAAGACGACGCCATTATTGTTACGTGTTTGTTTGTGAAAGCAACACAAAAGAAATTCCTTCCCATGTGTGATCATACGTTAAATAAACTTACTGTGCAGAGATATACGCGAATAAACAGGGTTTTAGATGTGTTTAGATGCGTCTTAATACAAAGTGCGTCAAATATGAGGCATTGTGTGTTTGTGTGTGCGTTTGGCCGTCAATCGTGTCTGACGGAAGCACAATGAAAACATTAACATCTGGAGATAACTTTTATTTACAGTCGAGAGTAAACAAGTAGATGTGATGTTTGCAATCGCATCTTTTATAAGAATACCACAAAGTGCGTCAAATATGAGGCATCGTGTGTTTATGTGTGCGTTTGGACATCGCGTCACACTAACGATCACACACACTCGCGTTTGTCTGGAGATAACTTTATTTACAGTCGAGAGTAAACAAGTAGATGTGATGTTTGCAATTGCATCTTTTATAATGATACCACAAAGTGCGTTAAATATGAGGCATGGTGTGTTTGTGTGTGCGTTTGGACATCGCGTCACACTAAAGGTCTTTACACACCGGGAGTTTTTCGTGGGCGTTTATCGTCGACGTTTAAAATCTCGTGACTCAAGAACGAGCGCCAATGTGAGTGCGCACACCCACGCGTAAAGCGCGAGGTGCAAAAGCGTCATTTTCAGAAAAATGCCTGGGTTTTTTTTGGGTTTGACGCGGCACGTTAAAAGTTTGCCGACCAATGAGATTGGTGCTTTTGTTCACGTGCCTGGCGCTGCTGAAGTTCCAGAAAAACACGACTGCACAGCACGTGGAACAGGTAAACACACAAAGAAGATGCATCGAGGCTGTGGAGGTTTATGAAGGTGTCGAAGTTCCTCACAACATCGACTGAATTTTGAAGATAACGTGATATATAGTAGAACATTACAATACATAGCTGTGTGGGCTATATCATTAGATTAGATTCAACTTTATTATCATTACACAAGTACAAGGCAACGAAATGCAGTTTAGGTCTAACCAGAAGTGCAAAAGCAGAATAAAAAGTGCAGGATATCAGTATTTCCATAGGTGCAGGATTATGTAATACGATGTAAAAATTTACTGTGGGTGGTACTATGAACATAATATACAGAAATGTACAAATGGATATGTACATAATAAATTAAACTATACAGAACAGTACACTGTAAAACCAAACAGTAAAACTAACTTATAATAGAAAGTACCTTGTACTCAAAATGTGCCAAAAAGTTTAGCTAACTATTATTTTTTAGTTCATTCAACATCTATCATAGATTTAAGTTAACAGTAAATATTTTTTTTTTTTGAGTTTTTACAACTACACCAAAGGTAAAGAGTTTAAGGAACTTGAAAAGCAGATTCAACTATAATTAAATATTTTAAGTCAAAAGCCCTCTAGTGGCGTTTTTTACCAAAAAGTGACGTCATCATTGAAAGGGCACTCAGACGTGTTTTAAACGGATGAATTTGCTCTTGTATGCAAATAATTACAAACTTTTGGTGGTTGTGATGAGTTCAATTTGCCAGGTAAGCTAAGAAAGAGTCTGTCACTGCAAATTTACTTCATTTTAAAGTTAAATCAACACCATTGGTTGAGGAGGTTCAGTTCCCAGCATGCTTTGCATGAGACCGCAAAACGAAAGCATTTTTTGAAATGAAGTGATATTTTATGTGGTTTTTAGTAAACAAAAAGACTCAGCAGTGTTAAACATTTATTTATGTTGGATATTTAGAAAATTTTGCTATTTTTTTTAGTTTTGTGCTTACCATTGTTCAGAAGTGTAGTGCCTGTGCTTAGGGTTTAGGTCAATAATGTGTTGCTTTATCATATAAAAAATACCTATTTGAAAGTCAGCACTGAGCTCAGTCTCAACACACTTTCACTGGTATCAAATTTTCATGAGTCACTTGATATGTTTCTGTGATTTGTGAACAAAATTAAATGGTAGTTAGTTTACTTGAATATTTTGAGTACTCTGGACTTGTCAGGTTTTACAGTGTTCTGTTAAGTTGTAAAATGTAGATATTTGAGTACAGGAAACTTAAGAAAAACAAGGCAATCAGTTGCCACAAAATATTTTAGGTAAAACTACTTGTATGCAAATAATTACAAACTTTTGGTGGTTGTGATGAGTTCAATTTGCCAGGTAAGCTAAGAAAGAGTCTGTCACTGCAAATTTACTTCATTGGTTGAGGAGGTTCAGTTCCCAGCATGCTTTGCATGAGACCGCAAAACGAAAGCATTTTTTGAAATGAAGTGATATTTTATGTGGTTTTTAGTAAACAAAAAGACTCAGCAGTGTTAAACATTTATTTATGTTGGATATTTAGAAAATTTTGCTATTTTTTTAGTTTTGTGCTTACCATTGTTCAGAAGTGTAGTGCCTGTGCTTAGGGTTTAGGTCAATAATGTGTTGCTTTATCATATAAAAAATACCTGTTTGAAAGTCAGCACTGAGCTCAGTCTCAACACACTTCCACTGGTATCAAATTTTCATGAGTCACTTGATATGTTTCTGTGATTTGTGAACAAAATTAAATGGTAGTTAGTTTACTTGAATATTTTGAGTACTCTGGACTTGTCAGGTTTTACAGTGTTCTGTTAAGTTGTAAAATGTAGATATTTGAGTACAGGAAACTTAAGAAAAACAAGGCAATCAGTTGCCACAAAATATTTTAGGTAAAACTACTACTACAATTTAAGTTACATATAGTATATAATTTATTTTATATAAGACTTTATCTAAGTTTAGATAAATACATTTTTTTGATTTGAATTGAAGTTGTTGGCAAACTTGGAAAAATAGCGGCAATCAGTTGCCTACATTTTTTTGAGTTAGTAGAACTTTAAGTAGTGCATGAATGAATTTGGATTGTAATTAGTCAGTTAAGAGTGCAATGGTATAAGTTATTGTGCAGTGAATAGTTATTCTAATATTCAGTCCAGCAGTGCAAATGAACAGGGAGTATGAAATAGACAGTCCAGTAGTATATTGAACGGACCAGTAGTGCAAATCTACATTATAACTGTGCAAGTAATAAAAAATGATTATTGGTGCATTACATTACGATATGTAAAGCACTGACACTGAACAGTGATTAAAATCATTAATTGAATTTAAATTTATTTTGACAGGATTTCATAAAACGATACAAAATAACACGTATCCAATAGACTTTTTTTTTTAACTGCCGAGGATAAAAACACAATAAAGCCCAAGGCTTGTTTCTATTGCGGTCCTCGCTGTTAATAAAAGCATAAAGGCAACATGCAGAGTTTTAAGCAAAGCTTACAGACACAACAAGCCTCTCTCTTGTCCCATTTCTAGTCATACAATTTTTTTTTAAACATTACACATATGTTTTACATTCCACACATACCAACAACCTAACTAGTATCATCCATCAACCACTTTTTCAATACCCTTTTAAAACTCTTCAACTCTTTTATGTTCTTTATGGATATCAACAACTTATTCCATGCCGTAGCACTGGTATATAAAAACATTTTTCCCTGCTAACCCAGCTAACAGAAAAAAAGTTCTAAGAACGTTCCCTGAAAGTTCCTAAGGTTCCCAAAAACGTTCTGCCAACAGAAAAAGTGTCCAGTTTTCTTGACGTTCTAAGAACGTTTTTGTGTTGTCTCAACGTTAGAGGAATGTTACATTTGACCATTTTTAAATGTTATGACAATGTCATGTTTTAATGTTCACACAATGTTTAAAACAACAACTGTTTATTATATTGACATGTTTGAATATTATATAAATGATTGAGAAACATTGCATTTTATTATTTTATAAAACATTATTTCTGAATGTTCAGTAAATATATTGCTGTAGAAAACACAATTCACTTATTAGGCTTAGATGTTGATGTTTTGTTTAATTTTAAGTCACCATTATTGTGATTAGTGTTTGTTTTAGTTGGACTCTTGACCCTTGACTTTTTGCTTGCTAGTTTTTTCCCTGGTTGTGTTAACTTTGTGTTAATGCACCACATTTGTTATGAACATGTAAAGTTAATAGTGTAATTCTGTGGTAGTTGGTTAAATAACTTTAATTTTTACTAGTTATGTTTAATTAATTTTAGTTTGTCAACAGGTTCCACACAAACTAATTAAGTAAACTCAACTTAATATTTGCTAGTTCCTTTATTAAGCAACAAGTTTTTCCAATTACACAGTTTTATGACAGTTTCGTTAACAAGAGAAAAAACACTGTAAAACACTCATGAGTTGCAGCATGTAAGGTTGGTAATTTTATAAAAATAAACAGTGCATTTAATAGAAACACACTTGACAGATTGTATTTTTTTAATCTTTTTTGTGTGTAACACGCAGATAAAAAAAGATAAAAATAATACAATCGGTCAAGTGTTTTTCTATTAAATGGTTTCAAGTGTAAAGCAGGCCTTTATGTTAAACGCCACAAACTTTTAAGTGCTAAATGTTGGTTCACTTAATGTTTAAAACCTCTTCAACCCTGAGGACCCTGTCCCGGGTCCAAAATTTCGTATTTTCACTTAATATAAAAGATTATTTTAATCTTTAACACTCTGGGGTCGGCTGCGGCGCGGGCGCCGCAAACTCTTTATTTTTCGATCACTCCCCAAAGAGACTTAGATAACTCTGCTGATTTTTGACATGCAGATATGATTTATACATCATTTAAAACGTTAAATTGTCTAGTTTTTTTCTGTCCACTCCCAATAAAAACAGCATGTTGTGCTTTTCGCAAAATTAAGAAAATAAATATGATGCGCATTTTGTTCTCTCTCCCTCAGTGAAGTCCTTTCAGAAACACGTCAGAAAAATTAACTGTAACTTAACGAATATTTGTCATATAAACAAAAGATAAATGTCTACATAATGCTTGGAATGTCTGCTTTTGGAAGATGTAAGTGAAATCGAAAACAAATATTGTAATTCGTTGTTAACTGTATTAGAAGAGAGAGATGTACCGTCTTTCTTCTGTTGCTTCATTATCTATAATGAGCCACGCCCCGCTCCATTGAAGAGAAGAGCAGAGATCATCCATATTCATTAGTCAACCCCACAGTCAATGGACATTCCGTCTCTGCAGCCATTCACTGCTGTGTTCAGTTTTAATCCGAGTGCTGGAAACATGACATCTACTTGTTTACTCGTGACTGTAACTAAAGTTATCTCCAGACGCGAGTGTGTCTCGATCGACGTCCAAACGCACACACAAACACACAATACCTCATATTTGAAGCGCTTTGTGGTATCATTATAAAAGATGCGATTGCACACATCACATACTTGTTTACTCGCGCCTAAATCTCCAGACAGACGCGAGTGTGTGTGCTTCGTCAGTGTGACGGGATCGATGTCCGACATATAAATCCTTATTTACTTGCGGATGTGTGTCAGTTTCTCCAGACGCGAGTGTTTTCTTTGTCTTCCGTCAAACAGCTGAGGCGACGGGAACGCACATACACAAACACGCGAGTCAGGAAACTCAAGGCGCTTTTTGGTATTCTTATAAAATACGCGATTGCAAACGGTACAATCCTTATTTAGTTGCGTCTAAGCGCATATCTCCGCACAGCAAGTTTATTAAACACAGGATCACTCGCATGTGCACACATTCACTGCTTTCATGATCAACACGTGAGGTAATGGCGGCGGCTGTAAACAAACATTGATAAGTTTATCACGCGTGTCCCTGGTTGTGTTTCTACTATAATGATTACAAAAACACAAATAGGAGTCCAGACAACGATAGGCAGTTGTTCTTTTGAGCTTTTTACTGCACAAAAGTAAACCTCTCGCTGGCCAACCAAACATAAACCCTGTGTTCACTTTATGATGGCCAAACAGTACCTTTACCATGATTAGGCTACTATGGTTTTTAAAAGGTAACTTATACTTGTGATATTAATAGAAAATATTTCAATATATATAGATACACACATTATATATATATATATATATATATATATATAAAATGTGTGTGTGTGTGTGTGTGTGTGTGTGTGTGTGTGTGTGTGTGTGTGTGTGTGTGTGTGTGTGTGTGTGTGTGTGTGTGTGTGTGTGTGTGTGTGTGTTTACATTATATTGAAAAGTAAACCTTATCATGGTTTTACTGAGGGTTACATTCCTGTTGAACATCCCCACAAGGCTTTATTATGTGGCTCATTATTCAACTCTTTTGTCTCTCAGCTGTCAATCACTGATTATTCAGGAGCTTTCCCGCCTCCACGCATACAGCCTTTCCCAAGCAAAAGTGTCTTAGAAATTGTAAATCAATGTATTGCTTTATGTGATTGAGTAGGCCATATGATTTTCACATCATTTTGAAGAAAAAACTCTAGACCACTAGATCCTATTTTGAAAAGTCTTGGGAAAACATGTTTAGAATGAGTTTTGTGGTGTTATATCAGTGACTTATAAATTTTGCTTTTTCAAAAACCATGCATAAACATTTTTCTCTCAAAAATACAAACATGTACATACATGTTGATTATATGATATTGTAGCCCAGTTTGTGATGAACACAGTGTTATGAGACTTTTGCCATTAATATGTTTTCAAGCAACTGAAAAAAGCACAAATGTCAGTGCATGTCAAAACTTCCCCAGGGCCCTAAAAACCCCTTAGACCCCAGAGGGTTAATGCTCCGTCATGGACCCCAGTAACATATGAGATACTGTTTGAAAGCTTAGAGTCTCTACTTTCTGCAGATATGCATCACTTTGACATATCTTTTACTGTAAGAAAGTTATTTACACTTAATTTACACTATCACCCCCCCAATATTTTTTTATATCATTTAATATTTACATATTTCATATTTTTCAAAAATGACAAACATGGGCAAGTCTTATATCAAATGAAAGCTGTTCTAATATCAACATATATATCCAACAATCATCGAATTAATAATAAGGTAAAAAATGGTCTTTTGTAAACATATGGGAAACTTGAGTGTGGACTGCCTCAGATAGCAAATATAGCCACAAATGATACACCATTTTTTATTTTAGGTCCTACTCTAAACAATGAGTCCATTCACAGCATTTTCTTTGGTAGTTTGCATAATTAATCCCTAGCTATTTATTATATGTGCAAAACAAAAAATTAATATTTATATGAAAAATGTATTTTCACATCCTTCAGTAAAATGAGAATAACTTTTGAATGCGAAATGCTAAAGAGATCATTCTTTTTTGGGTGTTTACTGTTTGCTGCTGCTAACAACCAGAACTGTCTGCAGTCTGCTAGATCACACAGAACCAGAGTTATCAAAGACAGTGTTTACAACATAAAAAGAGAATTTGGTGTTTCATCATATGAAAAACAACATAAATAACAATATTTGTCACAAACAGCAGCTTTTTATGTAACTTCAAAGGGTTTTCTTTAAAATGATATTTTTAAAATGAAAAAAATCATTTTTCCTCTGTAAGCTGACAATTGCTGAAATCAAACAAAACTGTCTGCAGGCAGCTGAGACACCCAGGGCCAGAGTTATGTACTTTCAAATAAAAACTTAAGAAAAAAAAACATAAAGCGCCTATTTATTTAAAGTAATTGGTTTATTTTTTGCGATTCAAACAACCTAATGTGACGTCTTTTTTAACGACTTCCACGAAGACGGCGTATAGATGGTGTTTCCGGTAAGTAAACTAGAGTAAGTTTAAAGTAAGACTTTAAATCTATCTTAAAGGGGACATATTATGAGATTTTTTTAAAGATGAAAACTAAGTCTAAAATAGGTCTGAGCAAAAGTGTGCCGTTTTGGGTGTGTCATTTAAAATGCAAATGAGCGGATGAAGTGCAACCACTGATCACAATGATGGTGATTTGTTGCAATTGAACCTCAATTGTGCTGTGAATTATTTTCTCTCTCTCTCTTTCTCTTTGCACTAAATGGTTGTGCTGTGGTTGGATAGTGCAGATAAAGGGGGCGGTATTACCTTATTCTGACATCACAATAAGGGCCAAATTACAATGACCTATTTTTCACATGCTTGCAGAAAATGGTTTACCAAAACTAAGTTATTGGGTTGATCTTTTTAACATTTTCTAGGTTGATAGATGCACTGGGGACACAATTATAGCACTTAAACATGGAAAAAGTCAGATTTTCATAATATGTCCCCTTTAAAACATTGTTGAGGCAACTTTATTTTATGTTGAAGTCGATGGTGTTTGTGTTTGATGGTGATGATTTCACATCATTTGTGCAGCGGTGAGGTAAAGTGTGTGATTTGTGCGTTTCAAATGTAACGTTAATGCGATTGAATGATTTTCAGTGAATGATTTTCTCTTCTTCTTATTTTCTTAACTTTAATGACAGACGCAACAGCGGTTTAGGCTCATCATAAGAACGAATGCATTAAAATATTTAGTAGTTTAAGACATGCAGTGACCAATTGTTTGCTAAAAAGCTATTTTGACATTTGAGCATTTTCAGTTCATGCCAAAAAGACGCGAACATGAACTCGTTTAAGCTCTAGTTCTGCAGGCGGGCAATCGGTGGGTACGATGCCCCCGTCCAGGTGTCAGGTTCAAGGCGGCGGTCCAGTCCAGCTGGTAATCATAGCTTATAAAGATCACTTCGCCAATGAAAACTCGGCGTTGGGTTTTGTTGTGTAAGATAATTTCCTAAATAAGATAGCACCTCCCCAAAGGACACTGCATGGGGGCAAAGTGAGTGCGCGGGAAAAGCCTCTCTCCACGATTCACAGTGGACTTCCCACTGAGACACATTTGGGTTTCAAAGACACACCTTTAGGGTGTCATACATTTGTATTCTTTTCTCTAAAAGCAAACTGTATATGAAATGCTACATGCACAAAGAATCTAAAATCGGTATCTTATTTGTTTTCTATTGGAATGTCTCATTGCAAGTGGTTACAATGGTCTCACTCTTATAACAACAGAATTCAATGTTAAAGTATATGTGAAACTTCATTCAATGTTGATAGACACCTCCCTTTCTAAGCATAAACCAATCACCCACTGTATACAGATTAAGGACAGCCCTTTGTTTTTACAACAACCAATCAGTACAAAATTCCTATATGCTTTGTTCTCTGGTTATTTAAGGAGATGTGTAGAAGATTTAGGCGGGACTTTCAATATCGAGAAATGCACCCCCATGATGCTGTCCTGGCACAGCATCATGTATTTTTATTTTACTTTGAGGAATCTGTAACCAGATCTTCATCTCATTACCAGGTATGCAATGGGTTTTCGTTTGATTTTCGTATTCGAATTGGAATGTAAATTGGCTTCTGAATTATGTTTTACCTACCTGGTTAATAAATTGTGTTTGGATTATTCTGTGTTGCTACGAAAGTTATTGACATGATTAGTAAATTACGATGTATCCTTGTTACCGCAATGTCTGAAAATCAGGCTAGTATTACGGACCAAAATCCCAGACTAGATGGCATAGTAGTACATCAGCGGAGGATTTTGGAGATCCGACTAGCACTTGGCGTTAGTTTAAGTTAAATTAGATGCGTGGAGGCTAATTTCCTGTTTAGAGTAACAAGTAAATGTTGTCTGACCACTCTAAATCAGATGAGCCTCAGCCTCTGGTTATTTCAATATTAATCTATCTAAGTTGCATATTAAATTATGACACGATTATACAAAGCTATCATTGGAGAAGACGGTCAGTTTGTTTTATGATAGTGGTCGTGAGCCTCTGGTTAGAAATAAATATTGTAATAATTAAGTTGCACCTCTATGGGGACTAAATAAAGTATGTTCAGAGATGAGCACGCGTAAAGGGCGGCCTTCTGAACATATGGTCTAACCTCTAGCAGCGACCAAGCCTGATTCGGTTGTGATCGTGGGCCCGCATGATTATTAAATATTAATAAACGGCCGGTGCGTGAGTCCAAAGCGACATGAGTAGCCGAATGAACGGATGCAATAACAAGTAGGGCTAAACAAGAATGACCAAACATCCACCCAAATTCTGTAACTGTTAAAAGTAATTCTCAATCCGATTTATATTAACATTATCTTGGAGTCAGATAATAATACAAAATTGCATAATGCCAAAACGTCATCTGCAAGCGCCGGAAAAGACAGAACGCGCTAAAATCCTCGTTTGGATTCCGCCGTTGGGCCAAACGGATGGATGGGGTCATATTTGGACCCTTACAAAGTGGTGACAAAGCACGCAGGCCTTGGTTGACACACTGAACTTGAACACTACGAACACTACAGAGATTGGACACCACCAAGAGCTAACATCTTACTGTATGTTGATCTCATCGGGACTGTTATGTTCTCCGATATGATCAAGCGGCGGAGCTGTAAGATAATTTCCTAAATAAGATAGCACCTCCCCAAAGGACACTGCATGGGGGCAAAGTGAGTGCGCGGGAAAAGCCTCTCTCCACGATTCACAGTGGACTTCCCACTGAGACACATTTGGGTTTCAAAGACACACCTTTAGGGTGTCATACATTTGTATTCTTTTCTCTAAAAGCAAACTGTATATGAAATGCTACATGCACAAAGAATCTAAAATCGGTATCTTATTTGTTTTCTATTGGAATGTCTCATTGCAAGTGGTTACAATGGTCTCACTCTTATAACAACAGAATTCAATGTTAAAGTATATGTGAAACTTCATTCAATGTTGATAGACACCTCCCTTTCTAAGCATAAACCAATCACCCACTGTATACAGATTAAGGACAGCCCTTTGTTTTTACAACAACCAATCAGTACAAAATTCCTATATGCTTTGTTCTCTGGTTATTTAAGGAGATGTGTAGAAGATTTAGGCGGGACTTTCAATATCGAGAAATGCACCCCCATGATGCTGTCCTGGCACAGCATCATGTATTTTTATTTTACTTTGAGGAATCTGTAACCAGATCTTCATCTCATTACCAGGTATGCAATGGGTTTTCGTTTGATTTTCGTATTCGAATTGGAATGTAAATTGGCTTCTGAATTATGTTTTACCTACCTGGTTAATAAATTGTGTTTGGATTATTCTGTGTTGCTACGAAAGTTATTGACATGATTAGTAAATTACGATGTATCCTTGTTACCGCAATGTCTGAAAATCAGGCTAGTATTACGGACCAAAATCCCAGACTAGATGGCATAGTAGTACATCAGCGGAGGATTTTGGAGATCCGACTAGCACTTGGCGTTAGTTTAAGTTAAATTAGATGCGTGGAGGCTAATTTCCTGTTTAGAGTAACAAGTAAATGTTGTCTGACCACTCTAAATCAGATGAGCCTCAGCCTCTGGTTATTTCAATATTAATCTATCTAAGTTGCATATTAAATTATGACACGATTATACAAAGCTATCATTGGAGAAGACGGTCAGTTTGTTTTATGATAGTGGTCGTGAGCCTCTGGTTAGAAATAAATATTGTAATAATTAAGTTGCACCTCTATGGGGACTAAATAAAGTATGTTCAGAGATGAGCACGCGTAAAGGGCGGCCTTCTGAACATATGGTCTAACCTCTAGCAGCGACCAAGCCTGATTCGGTTGTGATCGTGGGCCCGCATGATTATTAAATATTAATAAACGGCCGGTGCGTGAGTCCAAAGCGACATGAGTAGCCGAATGAACGGATGCAATAACAAGTAGGGCTAAACAAGAATGACCAAACATCCACCCAAATTCTGTAACTGTTAAAAGTAATTCTCAATCCGATTTATATTAACATTATCTTGGAGTCAGATAATAATACAAAATTGCATAATGCCAAAACGTCATCTGCAAGCGCCGGAAAAGACAGAACGCGCTAAAATCCTCGTTTGGATTCCGCCGTTGGGCCAAACGGATGGATGGGGTCATATTTGGACCCTTACAGTTGTAAATAAAATAAACAAAAAAACAGTGCAAATAAGGAAAAGACGAGCCAATATTAGACTTTTTTCAGTCCCCAGATAGACAATTTCTGTACACTCAACGTACAATGGCAATGTACGTTAATATTCTTTTAATTTTAGTTTTTAACAAAGTGAAAATAACAGTAAAGAACTTCATGTGAGTAAATATTTAATAAAATCAGTCTCAATTGTAATAATAGCAAATGATTTATTCGTTCATTTCTGTGAATCCTTTATTTAAATAAATGTAGTTAAATCCGCTGGCTAGTAGTCGTATTGGTCTATTACCACAGACGTATAGCTAATAAACGAGCGAGATTTATTAGGGTCTTATAAAGCGAATTGGGCTTAGTCATGTCCACCGAATATTTTTTGCTTTGTATGAAACATGAAACGTCAACACGCCAGGTGAATAAAAGCAGCACATTTTATTTGGATTATAAGGGCTTTAGCACACGCTAGCTTCTTTAAACTAGTCTCAGCGGGCCAGGAAAAAGTGATCTTGGTTTTCAAACATTTGGAGTATTTTGCCACGAGTGCTTGGCTTTTATTTTTCTCAATTTCTCCGTTATTACGTTCCGAGACTTTGTTAGATTTTGTCAGTAGGTTTCAGTAAATTGCTGTCCTTGAACAGCGCTGGCCCTTCAGTATTTTCTACTCTACATGCAGCGCAACGCAGACTGGTCGGCGGAAGGTGCCGCGAGAGGACCGCTCTCGGGTTGTTCTCGCAGTGATCTGACGTCATACGCCGGTCCATCTGCACCTGCTGTTTGTAATAACCTGATTCTGATTGGCCGGTGCGACATGGACACGTCATGCGATCAAAACGCTTGTTTACCCGTCAGTCTGGCAGCTTGCTTTAACTTCTTTTGTCCGGTCGGAGACGAAGGTATGACCTTTGACTGCTGCAACAATATAATTACATTAAACAACTTTTAACATTTCCATCGGCCCACGGCGGACCGATGGCCAGTACATGCCTAGGCTCAGCTCACGTGCATTCTTTAAAGCGCTTCAGTTCGCGGCGGCATTCACTCACGGCCGTACTACGGCGGCACCCCTGATAGCGTCTTCTCTCGAAGCTAAGCAGGCTCGAGCCTGGTTAATCCCTGGATGAGAGACCGCCTCCGGTGGCGGGACTAGAGTGGAATATTTTTAACCGGGCGGCCAAGTCTGCTTTAGGCGGTACAATGTCCATGAAAGAACACTACGTGTATCCATGTTTTAAAAAAGGATGAATGAAGCTTATGAACCCAATAGACACATATCCCTAACTGCATGCATTACTAGATGTAAAAGTAATGTCAGTGTGAATTTAACACCTCTTTTACATCTGATTTACTGTCTGTTAATGAAGCAAAATATCCAATGCAGTAACTTTCTTAAAAGTCGATCGGAAAATATAAATTCCATGATAAAACTTACACTTACTTCAAATAGCAGAGCTCAGCGCAATGGATTTAAAAAAGAAAAGAAATGACGGATTTATCTTACTTTGCAAAGTTACTCAGTCGGGAGCAGTGAATGATTTTCTTTTCTTTTTATTTTCTTAACTTTAATGACAGAAGCGTCGGCGGTTTAGGCTCATCATTAGAACGAATGCATTAAAATGTTTAGTCGTTTAAGACATGCAGTGACGAATTGTTTGCTAAAAAGCTATTTTGACATTTGAGCATTTTCAGTTCATGCCAAAAAGACGCGAACATGAACTCGTTTAAGCTCTAGTTCTGCAGGCGGGCAATCGGTGGGTACGATGCCCCCGTCCAGGTGTCAGGTTCAAGGCGGCGGTCCAGTCCAGCTGGTAATCATAGCTTATAAAGATCACTTCGCCAATGAAAACTCGGCGTTGGGTTTCGTTGTAAATAAAATAAACAAAAAAACAGTGCAAATAAGGAAAAGACAAGCCAATATTAGACTTTTTTCAGTCCCCAGATAGACAACCCAGGTCAAAAAGACGTAGTATTTAATGTATTAAAAATATACTTAAAATACAAATAGTATGTTTATAATACATTTGTATTTCCAACATACTTATTTGAAGTGTATTAAAAATACGTTAAATTGCATTTAAACATATTTTTTAAAAGTATACTAGAAGTACACTTGTAATAAATATATACTTAAGTACATTTTTAAGAAATATGCTAAACTTAAGAATATTTTAAATGTATTTATATTAAGTATACTAGAAGTACATTGGTAATAAATATATACTTAATTACATTTTTAAGAAATATGCTAAACTTAAGAATATTTTTAATGTATTTATATTAAGTGTACTAGAAGAACATTGGTAATAAATATATACTTAATTACATTTTAAAGAAATATGCTAAACTTAAGAATATTTTTAATGTATTTATATTAAGTGTACTAAAAGTATGCTGGTAATAAATATATGCATAATTACACTTTTAAGAAATATGCTAAACACAAATGTACTTCTAGTGAAGTTTTAGTATATTTGGATAAAACATACTTTTTTCAAAACATGATTCATTAATTGTAATAAGCTAACATTGAACTTTCCTCAAGCCTTTCAACATTATATAATTCCGATTGCACAATAAGCTATTTTTTCAAAGATTTGCTTAAAATCTTACTTGTTTAATTTCAAAATCTTACTTGTTTAATTTCAAACAACACACGTGACACACGTGACTAAACCTGATTGGTTGTTGTCATAGTAACACGTCACGGTGCTATTTGAAACTTGTTCAGTTTAACGTTAGTTCAGTTCAGTGCCGGTCTTTCCTATACGCAAAGTACGCAATTTGCATAGGGCCCCGCACCACTAGAGGGCCCCCTTGATCTCAGAATTATTTAAAACCATTATATCAAAGAAAAATTATTATTATGTTTAATGAAAACAAGACGCTATAATTTAAATAATTTGCAAACTTCCGAATTTGTGCGGGTTTTTAAAAATACTTAATGATTTCTTAAATCACTGATATGTACTCGGACAACATGCAGGCAGTTTCTCAATCCGAAGGCTGCAACCTTCAGAGGTCACATTTGTAGGCTGCATATGCGTCATAAAAACGTATTAACAATTATAATGTTGACTATTATTCTTAGTTAATGGTTAATTGTTATATTATGCTTATGACTTGCAAATGAAATGCTTATTTAACTTAAATAAATCAGGCTTGATGACGTATGCAGCGCGCATATGCGACATGATCCGGAGGTTGCAGCCTTCAAATTTAGAAACGGCCGCGTGCATGACGCAGAAGAGTGATTTGGTAACGATGCGCATATTATATGCCCACCATTGATTTAAAACAAAGACAAAGCTATCCGTCTGGAGCAGAATAAAGGGGAAAAAACGTGAAGCAAGGGAACAAGATAAAGGATTTGCGCGAGCAGATTAAGTCAATGTAAAGACACGCGTCTTAGCATGGGGCGATTCAAATGACGCGAATTGGGTGACACAATTGCCGCGAAAACACGCGCTTTTTCCTTTGAACTTCAAGAACGCGCTCTCGTGCAGGATAATTTGACGAGAGAGAGAGAGAGAGAGAGAGAGAGAGAGAGAGAGAGAGAGAGAGAGAGAGAGAGAGAGAGAGAGAGAGAGAGAGAGAGAGAGAGAGAGAGGTAAGAATGGTGCCCACGTCGAGAAAACTTAATAGAAGACTTGAAATTTGTAAAGGATTAAAGTATATGTCACTCGTTTAATTACAGTATGTTAACTGGATAACACTGGATATAACTCATTGTATAGATAATAAAATAATGTATTTTGATTACACAAATCAAACCTAACTATATGATTGTAGCTGCTGACCAGCATAGGGAATCTCTATGGCTAATTTCTAAGACATGTTGCTGATACAGTACTGTGTGTTGTACCTTATCTTGTTAATTGAGTCTTTTTGGGCATCTTATGCCTAGAATTATTCAAGGAGATTGATTCTTTTAACTTCCTTTAAAGTTTGATCAGTTGTGCATAATGACATGTGCAACAAATGGATATAGGGTGTCAAACTCATAGATTTGCAATATTTAAAATCAGACACTATTTTTAAAATATTTGGGGTCAACCTCTGTGACAGCTTTAAAGGGACACTTCACCCATTTGCATTAAGCTTTGTATAGTTAGAACTCCAGTCATGTTTTTGAATGGTCATGCATCATTTTCTCAGTTGCCGCTGAGACTGGAGAAATACAGATTTCAGTGTTGCACATCCTTCTTTCAATGATGTAAAAATCATCATTTTGCATCATTGAAAGAAGGAAGTGCAATGTCTTTGTTGAGGGAATGAGACTACAAACACCCCTTTTCTCTGTCAAATAGGCACCAAATTCTAAATGTATGTTACATTTCGACTACAAATATAACACTTTCAATAAAGATTAATGTTTCTACGGGTGAAATGCTCTTTTAAAGCTGAAACTTATCAAATCCTATCAGAGGTCCAGAATGTCATTGAAACACACCAGTGGCTTTGCTGTCATCAGTATTAAACATGTTACCCCTCGAAGTACCCCTCCCCACAGAGCCCCCCCCCCCACATAACAAATCCCAATTTAACCCCTGTGTATTAACAGTATGTATTTATATGTAATTTAATTTGATTCATTACATTCATTTAGATCAGGTAAATTTTGTAGTGCTTCTCACAACACATTTTAAATCAAAACAACTTATCAGCAAATACATGTTTCATGTTATAATCAGCAAGTTTATCAGTCAGGGTTTCAAAGTAATGTGCATATGGGAATATTATACAGCTATAAGATAATACACTATGTGGTTAGTTAACAACTAACTAACAGCAACATTGACTGGGTTTTACCCAGATAGCACAGGTACGTCTGTGAGATGTCTGGTAAAGATCTGGAGATCTGGAATACATCTGGTGTGTAAAAACATCTTATAAAGGAAAAGAGCTGCTTTACATACATTCTAAATCAAAAACGTCTTGCAGACATCTTCAATATGTCTATATGACATCTTTAAGGAGACGTCTCACAGACGTATTGCAGATGAGAAAACAATTTAAATAAGACATCTTGCAGATGTAAACGCAGACATCAAATAGACGTCTCCGAGATGTATGTGTGCTATGCTATAAGGGTCTGAATGCACTGACAGAGGGCCCCTCACAAAGCTTTGCTTAGGGCCCCCCAGCATCTAGGACCGGCACTGGTTCAGTTGTTCACGGTGCATGCGGTTGCTTGCATTAAACGTATATAAACTGTTAAATTAGATGGCGACTCTGCATTAAACGTATTCCCAGCAAACAAAAAATGGTCCCCAGGACGTCCCCTAAATGGCATCTGCGAACGTCCCCCGGACGTTATCGTGTAGGGTTCTTTTGACGTCCTGCGAACGTCCGCAAAAACGTCTTCCGGACGTTCAAAATGACGCTTTGGGGACTTTATTGACTTTTAGGGGACGTCATGGGGACCTTTTTTGTAAGCTAAATAACATGCTAAGCACTTTAAGCGAACGTCCCCCGAACGTCTTCGTGTATGGTTCCCGTTACGTCGAGCGGACTTCCGCGAGGACGTCCTCCGGACTTTTGCGAGGACGTTCGCGGGACGGTCAGCGGACTTTCGGGACTTTTAGGGGACGTTCGCCTAAAGTCCTCAGCACGTCGTTTTATTTCCTTGCTAACCAATGAAATCAGACACGCTAAACATTGTATACCACAAAGTTCTTTTATTTTAATTAAACAGTTGTAATTATCCTGTGCTCCGTGTTTGTGTGAGCGTGCGCGAGCTCCCGTGCGCGTGCCGGATCTCCCGTACGCGTCAGTCAAACGCGCTTCAGCTGCGTGTGTGTGCGTGTCTCTGGCTGTCTGCTGGACTCCGATGTCAAATATTTCCGTGGTCTTCTAACCTAAAACAACGAAACGAACACATTCAAAAGTTAAGTATTTATTGGGGTGGTTTCCCAGACAAGGAGCTTAAACCAGGACTATGCCTCAGTTTAATTATGAAATATAACCAGTTTTAACAAACATGCCTTACTAAAACATTACTTGTGTGCAATCTGATGTAAAAAAAACAAAGGGCACTGATGTATTTTAAGATATGTCAGTACAAGTTGTTTTTAGGTTGGACAGTTCTTTCATTTATTTTAGTCTAGGGCTAGTCTAATCCCTGTCTGGGAAACCGCCCCAATATGTTTAAAATGTCTTGCAAAAAATCTGTAGCAAACATTTAAAAGGGAGACAGAATTCTGTGCTTAAAATAGAAAGCATGCACAACTCTCTTTTACCTTAGTATTGAATGTTTATGGCATTATAGTTGCTGTTACAGTTCACTCAAAGTAAAGGTGGCTAAATGTGGACATACAGTTCTGTGCAAAAGTCTGCATGCTACCATTAGATTTGTTGTTTTTGCAATTGTGTAGTGATCATATGTTTATTTCTCAGTCTCTTTATTAGAATACAACCAGAAAATACAGGAAATGTGTATGAAGTATTAAAAAACAGTATAAAAGTTTAAGCTGAAGTTTAAAGTATTTAGGGTAAACTCACCTTCAACTTGAGCAATAGCAGGCAACTGCAGGATCTCTTACACATAAATAAAATTGAATCCTTTCTAATTCTAATCAATGACTTCAGTCTCCTCAAAAAAGCTCAAGATGTGTTTCGTGCCAAGAGAAGTCACACTAAATACTGACTGATGTTTTTAATTTTGTGTACATATTTCCTGTATTTTCTGTTTGTATCTTAATAAAAAGAGTAAAAAATAAATATGGATGGACATTAAAATTTAGCTAAAACAACAAAGCTGGTGATGGTGGCCTAGACTTTGCACAGTACTGTATGTTACCTATTTTATGTGTAAATGCAAATCGATATGAATATGAATACTCCCAGTATGGTTTCAGCTGGTCAGGCTGGTGTAGCAGGATTGTTTTACAGAGGTTTTGGCCACTTTGTAGCTGGTCTTAGCTGGTCAGGCGGGAAGACCAGCTGACCCACCAGCATATACCACCTTGGCTAAGTTGGTTGGCTGTCTTAGCTGGTTTAAGCTGGTCCTTTAACCTGGCAAAACTGGTACGTCAGCTGGTCTTCCACCCTGACCAGCTACAAAGTGAACATACACATCTCAGAGAGAGCATAGGTCACACACACACACAATATTTTACTATGACATAAAATAATATAAGTTGTCTTATTATATTGATCTTTGATATTATTGTAGTTTTTTGTGTTAAAGGCATATTGAAGTATAATATACTAGTCAACATTTGTAGTGGATCAATAACATTCATCAAATTTGTCCTAAGGCAAGAATGGGTATTAGGTATTGGTTTTAAGACAACTTTTAGGAATGGTTTTGATCCACTTCAAATGTTGACTAGTGTATGTAGAGTATATTCACACAGACTCACTTTAACTCAATGTTAGTTGCAAGTTTGAAACTGAGCTGCTGAAATTTGCCCTGTGTAACTGTAGCATCCTCCTAATTCCCATCTCCCAAACTGCCTCCCCTCTGAAGAAACAGATAACGAATCTACAAACAAAAACAATCCGTAGTAAACATGGGTAAAAAGTCAGCAGTGACTAGTAATGTTGCGTGTGTTATGGCACATACCATCTTTTGAAAGTCAGCTTGGCTTGCTGCATTTTTCCGACCACTGTTGTGATGTTGTCCTGGATTTGGTCTACTTTCAGAATGATTCTCCACTCCAAGATTTCTTTCAAGAAGGTGTTTTGAAACATTAATAACATTACTAACTATACCAGTAAAATAAATGAACAACAAGTCTGTCTGGAAGAAAACCAATGTCAATAATTTAAGATAAAAAAAATAACAAAATAGTGTACCTTGATTCGCTGGTTGGAAGAAATTGATTGATGTGCTGCATTTGTGATTGTGCATGAAATGGAACTGTAAACAATAAAAACAATTAATCATTTGTAAGTCACTCAAGGCATATAACAATAAATAAATTTAAATCAAGTAATCATCATTATACTACAAATACTGTAGACTGAGATTAAATATATTGTTTCTTAATTCCACAGAAGTATAACAATTTAAATGACTAATAACATTACAATGTACTCACAATAAGGTGCCTCAGGCAACATCAAAACATCTTTTTGCTTTTTCTTACTGGTTGCTCCTCATCTAACAAAAAAAACACAGGGAAAAAAATCTGAAAAGAATGATAATATGAAAGTGAATCATAGTGACCTTATAGTTTCACCTGGCTTTTCAGCTGAGAAATACTCCTATTTGCTGTTAATAATGATTCATTTTCTTCACTTTTAAACTGGAAATCTTATCTTCAGGTCTAGAAACAACAAGACAAAAAATAAGTATTTGATATTATTAAGAAACTCACACAATGATTCCCACTGTTTTAAATCATGTAACAATGAATGCAGTGACAATTAAATCACCTTCAACAATGATTTTACCCTTAGATAATTTACTGTCCTACTGAACTGTGAATAAATGTGCATTTAAAGAAAATATGGATAGATGTATTTTTCTTGATCATTCCAACTCTTGGTCAATATACATTACTGTACAAGTGTCTTAGGCCACCATCACCAGCTTTGTTGTTTTAGCAAAGTTTTAATGTCCATCCATATTTATTTTTCACTTTTTTTATTAAGATACAAACAGAAAATACAGGAAATATGTACTCAAAATTAAAAATAAATTTTTTTAGAACTAAATGTCTTCTTCAGACATCAGTCATATTTAATGTGACTTCTCTTGGCACAAAACACATCTTGAGCTTTTTTGAGGAGACTGAAGTCATTGATTAGAATTAGGATTTGATTTTATTTAGGTTTAAGAGATCCTGCAGTTGCCTGCTATTGCTCAAGTGAAAGGGGAGTTTACCCTAAAAACTTGACACTTCAGCTTAAACTTTTATACTGTTTTTAATACTACATACACATTTCCTGTATTTTCTGGTTGTATACTAATAAAGAAAATGAGATATAATGATATATGATCACTACACAATTGCAAAAACCACAAATTTAATGGTAGCATGCTGGCCTAAGACTTTTGCACAGTACCTCATACAAACATTGTATATTTGGCTTGACAGTATTTGTTGAGGTTAAAAAGAAGTTTGGTATTACTTTGCATACTTTACCTGTGTGAGAAAATGGGCTACTCTGACTGCATATTGTCCACAGCTGTTTGTCCAGAATGGCACATTGTTTATTTTGGTCTCAATACCCTTCAGATAAAAACAAGCATGTTTGATTATTTTTATTTTTTATATGTAGCTGACCATGTTGTTCATGTTTATTTGTATTTTATAAAACATGGATAAAATCTTACCACATTCTTTCACTCTAACCACAAGGATGGTGCTACCTCAGCCTTATTTTGTTCAGTAAAATGGAGCAAAACAGCACAGGAAACCTGTAAGTAAAGTCCATATAAATCTGTAAGTTCAGCTTGCAGTCCTCAAAGGCAATATACACAGTTAGCCTTAATAGAGAACCATTGGCTTTATTCTCAAACCTTAGGCTAAAATTGTTTTCCAATGTTTTTTACTTTTTCCTGGAAACATGTAGGATGTTTAATCTTAGTTTTTCTCAAACCAGTATCAATATTACAGTATAAGATAAGCTGATCTGGTGCTGAACTTACCTTTTTGGAGGACATGTTTAGATGTTTAAAAGCTGAGAAAACAAAATAAAGAAAGTAAATATATATATATACACATCAAAATATATAAAAGAATTAAAAAAATTAAGCTGCTTAAATGTTACCCTGATGTACCCCCAACCGTCCCAGAGATTTTATGTATTATTATAAGAGATTTGATTCAGTTTAAGATTTGTATTCAATTGCTACCATCATAAGGTTTAACCATACACCAGATAAAGGTTTAAAAATAAAGTCTAAACAATATGTTCATAGGCTACATGCATTCAGGCTGATTCATTATGCTGCACATTAAAAATAATTGAACCACATCTACAAACTTATTTTGGTGATTTAGCCCACAAGTTACTTGAACTGGCATGTCCATTGTTTTTACAATGAATTAAATGGCTATTTTTTTTTACTGCGTTTGGCACAGTATTCAATCCTACACGTTATTGTACTACAGTACAGTAGGTGGCGGTATACTGTAGTATGCTGTTCATGTCCGCATCGTCATACGCGCCAGCACCCCTGAAAGACTGCAGGAACAGAAACCCCTGGAAAGGTAAGTTAGGCGTTTTAATTTAAACTTTAAAATGCGTTTAATCACCACGACAGTAAATTTTTGCTTTGCCATTACTAAAGAATCAATTCAGACAGAATCTCGCGCACGCTCACACTTGTAGGCCGTTTCTGAAACGGAAGGCTGCATCCTGCGGAGGTCGCATATGCAGGCTGCATACGTCATCAAGCCTGGTTTATTTAAGTTAAATGAGCATTACATTCGCAAGTCATACGCATATTACAACAATTTACGATTAACTAAGAACAATAGTCAACTTTAGAATTGTTAATATTCTTAAATCTGACAGTCTTGATGACGTATACAGCCTACAAATGCCACCTCCAGTAGCCTTCGGATTGAGAAACGGCCGTAATGAGCTCGCGCAGTAACTTATATTAATTATTACTTAATAACATTATACATTTACTCAAACACTGAAACAAAGTAAGCGAGTTACTTAAATATGGCTACAAACCTCGAATAAGTTATTTACCATTTACAAACCTCGACTGAGTTATCTGCCCTCTTGAACCAATATTTACTGTATATGGTAACGAAATCTTACCCTGTAACGAAAAATTTACGAAATTACTAACTTATCTAACAATTAACTACAAAATAAACGGGATGTGTATAAAAAAAATGACGAAATTTAAAGGAGCTTTTGCTTATTCCTACCATCGAGACCGTTGTGTCAGTTGAAGTATGACGTGTGAGGCCTCGTGCCAGATAATTCAAACGTTCTCACGTGCAGTCAGGGCCTATACTGGCACGTGATAAAGAGATATGCTGTCATCCTTTCTTTTACAACACAAGTTGTTTCTATATATATTAGACACAACAATAAAATTAATAAAATCTGTGATTGTTTGTCTAAATCCTTATTGCTGTGTGTTGTACAACTTGATAATTCATAAAAGTATAACAAGTGTTTGTTTTTATAGATGAGTTCCCTATTAAAGAGAGGCTTGATGCTGTTTACTCCACACTCTTAGGCTGATTTTGGATTATTTGTCTGTGAAGACACAGTAGTTCAGTTTCTGAATCCCATCAAGAATGAAGACCTGCAGGCCACCATATTGAGCTGTGAGTCAAAATTTATACTTTTATAACCATACCAGTATATGACATTTCAGTGTAGTGCCATTTAAGTTTCCCTGGCTAAAATAGTTTAATTTGGTAATATTTGTTAATAAGATTATTAATAAGTTATATTTGTATATTTGACTTGTATAGCAGGTTATATAGTTATATTTGTTTGAACAAATAAGTATATTGTTAATAACAAGCTGAGATGGTGGGTTTTCTGGCTATGGTTTTACAGGATGTATAAGAAGGGGAAAGACAGAATAGGTAGCTTGGTTAATTTCGTTTACATGCATAGTTCATGGGGAATTTGTTCAGAGAAAGCATTCAAACACAACCAAACATCTTTACTGTCTCATGATTTTCTGTGTTCCAGGCAGGGTCTGATGTCATAATATGGCGCTTTTCCAATGTAGGGTAAAACTTGGCTCGGCACAATGCAGCTCAGCTCGCTTTCATTGCTTTTCCAGTACAGTTTAGTATCGCTTCAGAGTGGGTGAGATTATAGGCAGGGGTGCACATAAGGGTGTGTATGCGCGATTAGAAACAATCCCAGCGTACCAACGTTGCTGAAATTTTGTTACATAGTTAGCTAATTTACTGCAACATAAGGGATTTCATAACATCTCGATCACTCCCCAGTGACTGGTCCCAGTATAGGTCATAAACCCCGCCTCCCCCATGTTATTTAATGGGACTTGAGAGACCAAGCTGTTTTTTGTAATTTACTGTAGGTTTTATCATGCTGATGTAAATTCAAGTGTTTGTTTTTAAAATAAGTTTGTTTTTAGTTAGTTAGTTAATGCTATAAAACGGTGTTGTCACGTCATGATTGACAGCTGTGTATGCACATTCTGGGAGAGTGAGGGCGGGGCCTTGATTTCGCGGCTTTACATCCTGCTCACTACTGTGCAGGATTGGTCCCGAAATTGCTACTGCGCAGACTCAAGACCCAAGATGTCAGCGGCGACACTGGCGGCTTCATTTTTTACCAATGGAAGAGAGCAAGCTCTCCAGGTGCTCCTTTTAGAACCAGGACAAAAAAAGTTATGTGCACCTCTGATTATAGGCTTATTGTTACAGTTGCATCCCCTCTACTGCCGTAACATCATCGTAAATGTGATACAAACACACACACAACATGGAGCAACATAACATATTAATGGAATGTAGCCACAAAATCAAAATTGACAGCCACAACTACATTTTCCACTACCTCTCTCACATGACAGGTTCTGTACAAACACCCGTGTCATCAGTATCAGCTCTCCGCGGACAGAACATTTAAGCCATGACGCCTATATTTTTGGTGCGTTTTGGATGCGGAGCCATGCGCAAAGTTACAAAAATGCCATGCAGACATAGGCATGGTGGTGTGCTCTGCATTTTTGTAACTTTGCACATGACTTCACATCCGAAACCCCATCCCATTACTCCTCCCCCAAAAGTGAGCTGTGCTGAACTGGGTTATACTATGCAGTGGAAAAGCGCCAAAAGTGTCCTACTTCGTGGCTTGAAGGATTTAGGTAAGCAAATTTATCTGACACATCACAACCTAAAACCTTATAAAAAAAGTTAAAAAAAATTCTTGATCTTAACATTTATTCACATTTAATGAGATATGGAGATTTTTATCTTTCACAGATGAATACATTTGAGTAAGCTGTTTTTATGTCTAAACACCGCGGTCCACCATACATGAAAGTCACCATCATGTTTCTACAGTAGCACAAAACGGACAAACTGTTCTACAGAGCGTGTTTCGTCCATACGTTGTCTCAAGGGCTCATTATAGGATGCAGACCGCTGGTAGGCAGTTTCCACGCGTGTAACCACAGAAGCAGCTTGGCCAGTTTAACTCACAAATGAAGAAACAGCAGATTGTTGTGTATGTTTTGAGAAGACCAACAGCAGTGGCGGCCGGTGACTTCTTTTTTTGAGGGCACTCGATTCGAAGTTCGTCACAACATGTATGTAGCCCGTCATGTGTGTGGTTTCTTTTTTCAAAATATGTGTTCTGCGCTTTGAGAGATCCTATGTGCATCACGTGTCATGTCAAAATAAGTGCCTGCTGCAGATGCGTCTAAAGGGTTTATGATAAAAGAGACACTCACGATTGCCAGATACTTACATAATCTCATGTGTAATCAGAGTTTACTGTTTTGGGAGTGTCTTGCATGTATTTTGTGAACGTGAGCGTCTCTTTTTTATCATAAACGGTTTTGACACGTGTGCAGCAGGCACTTATTATGACAAAACATGTGATGCACACAGGATCTCTCAACACGCAGGACACATATTTTGAAAAAGGCACATGATACTCTGTACACAGCAAAATCACTGGTGTTAAAATAACACCCAGGGTGTCAAATTTAACACTGGAAAAGTGTGTATATGTGTCCACACTACACTGTGTTAATTTAGTCAAAAGTGTAGTGTTAATTTAACAACACTCATTATATGTTAATTTAACACTCAATATTGTTAAATTTTACACTCTGTTCAACACTATTCATTGTTGTTTCCACACTACACTGGTGTTGGCACAGAAATACAGTGTTAAAAATTAACACTCCTAATTTAAGGTCAACACCAGTGTAATGTCAATTCAACAATGTTAAGTGTTAAAATACTGAGTAATAGCCACTTTTGTTGCTAATGGGTTGTTTCTATAAAAGACAAATGACAAGAAATATTGCAAAACCTCTTTTTATTAAAGTACATCACATTTAATATTTACATTGATACACACAACACTTTGCATTTAACACTGCTTATTTAAATACCTCAGCTACAATTAGAAACAGAATACAGTATGAAATAATGAAAGTTATCTTATACCACAGCGCAGTGACATGAAAACCACTTATTAAAGGTCTTTAATATATCAAATGAGAGTTTAAAAAAAATTAGCCACCCTACTCAAAACTTGAACATTAAAATATACTGCAATTACCTTACTGGCAGGCAGAAATGCTTATCCTTCACAATACTAAAGATTTTTCCATAACAAAACAGACATTTCAATTCAAAAGACGTTTCATTTTTCTTAAATACGTTCCAACCTGGTATTTAGTTCTGTAGTTGTTTTACTCATGATGTAGTGGAAGGCTGCATCAGTGGTCTTCATCATGGAGGGAATGGCTTTTTGGTCCAGAATGATGCAAAAATTCTGGATGCAACTTCTGTTCCCAACGCAGTGCAGGCAGGGCTGTGCTGATTCATCCACTTCAAAGCATGGATTGATGCTCATCACCTAAGTGTTTTAAAAGAGTGTATTTGATGAATGTATTTGATGTGTATTTATGCATTTACGCATTTACATGGGGTGAACAATGCAAGCAAACTAACTGCTGAATAAATAACTAGAACAAAATACTAAAAAAGCTTACATAGCACAATCAGTAGCTTCAGTTGCACATTGACCCTCTTTCTTCTTTCTTCCTTTCACAAATGAAAGGCAAGAGGTGAATGAGCCAGGGAAGAGCTGCCACATCACTGTCCCGTCCTAGCAAAACAGAATTTAAACACCATGAGTATACAGTTAAACTTTAAAACCGTAAAAGTAGCAAACCCATGTACACTTACCATATTTAAACTCCTGTTGACCAGACAGAGGGTCATCCATATTGTTGTATGTTGGCTATTTTGCAATACATCACCTCAGCATATTTCTGCAGATTTTCAAAGACAAAAAGAGTCAAGAAAATACCAAAAAGGGTGCAGTTTTAACCGTTATTTGAATCAAAATCATCTCAGTATAATAAATCATGTTAGAGACAGTGTACAGTACAAATGTACTGTGTGTACTCACATAACTAGTTGGTAAGCTCTTATCCTCCAAACTGGGTTAAGGAATAACAGTTCCAGAATTCATGGGTATGCCGTATTCAAATATAGTCTGGTAGGGTCCTATCACAAAAATGACAATAAAGACTCTGAAAACTCAACATTCTTTTTATATTAAAAACAGCACTCAAGACAATATGAATCTTCATTTATACATTTTCAAAATAGTAATCAATTTGATTGCTATTTAATATGACATCAATAGCAAAACGATGTATGAGAAGATAATATATTTTTATTAAAGTTGGCAGCAGGTCATGTGAGTTTCTTTCCAGATTAATAATAATAATAATATGTACAAAACTACATATACTAAAAAGATTGGTTAACTGTTCAGTTATGTCAAATAAAATGATTTATATGTATAAATATATAAACTTACCTTCTGTAATGAATTTATATAAGTATTAGCAGTCGTCATCCATGTCAGGTCTTCTTTAATAAACTGCCCTAAAAACAGCATCTCTTCTGAATGATTTGAAGCACTCAGTGTGTACTTTCACCAAACTAGCATCTATAATGACAGAAAAAAACTAATGTTCGCCATACACATTTTACACTTTCGTATGTATTTGCCATTTGCATCTGTCTGACATCTAGCGCCACGAAAAGCTTACAACACACAATGCATCAAATCCAGCAATCTGTGCATACAAATGATGATATATTGTGAGGTTTTGGTCAAATTAATTGTTGGTTCGGTGATATTTCCCCTGTTTGCATACATCTTAGAAAAACACATGACGATGCGGTTGCGGTTTTCTCCGTGTTTTTCAGTAATTTGAATAATTAACCGATATCCGTGCACTCATGTGCATGTTAACGACCTCGTTAACTCACGGTATCTAGCCTATATGATTACCTTATAACGAGCATCCTATGGTGAATAAACAAGCTTTCATTTAACTTAATTTCATACCTTCAATTTGTAGTGCATGTCGCGTTTTATCATGGTTTAATTCTTTCGTTCATATCTCCTGTTAATATTATTCTTATTGGTTAAAACTTTTAGCTAGCAATTTAACTTTATACTAAACTAACAAGGGAACAACGTAACACAAGGTAGCTCTGATTAAACTGAACCAAATAACGAACAAAGGGGAAATAAAATGGGAAAAATATCTTATTTAGGTTTTTTTGGCATATGGCTGCGTAGAGTCAGACAGAGAAATAACAGTTTAATTTAGCTAAACCATGTGAATATTATGAGACTGATTTACCTGATCTCTTCAGTCCTCCTGTGAAAGAAAATGGCGGTAAAATCCCTGACAGGATATGTTTAGTGGAGGCGTGGCTTAATTTACACCGCTCAGAGTGAAATCTGATAACACCCTTGTTTTACACTGACACTGTCGTGAATATAACACTGGCCTAGCAATGGCAGTGTTATTTTATTACCAGATAGTGTTAAAACAGCATCAACACTGTGTATTTAACACCATCCCTGAAAATTTAACACTGGTGATTTTGCTGTGTACACTTATTTTGAATTAGCGGCCCTCGGATGAGGAGTAACGAACGCCACTGATGGAAGTAAATAAACAGCGAATCATTGCAGTTTGAGTAAAATCACTCCTCAACTTTGCCTATCTTTGTTCTCACCGTCGCAATTGAAAATGGCTATGATGCAGTTTTTTACCTGATGAGAGGGGTTCTAATGGACCAGTAACAGCGCTTGAAGTCCGCGTAGAACTGAAGCGCTGTTAAAAATCAGGCTACGCAGAGCTACGCTCAGGCTAGGGATAACCTACAGTGTAGACCTTACGCACGCACTATAACATGGGCTTCAGACGATGACATTTTTGTCCTGTGGCAGCTACCATAGAATCTCATTGCGTTTCGAAATTGAGGTTGATTGCAATTTCACCGCTAGATGCCACAACAAAATATAATACACATTTAACATATATAACTTTTGATTTTAAATATGGATTAGCAAATGCTGAAATTAACATAAACTAAGATTAATAAATATTGTAGAAGTATTGTTTATTGTTAGTTCATGGTAGCAAATGCTAACAAGCTTATTGTAAAGTGTTACCATTGCAATTTGATACTAAACCTAAAAATGTGTAAATGTCTTACCTGTATCTTTTTCACTGTTCTTTTCCAGCAGTTTCAGCGTTGGACTTGTAATTCTGCGTGTTTGGCTTCTTTAGCACTTGCTGTTTGAAAGTCATTGCTTGCAACAGATTGAGCGACTGTCATTCTACATTTCTGTTTGCATTGCTTTGCTTGCATTTTGAATCCTTAGCAATAATAACTATGCAAAAAGTTTTACATTTGAACTGTAGTTGTAGATTTAAATTTGTTTTTCCTTGATATAATGTATTTATATAGATTTTTACAATTATTTATCATGCAGTGCTTCATATATGAGAAAGACAACGCTTGAAGAACCACACAACACTCATATTAATGTATGTGTCATATTAATAAAAATAAGCAAGTCTTTGCACTTCATTTATATTTAATTGAGTGATATGTAACCTTACAATGGTGGATTCTTTAACTATTACATGAATATGTGCATTGTGATTTCGATTTATTGGCCATAGTTATGTGTTAGGAATAGTGGAGAAAATCGTTTACTAAAAAAGACAAAGGTGCCAGATCTTTCATTTACTTTAAATGCAATAAAATTATAGAACAATTGTAAGCAGCTTTAATGGAATCTATGTAATAAAGTCAGTAAAGCATACTAAGTAGTTTATAAATTAAGAAATTCTTAATATTAGATACTATAAATTACGATTTTCATTAGTAAAGCCATAGCAAAAACAGCATTTTTACTTTGATGTTGCATAAAAGGGTAACTCTTATGGTTAAATGTGTATGGGTTTATATTAAAGCTTCGAGTGGTTTCACGTCCCCGGAAGGTCCGCCAGCGAACGTTGTCTAGCGGACCATATGCGGACGTCACCAGAAGGTCCGCCAGAAAACGGTTTTTAGCGGACTTTGTGCGGACGTCCCCGGAATGTCCGCCAGCGAACGTTATTTAGCGGACCATATGCGGACGTTCCCGGAAGGTCCGCCAGCGAACGTTATTTAGCGGACCTTATGCGGACGTCCCCGGAAGGTCCGCCAGCGAACGTTATTTAGCGGACCATATGCGGACGTCCCCGGAAGGTCCGCCAGCGAACGTTACAATGCGGACCAATTGAGGACCTTATGCGGACCTAAGAGGACGTTCGCGACGTCCGGGGGACGTCCCCTGTTTGCTGGGTTTATTTAATTAATCGGCGATCATATTTCACCAGAGGACTAAGATAAAACAACTCGATTTAAAATATGAGCAGTTTTAGTGGATCTGACGTTGAGGGAAAAAGTATTCGCTTTTTGTTTGGAGATGAACGAGACGACACGAGGGTAAGTGATGACAGATTTTCACATTTCTTTATTTAGTTAACTATTAAATAAGTAAAACATTACATTACATTTAACCCAGCTTCTTTATGTAACGTTATGTCTGTGTTGCGTGTGGTAATTGGAACATCTTTATTTTCTGACTAACGTTAGGCATTTCTCTTAAGCATTTCAGAAATCATTAAAACCTTTCATTTTTTTTAGCACAGCGACATAAATATGACCAACCAGATCCCAAGTAGACAGGAACAAATGAAGATATAGCGCATAGAAAGACTTATTCTTGGTGGTAAGTTTGTTGTTGCTATTTGATTTCACGTTTAAGGTTTTTCTAATGTTTCTCTTGCAACGCTAACGTTAGTTTAAAATGAATGTTTGAGCTGTCTTACCTGAAAATACCATGATATGACCATATGGTTATTATAACTCCAGTAATGTTCAATGGCTAATGTTTAAATCAGTTCAATCTTGACAACCTTATTGTCTTTTTGTTTATTTTTAAATGTATTTCTAATTACATATGGACACAAAAATGACATTGTAAGAAGGGATACTTTTATGAGAGATTGTAAAACTGCCGAGGCTGGGTTTGATTATATTATATTGTCTTAATATATTGTACTCGGGTAAGTAAATCTTAAAACGAAAAAAATCATTAATCATCATTTACCTGCCTGTTGTTTTTCAGATCAACTGCTATTGACATTTTTGAATCGGGGCAAATGTGGAGTGAAGAAAAACGTTTGCAACACATCCATTCCAGGTGGCTAATTTCTGTCCTTTTGAATTATTCTTGTAAAAAACGTTTTTTTATTGTAAAGCTGTAAGGGACTTGGCCTAGTCATCATTGCACCATTTGGCAGGGCACCAGACTAACTTTTTTTACTAGGAGCACAGTGGCCCCCAACTGAAAATTTTAGGGGCGCAACCAGAAAATTTAGGGGCACACACGGTAAAACAACATGCTAACCAAATATTCACATGTCTACTAATTTAGACTGTATTACTAATGAATACTTTAATTATAGATTCAGAAAGTACAATGTGCTGTTTCAGATTAGTGTCATATCCACTGATCTATATAAATGACTGGATTGCGCATGACGTCACACTTGTGAAGCCACCGCGCCGCCATGTTGGTATACCCAAAAGTTCTATTTAATCAACGGACGTTATCAGATTTTAATGATAAAACATCACTTTACTCGTCTTTGTTTTTATATGTGAAGTTACCCTGTACATTATTACAACACAAACGTCCAAAGCATGTAAATAGTTATTTACTGAAAGTTGTACATTTTGCATTTTAAACAGTTATTATACATTCATCTTTATTACAGTATCAGATCAGCAGACAGACCGCAGCATATTTAGTATTAATGACAATAAACGTGCTCATTCTGAAATCTAAATAAATAATCATGCTTTGTACAGTATGTGCATGCAATAATTTGCTAGTTTTGTAATTATGTTATCTTAACTTACAAGTTACCTAAACTTATTTAGAGATATAACGCTGACCGTCACAGTGTAGCTGAATGTCAAAAAAAACTTTATTTATACCCGTGTCATTAGCAAATGCAGCAGACACACTCACCTTAACGTTTTTTTATAAATCCATTATCCTGCCCGATTAAAACATAAACATTGCAAATAACACCAGAATTAACAAATAATTAACGTACACATATCCTAAAAATTAACCTTGTGTAACTGATACGCTGTAAAGGGGGTAAATTTTGATCATGATTTTGAATGGAAGTCAATGACACTCTCTGCCGGTTGGGTATACCAAGATGGCGGCTCGAACTCTGCGCTGGCTTCACCTCACGCAGTTACGTCAAGCGTTCTATGCGCAATCCAGTCATTTATATAGATCAGTGGTCATATCACAAAAAAAAGGTCAAATTTGCTGGTCGCACATGTGCGACCGGATGTAAAATTCAGTGGCACACTCTCAAATTTAGGTGGCAAAATGCCACCATTTGATAGCAGTCTGGAGCCCTGTTTGGCATCATTTCTGATTTCCTTAAATCTCCTTAAACAGAGGTGAACCTTAAGTTTGCAAGACCACAATAGACAAACAATGGAAAATGATCTAGGTTCAAATAAAACACAATTATCAATGTAAAACATATCCTGTAATACAGGTTGCTTTATTTCATGAGCCTGTTCTAATCCTATCTTCATTCCCACTTGTAGAGTGCTCTGACAGATAAAACTGACACGCTTGATGAGGACACAGTCAAGCTTTAAAAGGTAAACTGAGAAGTTAACAAAACTTCCATACATGCATATCTATGCCAATTTATTTTAAACATGGATATCCAAATGTTCATTCATTATTGGTTAATTGGTATATTCTGTTTCCTTTTCACAGCCCGTGTGATAAAGCAGTCTTCAATTACTACGGTGTCTGAATTGCAAGAAGAAGTCACCCTCCACTTAAACATGTGACATCTAAACTGTTTTGTGTTTTAGTTCAGCTTTTTATAGGTTTATCTTAAGTTGGTTAAAGGCAGAGTGCACTATTTTTGAAAGCCAATGTTAACATTTGAAATTACCTAAACAAACATGCCTCTACCCCAATAGAATCTGGACCTTCTTTTGATAGAGCCACCACACACATACGCAATCCCGGCAAGGATGTCAGTTAGTAGACACGCCCCTTACTGCTGGTTGGCTACAAGTGTGTTTTGGTAGTCGGCCCAATTTCCTTTTCCAAAGCGTTTTTCAAACATTGTGCACTCCGTCTTTAAATTGCACTTAAACATTTTTTTTCAGTAACTTTTTATGCAGAGAATTACATTATGATTATTATATAATCATTGCTTATGAATATTCAGTGATTGCATATTCATAGTGTACTTTTCATTAATACATTTAATGTTAATGTTGTACAATTTGATAGAAGTAGCTCTGTAATTGCATTCTCTGATATTTGTTTTATATGTTTCTCTTTGGTCAAGAGATTATGTATGTCTCTGTGCTTGATTAATTTACTTTAGGTATTTTTGTAATGTACACAACACAATATGAAGTATATTAAATTGTTCTGTATTCAAAATCTGTGTATGTGTCTTAAAATTTAATGATTTTAATATAACATTTTAAATATTAAAAACAGCTTTATAATAAAATAGAAGTGTAATGCTAATACATTTCTATTAATGTAATGCTAGTATATTTCTAATATGCTGAAGTACTATTAAAGTGTTCTTAAAGCACAGTTAAATTAAGCTTTAAATGTATTCTAACTGTATTTTTAAGTGTATGAGAAGTGCATTTCAAATGAATTTTAAAGAAGTACACTTAAATTGCACTAAATATATTTGAAGTTGTTCCAATTTAACACAATTTCAATATATTAAATATAATGCAAATAGATTAAAATTGACTTTAAATATATCTTGAAATGCATTTAATATATTTGAAGTGGGTTCAATATAATACATTTAATATGCATTTAGTATAGTAGCTTTTAAATATATTAAGTATGTCCCAAAAAATACTATTTAAATATATTTCTTTTTCACCTGGGAATTTCTGTACACTCTTCCAGCTTACGCTGAAATCATGTCGTATTGGCAATGTACGTTAATATTCTTTTAATTTTAGTTTTTAACAAAGTGAAAATAACAGTAAAGAACTTCATGTGAGTAAATATTTAATAAAATCAGTCTCAATTGTAATAATAGCAAATGATTTATTCGTTCATTTCTGTGAATCCTTTATTTAAATAAATGTAGTTAAATCCGCTGGCTAGTAGTCGTATTGGTCTATTACCACAGACGTATAGCTAATAAACGAGCGAGATTTATTAGGGTCTTATAAAGCGAATTGGGCTTAGTCATGTCCACCGAATATTTTTTGCTTTGTATGAAACATGAAACGTCAACACGCCAGGTGAATAAAAGCAGCACATTTTATTTGGATTATAAGGGCTTTAGCACACGCTAGCTTCTTTAAACTAGTCTCAGCGGGCCAGGAAAAAGTGATCTTGGTTTTCAAACATTTGGAGTATTTTGCCACGAGTGCTTGGCTTTTATTTTTCTCAATTTCTCCGTTATTACGTTCCGAGACTTTGTGAGATTTTGTCAGTAGGTTTCAGTAAATTGCTGTCCTTGAACAGCGCTGGCCCTTCAGTATTTTCTACTCTACATGCAGCGCAACGCAGACTGGTCGGCGGAAGGTGCCGCGAGAGGACCGCTCTCGGGTTGTTCTCGCAGTGATCTGACGTCATACGCCGGTCCATCTGCACCTGCTGTTTGTAATAACCTGATTCTGATTGGCCGGTGCGACATGGACACGTCATGCGATCAAAACGCTTGTTTACCCGTCAGTCTGGCAGCTTGCTTTAACTTCTTTTGTCCGGTCGGAGACGAAGGTATGACCTTTGACTGCTGCAACAATATAATTACATTAAACAACTTTTAACATTTCCATCGGCCCACGGCGGACCGATGGCCAGTACATGCCTAGGCTCAGCTCACGTGCATTCTTTAAAGCGCTTCAGTTCGCGGCGGCATTCACTCGCGGCCGTACTACGGTCGGCACCCCTGATAGCTATGGCGAGTGGATAGTGCCACGCAGGGCCGGCCCGAGGCATAAGCGAACCAAGCGGCTGCTTAGGGCCCCGCTGGCCACCAGGGGGCCCCCGCCGCAATCGTTTTTTATTTTTATTTTTTATACAATTAAATAACTTAAACAGGTAATATAAATGGATGAATGAATGAATACGAATTTATAAATGAATAATTAAAGACAAGAAAATTTTGATTTGCAGACAGGTCTGCAGTGCTAGCGTTTTAGTCAGGCGCAACATAGACACCTGCGCGTCGGCGCGCAAGTGCACAACGTCGTCACTCACTGTAAACAATGATGAGCCATTTGACATGTCAAAAAAAAAGGATATATCCCTCTGGGGCCGAAAAGAGAACAAAGAAAAGGACCGAGGATGAGAAAAAGAGCAAGATAAAGGTATGTTTGCATGATTATATACAGTATGTTTAATTTGTGTTAGTGGTGTGACAGATCGACGTTAATCCGTGACCGTGATCGACCCACGGTTCGGCTCGCATGCGCTTAAATAGTGAAAGTTTATCATTTGCACGTGTTTCAAAGGCTTGCAAAAGTTAACATTTCAAGTGATTTTAAACAATTTATCCCGCAAAAAGGCGCTAAAGTGAGCAGTATTCTGCAAGCCCATGCGGTTTAAATTGTCCAGCCCAGCTCCCTTCAGAGATCAGAACACTAACACTTGATGTTTAAACTTTAGAGAGAGTTCCGCTATTTTGTGTCATACTGTAGTCCATTAACATATATTTGAGGAATAGAGCACTGAAAAGAACATAACGTTTTTATGCTCCGCCGTCTGTATTTCCGTCTGCGTGAGCGCGCCGCGTATAAGTGCACTTAGTAGGGCACACATAAAATCTTTCTGTTCTTGACAGGGCACATACAAACAAAATGATCTCCACAGTACTCTTTTCCAATAAAAACAGTTGTTTATGTCTTTAGACGGTTTATGTATAGATTAGGCAGAAACCAGGTCCGTGCTTCTCTTAAAGAGACAATAACCTTAATTAACCTACTTAAGTCTGCGTCATTAATGTTAATCAAACCTTCCAAGACAAAGAGAAAATCACTTCTGTAGCTCTAAAAAAGAATAATTATATTTAATTCATACAATAAAGTGTTATGATTCATTTGATTTGATTTCTGTACCTAATGCTAATTTTAGCCCTTACTTACTGGCAACTTTGTTCTTTTTATAAATGTTTGTAAGTAATTTCTTCATTTTTTTATTAGTTTTTCCAACCCCTTATTCTGCTGATCCGAAAAATGATCAGATCTGTGCCTCAAAAACCATATTGTGATCCATCACACCCCTAGCTAGCATTGCTGTATGTGTTGAAGTGAACGTTCCAACATCGGTAACGTTCCAGCTTCATAGGCAAAGCACATGCGCTCTCTGTCTAAGATCTTTGGTAAGAGATGGTATTGGACTTTATGAGAATATATACCAATACCATGTTGGGTAGGGAGATTTCTGTGATGAAAATGGACTTCAATCTTATTTATATGGTGGGTAGTGATGTAACAGTGCTATCCTATATTTATTTATTTATTGCTTGTTGTGTAAGTAATGAAAAATAAGCAAAATAAACTCATTCTGCTCGATCAACTATGCACTTATCCAATGCTATTTTTTTCAGGAACACTGTTGAAGTACTTTGGAGCACAACCAACTCCACCCGCCCCTGATGTTTCATCAAGTGTCAGTGTCTCCACAGCTGATGATGCAGCAGATGAGGTTTTTCTTGTTGGCCAATGTTAACATTCCATAGCCTGTTAATATGACATGACACATTGAAGAATAAAGTATTTTATTTAAGTATAGATTTTTTTCATTATTTAAATTATTATTCATTTATAATGTAACATTAGAGCGTGACATTTGTGTCCGCGTGGTGGGAGGGGGGCCCCCAAACACATTCTGCTTAGGGCCCCCAAGAGGCTCAGGCCGGCACTGGTGCCACGGATAACCAAGCAAAGGAGACAGTCGTGTACTTTTACGCGAGATAAGTATACGTCGCCTCCACTGACGCGTGAGACCAACGTCGTGGATAAGTACGTCGTCTCCACTGACGCGTGAGACCAACGTCGTGGATAAGTACGTCGCCGCCGAAGACGCGTGATACCAACGTCGTGGAGAAGCACGTCGCTGCCATAGACACTAACCTCAAAAGTAGTTGCAGATGCTGTCAGACCTTTTTACAAGTGTGTGTGATTGTACAAACACCTACAAACCTCAGCAATTGTAGCTAGATCTTAAAAGCTAAACGTGTTATATTGCAAAATGCAAATGTATTAGTAACATGCACACTTGGCTGTATGTTACGCAGTCATATATTCAATAGTTTAAAACACTACGGTTAATGTGTTTAATATTCAACACGTAAATTAAATAGGCTAATTATATATATATATATATATATATATATATATATATATATATATATATATATATATACACACACACACACACACACACACACACACACACACACACACACACACACACACACATTTCTTAAACATGCCATTGTTAACTTTTGGTATTTTTTATAGATATTGATGTGAATAATTTGTACTTTTCCTTAGGCATTTCTGAAATAAAGAAAAGTGACACATTTTGTTGTGCATTGTGTTGCAGTTTCAAGCCTGTAGATACAATAATAAATAATAACACAACAAACCCCCACCCTTACCCCCCAAAAAACATTCATCAGCTGCTATATGGATTGAACTGCTGTAGAACTGGCTCGTGAAGTAAATCTGCTCAGCTCACCATTCACAATAAAGATTTTACATTGATCTAATGTTCAGAAACCATTCAGTTCAAACTATTTTTTTGCATTTCATGCAAACTCTTTTCTGAATTTGGTGTAAATCAAATATTTTAAATTGGCTTAAATTAAAAAAAACAAAAGATTTTTAACAGACTTTATCTAAATTCAGTTTCCTTCAATCTGAAATATGTATTCATTCCAAGTAATATAAAAGGCTTCACAATTGACATAATCTAAAAAAATTTAATTATCTCAATATATAAATACATGTTTAAATTAGTCAGATCAAACGTTCTTTTAAATATTTGTTAAATCCCATGAAAATCACTGTTTTTACAGACTTTTTTGGCAAAACAAACGTTACTGCAAAGTGAGGAGCTCTGTACTAGGTCTATAGTGACAGTCACAATCGCGCACCTGACCACACCCGCACGCTACAAAAAATATAACTGCTAAAACTGCCAAAATAATGAAAACTCCTAAAAGCTCTCGTTTATACAGGCTGTATTCTTCCTTAATTTGAAGCTATATGTTGACTTTGGTCCAGCCGATCTAGGCGTTTTAAAACAAACACACACACACACACACACACACACACACACACACACACACACACACACACACACACAAAAATAGCCTAAAAACAATCCTAATAATAATAGGCTGTATAGCAGGATGGCCTATAGGTTTATTTTCGTTTTGTTACATTATTAAGGCTATTTTCAAACGCGTCAACTGTACAAATAAAAACATAAGTCCAGAAAACGCCGAATCGGAGGACAAATGGCTCCTTAGTTTCGAAATGGTTTGGGTACAAGGTGATCGTGTTGAAAAAAAAAGAAGTTTGTCTAGCGTTAGAAGCTCATATGAAACATTGCCGTAGCTCATTGACAGCTGCGAAGAGACTCCGCTTTAGTTTGAGGTAGTGCTACAATAAAGAAAGAAGCTGATCATCATCACCGTATCTGTTACCTCTGAAATGTAGATGTAATATATTTTAAAATCTAAGCCCGTCGTATGCGGAATGTTGCCGAATAGACTGCAACACGATAAAACTAATGGATAAATCAGGCACCTTAAGAAAGCGTAAAAAGACGCACCGGCCAAGGCGGGTCTAACTCACTGTGTGTGAGAAAGCCCTTGTCATCTAATGTATGAGGCATATAGGCATACGGTAAGTTTTATTAATTTATAATGAGGTGCGTTCTAGTTAACAATGCAATGCAAGTGAACGCGCCGTGCCGGCGCCTCCATGCGCGGTTATTATATTGTCTGCTATTTGCTTTTTATTTATTAAATACATGCAGTTGGTTGATGAAACATTTATTAAAATTAAGAAACAATTTATACAAAACGAAATTCACTTTAAAGAAATGCTTTCTATAAAGCAAAACTTAATTAAGTGGTAAAAATAATGTCTGAGGATTTACAAAAACAAAACTTAATCTGCAATTTACTTATATCCTAAAAGACGTAAATGTTAATAATTTGGAACACGATCAGGAGAGACTTTCATTTTAATTATTTTATTGCTGTATTTTATTTACTATTCGAATGAAAGAATTTACAAAAAAATAGACTACCATTTACTTTTCGCAAACCTTGTGAGCAGGCGAACTTAAACTCCGTGACCTTTTTTGTAAAATGCAGCCAGACAAAAGATTTAGATTTCTTGGACATTTTGCTGACTAAGCCAAAACAGGTAGCATTTGAACTGAATAAATACAGCAAAACTAACTATATTCCTTTCTGAGCGAAGTAGCAGTGCAGCCAGCCACAGGTGCGGTTCCAGAGTGTTCTACGTGGCGCTAAACTGTGGCGCTGTTACAGAATAGCCTAAATTAAAGCATTTTAAGTTGGCGATAAAACATGGGCTAATTATATTTATAATACAGTTATATTTAACTGCTTATAAAGGAATAAATATCAAGAAGTAAATCAATGAAAATTTCTTTATTGGTGAAAATAAAGTAATTATGCAACTGGTCGACCAATGAATTCCCATCTCCTTCGCTGTTTGCTTTCTTCCTCTCTGCAGTTCCATTATAAGGGGGATTGAAGTTTGGGCTCAAGCCCCAGGTTCACTCTCTTTGAAGGTTCACAACTCCCTTCGAGGACAGAAAGCCAAGTTAATTTACCAATAATTATTAAGACTAAATGGCCAGGTGAACTAGTAAACCCTCTTTCAAATCCTTTCACTAGCTTCACTGAATTAATAAACAGAAAACAATCACTGAAAAGATAAATAGTTGAAACACATGAAAGGGGTACACCAGTCATGAAAAAAACTTTTTAACACTTTCTGGTGATTGTAAACTGGGCCAAAGAGGAAGACTGTATAGTACGTACATATATACAACACATCAAATGATTACAGACTAAATCTACCACAGTAGCCAGTAGAACAAAACTGCACCAGTTAAATTACTTTGATAAGGCTATATAAAAAAAAAAAAAATTAAAACTTATTAACTTTAATACTAAAGACAGCAGATCTTTTAAACTTAATAGAATAAATGATTAATGCAGTTGTGGTTGCACTACAGTTTCAAAGACAGATAAACAGTTGGTATTTCAAAAGATATCAGAAGCTGATAGTGGCTTTTACTATGCAAATCTGTCAACTTTTAACTTAAACCCGTTCTGATGCCTTAGGCTACAGAAAAGTTAAAGTAATTAAAGTTAAATTCACATTCAGTACTCACTCACTGATTGTTGTCCACCTTGTATTGGTGTCCTTTTCTGGCTTTAAATGAAGTTCAATCAGTTTGGCCTATAACAGTAAAACTCGTTTTGTAGGACTGCAGCATCAGGACCACATAAAACCACACGTAGTTATTTGGCGACGACGTAGTTATCAGACGTGCTTAGTGACGACGTGGTTATCAGACGTGCTTAGAGACGACGTGGGTATCAGACGTGCTTAGTGGCGACGTATGTATCAGACGTGTTGTACGGCGACGTACATATTTCAGACGTACTAAGTACACGTAATTTTTTATGTGAATTTCGAACATGCGCCGTCGTCACGTCGCCGCCGGTAAACGATTCTTCCATGCACTCGCCGTGACGTCACCGCCGGTCTTACGTCTGCAGTCCCTATCAAATTCATTCAAAACTCCATACGGACTGGCGGCGACGGAAGGTTAGGCTGCTCCTTCTCCTTCTCCAGGTTAGGCTTTGAATTGGCAGCATCCACTCGCCATAGGCTCGAGCCTGGTTAATCCCTGGATGAGAGACCGCCTCCGGTGGCGGGACTAGAGCGGAATTTTTTTAACCGGGCGGCCAAGTCTGCTTTAGGCGGTACAATGTCCATGAAAGAACACTACGTGTATCCATGTTTTAAAAAAGGATTGTAGCACTACGCCACCCCTTCAACATTAATTGAAAGAGAATACCTGGTTTAATGCACAGGCACAAAGTCAAAACCCTTTGGACTACTCAAAGTACAACAAAAAAGGTTTATTACAAATGATAGGGCAAAAATAATATACACAATTAAACAGACATGAAAGGATTTATTTAAATAAATTAATACCAAAATTAATCTCAGCTCTTAAAGATGTTAACCACCAGCTCAAAGCTCTCTATAGTAGCTGGTTCTTTTGTGTGTGGAAAACCTTCAAGGTATTAGGAAACATCAATTTCTTAATGACAGTAAAAAGAAAGAACCAAAAAAATCAATGGAAATAAACACCACAATTCAAATAGAAAACAACTCAAAACATAACCCTTCACTCATAACTTCAAAGAAAACCACAGCAAACATGGATCCCATACCCCAAAGGGATACACACACAGAATACAAGCACGGGTCGAGCTAATGACATAAGGCTGGGAAGATGGTCATCAATAAAAAAGAAACAAAAAGAAAAAAAAGATAACAGAACCCCAGCCAACCGGACTCGTACACAAACAGTTCACAATGTACACTTGCTGCCACCATGCAGCACACTTCTGAGACCGGCCGACCAGGGAACTAAACAAAAACAACACGGGAGAAACAGCAATCGACTTAACTAAAACAGAAAAAACAAACAAAAATTAACAATACATCATTTTTTTTATTCAAACATTAACATTTTCTTAAACACCGTTACCAACTGCCCCATTTCATTTATTAGCTTAAAAGTAAGAAAACCAAAAACACAACTTTACCTTTATCAGCTACCCAAAAAGCAGCCAATCAGCATTCCAGGTTTTATCCACATCTAAAACACTACAAAAACACTAAACATTTAAAACCATGGTTACCAACTGTACACTCATTTTTATTTAAAAATATTAAATACATTTACCTTCATTGGCAAATAGCAGATATAACAATCAGTTGGTTTTTTGAACATTTATCCAGATCAGAGTATCAAAAACACCTTTCCAAAGAGAAATTCAAAATTAAACCTTTCATGCAATCTTATTTAAAAAACTAAGCAAAGCCCATATATTTACCTACACAGGCAGCAGTCAACATACCCAGTTAGCATTACTCAATTCATCTGCATCTAAATAAACAACCAGAATTTTCCCATACAATCAAAATAAATCCCCTTAAATAAACAATTCAACCAAAACAAAAATAATAAACTTGGCCTACCTCATCTGGGGCAAATTCACCACATAGCCAAACAAAGCAGCACCATCCCATGTGCTTTCAAAACAAGGCCCACATTTCAAGGCCTCTTGCCCAGTGCCTGCTTAAAAAGTCTTGGACTAATTAGCCAACCACACCCCCGTACTGATAGGCCTTGCCTGGCTACATTCTATCCCCCCCAAATGAATCGGCGACCCGACGATAACAATAAATAAATTCCCAAAATAACAAATTTATTCTTTAATCTGAATCTTCACTAACTGCTGCCACAGATCTTGGTAATCTATAAGGGTTTGAATGTTGACCTGCTGTACTTCTCTTTGGACGCCCCAAGCTCAACGGCTGCTCCCCAGAGACAAGCAAACACTCGGAGTGGTCCTCACTACCAGCACTTAAAGGGACAACCTCATCATCATTATGCAATACTACAATCGACACAGAATCACTATCCGAGGCAGAATCCCTCTCCAATGCAGAGTCAGTACCAGCCCCTCCGTTAGACACTTCACTAAGAACAGGAGGGCCCACATCTGACGCTCCAGGTTCATAAAATGCCTTACGCATTTCTGACCGATGCACCTGCTTCTCCGGCCCTTCCCGAGACAGCGGAGCGACCGAATATACTGCACTCTGCTCACCTGGTGCCCGAACAACCTTATATAAACATGAATCATACATGTCCTGGATTTTATTCCGCCCACGTTGATGGTTTCTTAAATAAACCAACTCACCCTCACAAAACCCTTTATCATTTATCCTACTCTTATGGCGCTGGTTACGTCGGGCAACCCTATCACTCAGCCTTTTTTGCACTTCCCCATATGCCACCTGGAGTCTATCCTGATGCTCCACAATCCACCTTTCAGGTACTTCCACTGTCATCTCCAATTGATTATTCAACAAAAAATCAACTGGCAATCTGGGTTCCGATCCAAACATAAGGAAATGTGGACTTACCCCTGTGGACTGATGCACTGTGGTGTTATATGCATAGACAAGCTGCGGCAAATGTTGAGGCCACTGCTTCTTTTTTTCAGGAGGTAAAGAACGCAATAGGTCATGTAGGGTTCGATTAAAACGTTCGCACTGCCCATTACCCTGTGGGTGGTAAGGGGTAGTGCGACTTTTCTGTATACCATACAGTTTACACAACTGGCGGATAAGATTGCTCTCAAAATTTCGTCCCTGATCAGAATGAAGGCGACGAGGCACTCCAAACAACTGAAACCAATTGCGGACCAAAACTTGAGCTACCGTACTTGCTCGCTGATCCCTTGTAGGAATAGCCTGAGTGAACTTAGAAAAAACATCTGTCAACACCAACACATTCTCTCTTCCATCACTCGCCGGCTCCAACATAGTAAAATCTACTGCTAGAATGTCATGGGGCTGGGACGCTTGCAGTGTACCCATAAAAGACCTCACCTTTGGTTGGACAGCTTTAGCCAGAACACACCTTTGGCACTCACGGCACCACTGCTCCACATCCTTCAACATTCCTGGCCAATAGCAACGACGCTTAACCAAATCAACAGTCCTATCTACCCCTTGGTGCCCATGACCATCATGTAAACTCGTAAACACCTCCTTTTGAAGGTTTTGAGGTAGCAATAACTGATAGATCTCTTGGTGGCCATCAGGTGAATGAATTAAACGATAAAGGCACCCATCCTTCACACGCAATCGATCCCATTGCCTAGACAACTCTTTCACTGCTCGACCCATTTCCACCAACTCTGAAGCCTGCAGAGGGGTACCCCCATCCCAAGCCTTCATAACAGGGCCAATAACAGGGTCTGCCTGTTGCAAAGACCGCAAATCTGATTGGGAGCGTCCAGGCAGTGCAGCGATTTCATTAATGCTTACCACCGCCTGTTCCAGAGGATGTATACCAACCTGCTCTCGTAGCGCTAATGGGACCTCTATACCTGGAAAAACATCTTTCATACTCTGACGAGATAATGCGTCTGCGTTTTGATTAACCCTACCAGGGCGATATTTTATAACAAAATTGAAAGAAGCCAACATGGATAGCCATCGTTGCTCCAGGGCACCCAACTTTGATGTCTGCAGATGACAGAGGGGGTTGTTGTCAGTATAAACCACAAACTCGTTTCCCAAAAGATATTCTCTGAATTTTTCACATACTGCCCATTTGAGAGCCAAACACTCCAACTTCATCGAGCTATAGTTCTCCATATTCCTCTCAGTCTTCCGTAAGCCTCTACTCGCATAGGCAATCGGGCGGAGCTTTCCCCCCTGCTCTTGGGACAACACTGCCCCCAGCCCCTGATGACTCGCATCAATCTCCAAAACAAATGGTTTCTTAAAATCAGCATAAGCAAGCACGGGTGCTGTAACAAGTTTTGTCTTCAACGTCTGAAAGCTGTACTCACACTCAGAATCCCACAGGGGACCCAATGGCAACCGTGGGGTTTTCCCTTTTCTCCTGTTACCACTCAATTTGGTTACCAGTGCATGCAGGGGCCTCGCTAGCTTGGCAAACCCCTCGATAAAACGTCGATAATAACTGGCGAACCCTAAAAATGATCGAAGGCCTGCCAAATGCTCTGGGCGACCCCAATCATTCACTGCTGCCACTTTCCCAGGGTCAGTAGCAACCCCCTGTTGGGATACAACATGACCTAGGTACTTTACCTGCTTCTGAAAAAAACTACACTTGTTTAGCTTAATCTTGAGACCCTCATGTTGCAACCGGACAAATACCTCTTCCAAACGTACCAAATGCTCTTGCACGGTAGACGAAAAAACAATAATATCGTCTAAGTACAATAACAAAGATTGGAACCGCCTATCTCCAAACATACGCTCCATGAGTCTCTGGAACGTTGCTGGGGCATTACAAAGCCCAAAAGGCATCCGATTGAACTCAAATAAGCCAAATGGGGTACAAAAAGCAGTCTTTGGTTTATCAGCCTCAGCCACTTGTACCTGATTGTACCCACTGGCTAGATCTAAAGTGGAAAACCACATTGCCCCAGTCAATGCATCCAGAGACTCTTCAATTCTAGGCAACGGGTATGCATCTTTCCTAGTCTTTGCATTAAGCTGCCGATAATCGACACACATCCTAATTGTTCCATCCTTTTTTTGTACCAAGACAATAGGAGAGGAATAAGGACTACTACTCTCCCTTATCACTTTACTATCCAGAAGCTGTTGGATATGGGCTCGCACTGACTCATACTGAGAAGGAGGGATTCGCCTATATGGCTGTCGAACTGGTTTATCATCCACCACAGGGATCTCATGTGTAATTAGTGATGAGCACCCTATGTCACCCTCACTTACAGAAAAGAGGGACTGGTACTTATTCAAAAGATGATTTGCCTGTCCTACTTCCTGTTCTGTCAGCCCTTCAAAATTAGAGCACTTTACCTCATCAACAGATACTTGTTCAGCCATCTGGAGATGAACATGGGCTGTATAAATATTCTCAGGAGAAATTGTTAAATTGGGCCCTTGGGTTTTTACTACTTTCACCACCTGAACAGTGCCTATAGTATGACGAGGTGCTACCCATACATCTACACTACCTACATTAACAATGGGGGCATATACTAACCCTCCCTCAGCATAGACTACAGATGGAGACAAAAGCAAGCCTTCTGGAAGAGCATTTTCTTCAGGCCCTAAAGGTTCTAACAAAAATTCAACTACAGCACCTGAAACCTGAGGACAAGTTACCGGGACCATGGTCATAGTAGCTGCAGCAACACAAATTGGGGCCTTACCCTGTGTTCTTACCTTATAAATAGAAGCGGGGCCTGAAATGGCTTCAATCTGTTGGCAACAACGAAGTGCCTGTCTCCAGGCAGGAGCAGCCGTTCGCACCTGAGGGACCTGAAAAAGCTCTGCACCATGTTTGTCAAATAAAATGGAGTAACATTCCTGAATAATATTCATACCTAGCACTGCAGGGATTTTTTCTTTCTGGGCATGCATACTGGGGGAACATGCGTCTTTTACAATCAAAATGCCTTTACTGGGTAAAGTAACACCAAATATACTAACATCCAGTTCTACATATCCCACACATGGAATATCCATGCCATTGGCAGCTTTCAAAGCCAACCATGCACACTCTTGAAGCCCCCCTTTACCCAAATCTGAAAAATTAAAATTAAAATAACTTTCAGTGACAGTGGTAACCATGGAGCCTGTGTCTAATAAACACAAAACATCAACAGTTCCCATTTTGACCTGCAAAGTTGGACAAGATCCTACCAAACTTGAAACTATGGTTACCAACTGTACACTCATTTTTATTTAAAAATATTAAATACATTTACCTTCATTGGCAAATAGCAGATATAACAATCAGTTGGTTTTTTGAACATTTATCCAGATCAGAGTATCAAAAACACCTTTCCAAAGAGAAATTCAAAATTAAACCTTTCATGCAATCTTATTTAAAAAACTAAGCAAAGCCCATATATTTACCTACACAGGCAGCAGTCAACATACCCAGTTAGCATTACTCAATTCATCTGCATCTAAATAAACAACCAGAATTTTCCCATACAATCAAAATAAATCCCCTTAAATAAACAATTCAACCAAAACAAAAATAATAAACTTGGCCTACCTCATCTGGGGCAAATTCACCACATAGCCAAACAAAGCAGCACCATCCCATGTGCTTTCAAAACAAGGCCCACATTTCAAGGCCTCTTGCCCAGTGCCTGCTTAAAAAGTCTTGGACTAATTAGCCAACCACACCCCCGTACTGATAGGCCTTGCCTGGCTACAGGATGAATGAAGCTTATGAACCCAATAGACACATATCCCTAACTGCACGCATTACTAGATGTAAAAGTAATGTCAGTGTGAATTTAACACCTCTTTTACATCTGATTTACTGTCTGTTAATGAAGCAAAATATCCAATGCAGTAACTTTCTTAAAAGTCGATCGGAAAATATAAATTCCATGATAAAACTTACACTTACTTCAAATAGCAGAGCTCAGCGCAATGGATTTAAAAAAGAAAAGAAATGACGGATTTATCTTACTTTGCAAAGTTACTCAGTCGGGAGCAGTGAATGATTTTCTCTTCTTCTTATTTTCATAACTTTAATGACAGAAGCGTCGGCGGTTTAGGCTCATCATTAGAACGAATGCATTAAAATGTTTAGTCGTTTAAGACATGCAGTGACGAATTGTTTGCTAAAAAGCTATTTTGACATTTGAGCATTTTCAGTTCATGCCAAAAAGACGCGAACATGAACTCGTTTAAGCTCTAGTTCTGCAGGCGGGCAATCGGTGGGTACGATGCCCCCGTCCAGGTGTCAGGTTCAAGGCGGCGGTCCAGTCCAGCTGGTAATCATAGCTTATAAAGATCACTTCGCCAATGAAAACTCGGCGTTGGGTTTCGTTGTAAATAAAATAAACAAAAAACAGTGCAAATAAGGAAAAGACAAGCCAATATTAGACTTTTTTCAGTCCCCAGATAGACAATTTCTGTACACTCTTCCAGCTTACGCTGAAATCATGTCGTATTGGCAATGTACGTTAATATTCTTTTAATTTTAGTTTTTAACAAAGTGAAAATAACAGTAAAGAACTTCATGTGAGTAAATATTTAATAAAATCAGTCTCAATTGTAATAATAGCAAATGATTTATTCGTTCATTTCTGTGAATCCTTTATTTAAATAAATGAAGTTAAATCCGCTGGCTAGTAGTCGTATTGGTCTATTACCACAGACGTATAGCTAATAAACGAGCGAGATTTATTAGGGTCTTATAAAGCGAATTGGGCTTAGTCATGTCCACCGAATATTTTTTGCTTTGTATGAAACATGAAACGTCAACACGCCAGGTGAATAAAAGCAGCACATTTTATTTGGATTATAAGGGCTTTAGCACACGCTAGCTTCTTTAAACTAGTCTCAGCGGGCCAGGAAAAAGTGATCTTGGTTTTCAAACATTTGGAGTATTTTGCCACGAGTGCTTGGCTTTTATTTTTCTCAATTTCTCCGTTATTACGTTCCGAGACTTTGTGAGATTTTGTCAGTAGGTTTCAGTAAATTGCTGTCCTTGAACAGCGCTGGCCCTTCAGTATTTTCTACTCTACATGCAGCGCAACGCAGACTGGTCGGCGGAAGGTGCCGCGAGAGGACCGCTCTCGGGTTGTTCTCGCAGTGATCTGACGTCATACGCCGGTCCATCTGCACCTGCTGTTTGTAATAACCTGATTCTGATTGGCCGGTGCGACATGGACACGTCATGCGATCAAAACGCTTGTTTACCCGTCAGTCTGGCAGCTTGCTTTAACTTCTTTTGTCCGGTCGGAGACGAAGGTATGACCTTTGACTGCTGCAACAATATAATTACATTAAACAACTTTTAACATTCCCATCGGCCCACGGCGGACCGATGGCCAGTACATGCCTAGGCTCAGCTCACGTGCATTCTTTAAAGCGCTTCAGTTCGCGGCGGCATTCACTCGCGGCCGTACTACGGTCGGCACCCCTGATAGCGTCTTCTCTCGAAGCTAAGCAGGCTCGAGCCTGGTTAATCCCTGGATGAGAGACCGCCTCCGGTGGCGGGACTAGAGCGGAATATTTTTAACCGGGCGGCCAAGTCTGCTTTAGGCGGTACAATGTCCATGAAAGAACACTACGTGTATCCATGTTTTAAAAAAGGATGAATGAAGCTTATGAACCCAATAGACACATATCCCTAACTGCACGCATTACTAGATGTAAATATCGAACGCCAAGAGGGCCAAATACACGCGTATTTTAACACGTACTTTACGTGTACTTCACGTGTACTTTACGTGTACTTCACGTGTACTTTACGTGTACTTCACGTGTACTTTACGTGTACTTTACGTGTACTTTACGTGTACTTTACGCGTGAAAAATTAACGCGTACTTTACGTGTAAACAACACGTTAAGTACACGTAAAATACACGTTAAATACACGTTAAATACGTGTAAAATACGCGTGATTCAGACACCAGTTTCCTGTTTAAACGGGTCAATATGATTGGTTGCCTAAAAGTTGGATCAAACCATTTCTCTAAACCTGGGGGATGTCTGACACTCATATAGGCTACATGCTACCACCATTACAGATTTTAGTGTTGTTGTCCTTTTCTTGTGTAGCCCATACAAATAAATAGGCAGATTGCAGTTTTAAAAAGGTATAGTAGTTATTTATAATTGAAAGTTATTGAATAAAAGGCTCATTTTGCACATAAGTAAGCATTCTGATTGTAACACAATTTAACACACCTCAGTTTTCTAACATTTGTTAATGAAAAAGGTTACAGGTATGATTCTTTAAATTGAAGATATAGAACATAGTAATGAATTTTCGTTTTTGATAAACAATATAAACTTAAAATTATAAAAAATTAAAGATTTAATTTACAGCTTTGGCCAGTAGGGTGCAACCAAGATGCTCCACAAGGGCAATATTACAGAAATGTTACATCTAAAGATAAGATCTAGCTCAGCGTTCTAAATGGTTTCAAAACACAGTGGTTTCTACAGAGATAAGATACTCACCCTTAATGTTTTAAATGAGTAGTCTTGGCCATGTGTACCTACGTCAGACCTGTCAGCAGCAGACCTGTGACTGTTAAGGTGTCTAGCCAGGTTACATTACTTTGACTAGAAAAGATAATTTGAACCAACCCTGGGTTTTAGGTGCCATGAAAGTTACTCAACTCAATTATTTAACTATGGTAATTCTGTGAAATCTTAGCACACACTTCCCACCCAGCAAAATCTGGTTGAAAAGACGTCAAAACGACAACTTCTCCAGACGTCTTAATGACGTGAAATTCTGGTTGAAAAGTGAAAGGTGAAAAGACGTGTTTATCATGTCGTTGAAAAGACGTCTATAAATTGACATCTAGAAAAAGGCTAAATTTGGTCGAAAAGTGAAAGGTGAAAAGAAGTCTATAAAAGGGCTAAATTTCTATATTATTTCCTATGTCTTTCCAAGGGTTTATCCTCATTTTAAGAATGTATTATATAATGTTAATTATACTATTATTATTAGGCTAATAATTATCTCAAAATAGGACAGCTAACAAAAGGTAATACGAATTTATATGTCAAATACACATATGACATGAATATTTCATTAATTGGTTTATTGTTTTTCAGCCATAATATATCCCTCACCTGGCATGGTTAAGGTTCTTACCTTCATGATCTGTTATCCTTGTTGTCCCACTTTTTGACTGCATTTCTAATGACACAGAAAACCTTTTGTGTTCTGCTATGTATACCAGAAACTGCCTTTCACATGCATATGATATGATCTGAGATAGGCATACATACATGGAATTGTTTTAAAATTCAAATACAAAATACTATCACAAATTCACAGATATCACAAATACAAAATACTGTGTGGAAAAATTTATTTAAATACAAATACATGGGAAAAATGTGGGCACAATGGACAAAGTGTGGGCATACTGCGGGAAAATTGTGGGACCACTGGGCATTCTATGGGCAAACTGTGAGCACATATCTGGGTCTTAAAACCCATAGAAGCTGTTAATTTCTTAAAGTACAAAATAAGCTTGGCTAAATAATTAGTCTTGTTGAAAGTAGCAGTAACAAAAAAAGACAAACTAAAAATGTTAAACATACATTTCTTTTACCCCTGGGTATAATGTTAAAGGGGTAGTTCACCTAAAAATGAAAATTCTGTCATCATTTACACACTCTCATGTTGTTACAAACCCGCATACATTTATTTGTTCTGATAAACACGAAGGAAGATATTGTGAGAAATGTTTGTAACCAAACTGTTTGTGTAAATGACAAAATGTTCCTTTTTGGGTAAACTACCCCTTTAAGAAAATGTAGGAAATTTAGCTTGTGGATTGAATATTAAATTACTTTTATTTAACTACATAAAACCACTTATTACTAAACAGAAAAAGCAGGTCCAAGAACAATATGTCTCCTCATGGGCACCAGCTGATATTTTCTTGTCCGATTCTTTCTTCATCCTGCTCTCAGTCACTCAGGTGTGTTGTCCTGGTTGCTTTATGGTTACAGCGAAATGTGAGAACATAAAAAAATAAATGTTAACATTTAAAACAGGGGTTGTCTTAACAAAAAGTAAAGCATGATCAATCCAATTAGGTACACTAATATTAAAAGGAATTTATATTTTATTTTACCTTTGTTATTTAGTCCCAATTATGTATTGCTATACTCCATTTAAATACTTAAAGCGATATTTCAGACAGATTTTAAAATGACCCCATGATGTACTCCCACACAGTAACTCGAGATACACATGTTCAGACGAACACATTTGGAGTTGTTTTAGTAAATGTCCTTGCTTTTCCGAGCTTAATATGGGAAAAACATGGATCAGGGTACATTTTCTGACTTCCCAAAGAAGTGCAGCCTTTAAAGAAGTAATCCACACCGCTCCAAGGGGTTAATAAAGGTCTTCTGTGGGTAATCAATGCTATATAGTAAGAAAAGATAATGTTTTAAACTTTATAAACTATGATAACTAGTTTCCGGTAATGATGTCTTGGACTCAATGCGCAATGAGTGGCAATATTTGAGTATGGATTACCTCTGTGAAGGATGAATGCACTTTATTGAGGTTTAAAGTCAGAAGTGGTTCCCTAATTGATGTTTTCTACCATTATAAAGCTTGGAAGCGCAAGTAAAAAAGGGGCTATTTACACTTGGTATTAAGATGTGCTGTTGTCGATCGGATCACAAGTGGACGATGCTAAAGACAGGTGTAAATGATGTTCAAAACATCTTGAGCTCGTCCACCTTTGACCACATTCAGAGGTAGTTGAAAACACTTTTGATCGGATTGCTTTTGTAGTGTAAGCGCGCATGTGGTAGAATGTGTTCCAACAGCCACAAGAGAATATCAAAGAAATATCAAAGAAAGCTTTTACATATAAATGTACAAAACACTGTGCAGCATGTTTACTTACAAGCAGCGGACTCTGGCATAATATTAGTTGTGTCCATTTAAACCCGTCATTACTCCTGCTCATGTTTAAATGACAGCAGAAGGAATCGCCCACAGTCTCCACAGACCATCCCCTAAAAGTATTCAGAACAGAAGAGGTTGAAAGTGGACAAAACTGACAGATTTAAATACCAGGTGTAAACAGAATGTGTCCTTCTCATCCACTTATGATCCGATCCACACAAAAAAAACACGTCTTAAAGGATTAGTCCATTTTCTTAAAAAATATCCAGATAATTTACTCACCACCACATCATCCAAAATGTTGTCTTTCTTTGTTCAGTCGAGAAGAAATTATGTTTTTTGAGGAAAACATTGCAGGATTTTTCTAATTTTAATGGACTTTAATAGAGCCCAACACTTAATACTTAATTCAACACTTAACAGTTTTTTTCAACGGATTTTCAAAGGACTGTAAACGATCCCAAAAGAGGCATAAGGGTCTTATCTAGTGAAACGATTGTCATTTTGGTGCATGTCTGATGTACGATACCTCCAAGTTGTCCTAGACACAACGCAACGTGGCACTTCTTGTCTGGTGTGCAACCCCCTTTAGATTTTTGGATGCATGTGAAGTTTTTTTTCCTCTTAAGTAATAAATAATAGTACTGTCAAATGTACTTCAGATAATAAAATTATCTCGTTCACTGTATGTATTTGTTTATGTTTTATTAAGGAATAATTGAAGCACACAATAAAATAATTATATAAATTCATGCAGGGCTAGAAGTATGTATGTACAGAAACACCGCCAGGTATCGGATCAGTAATTGCAAAAGCCAATACCCTAAGGCCAGGTATTGGGAAGAGAGAAAATGTATTGGAACATCTCTAGTTAGGTAGTACACTCTAAAAAACAAACGGTGCTATATAGCACCAAAACAGTTGCTTTGGATCGTAACGATAGAAGAACCATTTTTAGTGCCATATAGCACCGGTGAAGAACCAGTGAAGCACCAGTGAAGCACCAGTGAAGCACCTGTGTAGAACCATATAGTGCTATGTAGAACCATATGTGGTGCTATATGGCCCCTATATGGTTCTACACTGGTGCTTCACTGGTGCTTCACTGGTGCTTCACCGGTGCTATATGGCACTAAAATGGTTCTTCTATCGTTACGATCCAAAGCAATTGTTTTGGTGCTATATAGAACCGTTTGTTTTTTTAGAGTGTAGACAGGTTGGTAGTATCAAACAACCTGTACAAAACTAAGTGCAAATAACAATGACGGAAGTTTACAAAAAGTTTGTATTTACTTTCAAGACATTTTATTTTTCCAAGTTGTAGTGCTTTATCATTGTAGGGCAGGGGTTCCCAAACTCGACCCTGGAGGACTGTCTGCAAGACACCAGCACTGAGTTACAACATGATGAGTTAAGGCACCCCTGCTCTAGGGAGTGCTGTCAAAGGATAACAGCTTAAAAGCTTATTTTTGATCATTTTAATATGTACTGTATTCTATTATACATTATTTACTAAAGCCTGCTTTTCTTTAAGTAAAACCTGCTTTTTGAACAAAATTAATATAAAGGGGTAAAGTAGCAGTGTAAAAGGGGAGTCAATGTAATGTCACTGTCAATGTATCTTTCTTATTTTATTGAAACCTTTGATGGAGAAAATAGAATAATGTCCAGGTAACACAATTAAACTTAATGTAGCCTTGCAGTACAAGGAACACGTTGATATATGGCTCTATGCAAGACAAGGACTGCGTACAAGTACTTTGTTCATTGTAGTATTAAACACTTTGTAGTAAAATTATAGACACTAAGGGGGCAATTTCCTGGAAAAGGTTTAAGTCTAGTCCCAGACTAAAACACATATTTGAGTTGTCTTAACTTAAAACAGCTTGCACTGACATCACTTAAGATACATCATTGCCTTGTTTTCTCTCAAGATGCACAACAGTAATGCTTTTTTGTAAGGGATGATTGTAAAAACAACTTAAATGTCCTAAAATAACTAAGGCCTAGTCCTGGGACTCCTGGCTTACACTAAACCCGGGAAACTACCCCTAAGTGTGTGCTAAGATTTCACAGAATTACAGTGGTTAAATAATTGAGTTGAGTAACTTTCATGGCACCTAAAACCCAGGGTTGTTTCAAATTAATCTTATCTAGCCAAAGTAATGTAACCTGGCTAGACACCTTAACAGTCACAGGTCTGCTGCTGACAGGTCTGACGTAAGTACACATGGCCAAGACTACTCATTTAAAACATTAAGGGTGAGTATCTTATCTCTTTAGAAACCACTGTGTTTTGAAGCCATTTAGAACGCTGAGCTTGATAGATCTTATCTTTAGATGTGGCATTTCTGTAATATTGCCCTTGTGGGGCATCTTGGTTGCACCCTACTGGCCAAAGCTGTAAATTATATCTTTAATTTTTTATAATTTTAAGTTTATATTGTTTATCAAAAACGAAAATTCATTACTATGTTCTATATCTTCAATTTAAAGAATCATACCTGTAACCTTTTTCATTAACAAGTGTTAGAAAACTGAGGTGTGTTAAATTGTGTTACAATCAGAATGCTTACTTATGTGCAAAATGAGCCTTTTATTCAATAACTTTCAATTATAAATAACTACTATACCTTTTTAAAACTGCAATCTGCCTATTTATTTGTATGGGCTACACAAGAAAAGGACAACAACACTAAAATCTGTAATGGTGGTAGCATGTAGCCTATATGAGTGTCAGACATCCCCCAGGTTTAGAGAAATGGTTTGATCCAACTTTTAGGCAACCAATCATATTGACCCGTTTAAACAGGAAACTGGTGTCTGAATCACGCGTATTTTACACGTATTTAACGTGTATTTAACGTGTATTTTACGTGTACTTAACGTGTTGTTTACACGTAAAGTACGCGTTAATTTTTCACGCGTAAAGTACACGTAAAGTACACGTAAAGTACACGTAAAGTACACGTAAAGTACACGTGAAGTACACGTAAAGTACGTGTTAAAATACGCGTGTATTTGGCCCTCTTGGCGTTCGATATGTAAAAGTAATGTCAGTGTGAATTTAACACCTCTTTTACATCTGATTTACTGTCTGTTAATGAAGCAAAATATCCAATGCAGTAACTTTCTTAAAAGTCGATCGGAAAATATAAATTCCATGATAAAACTTACACTTACTTCAAATAGCAGAGCTCAGCGCAATGGATTTAAAAAAGAAAAGAAATGACGGATTTATCTTACTTTGCAAAGTTACTCAGTCGGGAGCAGTGAATGATTTTCTCTTCTTCTTATTTTCATAACTTTAATGACAGAAGCGTCGGCGGTTTAGGCTCATCATTAGAACGAATGCATTAAAATGTTTAGTCGTTTAAGACATGCAGTGACGAATTGTTTGCTAAAAAGCTATTTTGACATTTGAGCATTTTCAGTTCATGCCAAAAAGACGCGAACATGAACTCGTTTAAGCTCTAGTTCTGCAGGCGGGCAATCGGTGGGTACGATGCCCCCGTCCAGGTGTCAGGTTCAAGGCGGCGGTCCAGTCCAGCTGGTAATCATAGCTTATAAAGATCACTTCGCCAATGAAAACTCGGCGTTGGGTTTCGTTGTAAATAAAATAAACAAAAAACAGTGCAAATAAGGAAAAGACAAGCCAATATTAGACTTTTTTCAGTCCCCAGATAGACAATTTCTGTACACTCTTCCAGCTTACGCTGAAATCATGTCGTATTGGCAATGTACGTTAATATTCTTTTAATTTTAGTTTTTAACAAAGTGAAAATAACAGTAAAGAACTTCATGTGAGTAAATATTTAATAAAATCAGTCTCAATTGTAATAATAGCAAATGATTTATTCGTTCATTTCTGTGAATCCTTTATTTAAATAAATGTAGTTAAATCCGCTGGCTAGTAGTCGTATTGGTCTATTACCACAGACGTATAGCTAATAAACGAGCGAGATTTATTAGGGTCTTATAAAGCGAATTGGGCTTAGTCATGTCCACCGAATATTTTTTGCTTTGTATGAAACATGAAACGTCAACACGCCAGGTGAATAAAAGCAGCACATTTTATTTGGATTATAAGGGCTTTAGCACACGCTAGCTTCTTTAAACTAGTCTCAGCGGGCCAGGAAAAAGTGATCTTGGTTTTCAAACATTTGGAGTATTTTGCCACGAGTGCTTGGCTTTTATTTTTCTCAATTTCTCCGTTATTACGTTCCGAGACTTTGTGAGATTTTGTCAGTAGGTTTCAGTAAATTGCTGTCCTTGAACAGCGCTGGCCCTTCAGTATTTTCTACTCTACATGCAGCGCAACGCAGACTGGTCGGCGGAAGGTGCCGCGAGAGGACCGCTCTCGGGTTGTTCTCGCAGTGATCTGACGTCATACGCCGGTCCATCTGCACCTGCTGTTTGTAATAACCTGATTCTGATTGGCCGGTGCGACATGGACACGTCATGCGATCAAAACGCTTGTTTACCCGTCAGTCTGGCAGCTTGCTTTAACTTCTTTTGTCCGGTCGGAGACGAAGGTATGACCTTTGACTGCTGCAACAATATAATTACATTAAACAACTTTTAACATTCCCATCGGCCCACGGCGGACCGATGGCCAGTACATGCCTAGGCTCAGCTCACGTGCATTCTTTAAAGCGCTTCAGTTCGCGGCGGCATTCACTCGCGGCCGTACTACGGTCGGCACCCCTGATAGCGTCTTCTCTCGAAGCTAAGCAGGCTCGAGCCTGGTTAATCCCTGGATGAGAGACCGCCTCCGGTGGCGGGACTAGAGCGGAATATTTTTAACCGGGCGGCCAAGTCTGCTTTAGGCGGTACAATGTCCATGAAAGAACACTACGTGTATCCATGTTTTAAAAAAGGATGAATGAAGCTTATGAACCCAATAGACACATATCCCTAACTGCACGCATTACTAGATGTAAAAGTAATGTCAGTGTGAATTTAACACCTCTTTTACATCTGATTTACTGTCTGTTAATGAAGCAAAATATCCAATGCAGTAACTTTCTTAAAAGTCGATCGGAAAATATAAATTCCATGATAAAACTTACACTTACTTCAAATAGCAGAGCTCAGCGCAATGGATTTAAAAAAGAAAAGAAATGACGGATTTATCTTACTTTGCAAAGTTACTCAGTCGGGAGCAGTGAATGATTTTCTCTTCTTCTTATTTTCATAACTTTAATGACAGAAGCGTCGGCGGTTTAGGCTCATCATTAGAACGAATGCATTAAAATGTTTAGTCGTTTAAGACATGCAGTGACGAATTGTTTGCTAAAAAGCTATTTTGACATTTGAGCATTTTCAGTTCATGCCAAAAAGACGCGAACATGAACTCGTTTAAGCTCTAGTTCTGCAGGCGGGCAATCGGTGGGTACGATGCCCCCGTCCAGGTGTCAGGTTCAAGGCGGCGGTCCAGTCCAGCTGGTAATCATAGCTTATAAAGATCACTTCGCCAATGAAAACTCGGCGTTGGGTTTCGTTGTAAATAAAATAAACAAAAAACAGTGCAAATAAGGAAAAGACAAGCCAATATTAGACTTTTTTCAGTCCCCAGATAGACAATTTCTGTACACTCTTCCAGCTTACGCTGAAATCATGTCGTATTGGCAATGTACGTTAATATTCTTTTAATTTTAGTTTTTAACAAAGTGAAAATAACAGTAAAGAACTTCATGTGAGTAAATATTTAATAAAATCAGTCTCAATTGTAATAATAGCAAATGATTTATTCGTTCATTTCTGTGAATCCTTTATTTAAATAAATGTAGTTAAATCCGCTGGCTAGTAGTCGTATTGGTCTATTACCACAGACGTATAGCTAATAAACGAGCGAGATTTATTAGGGTCTTATAAAGCGAATTGGGCTTAGTCATGTCCACCGAATATTTTTTGCTTTGTATGAAACATGAAACGTCAACACGCCAGGTGAATAAAAGCAGCACATTTTATTTGGATTATAAGGGCTTTAGCACACGCTAGCTTCTTTAAACTAGTCTCAGCGGGCCAGGAAAAAGTGATCTTGGTTTTCAAACATTTGGAGTATTTTGCCACGAGTGCTTGGCTTTTATTTTTCTCAATTTCTCCGTTATTACGTTCCGAGACTTTGTGAGATTTTGTCAGTAGGTTTCAGTAAATTGCTGTCCTTGAACAGCGCTGGCCCTTCAGTATTTTCTACTCTACATGCAGCGCAACGCAGACTGGTCGGCGGAAGGTGCCGCGAGAGGACCGCTCTCGGGTTGTTCTCGCAGTGATCTGACGTCATACGCCGGTCCATCTGCACCTGCTGTTTGTAATAACCTGATTCTGATTGGCCGGTGCGACATGGACACGTCATGCGATCAAAACGCTTGTTTACCCGTCAGTCTGGCAGCTTGCTTTAACTTCTTTTGTCCGGTCGGAGACGAAGGTATGACCTTTGACTGCTGCAACAATATAATTACATTAAACAACTTTTAACATTCCCATCGGCCCACGGCGGACCGATGGCCAGTACATGCCTAGGCTCAGCTCACGTGCATTCTTTAAAGCGCTTCAGTTCGCGGCGGCATTCACTCGCGGCCGTACTACGGTCGGCACCCCTGATAGCGTCTTCTCTCGAAGCTAAGCAGGCTCGAGCCTGGTTAATCCCTGGAGGAGAGACCGCCTCCGGTGGCGGGACTAGAGCGGAATTTTTTTAACCGGGCGGCCAAGTCTGCTTTAGGCGGTACAATGTCCATGAAAGAACACTACGTGTATCCATGTTTTAAAAAAGGATGAATGAAGCTTATGAACCCAATAGACACATATCCCTAACTGCACGCATTACTAGATGTAAAAGTAATGTCAGTGTGAATTTAACACCTCTTTTACATCTGATTTACTGTCTGTTAATGAAGCAAAATATCCAATGCAGTAACTTTCTTAAAAGTCGATCGGAAAATATAAATTCCATGATAAAACTTACACTTACTTCAAATAGCAGAGCTCAGCTCAATGGATTTAAAAAAGAAAAGAAATGACGGATTTATCTTACTTTGCAAAGTTACTCAGTCGGGAGCAGTGAATGATTTTCTCTTCTTATTATTTTCATAACTTTAATGACAGAAGCGTCGGCGGTTTAGGCTCATCATTAGAACGAATGCATTAAAATGTTTAGTCGTTTAAGACATGCAGTGACGAATTGTTTGCTAAAAAGCTATTTTGACATTTGAGCATTTTCAGTTCATGCCAAAAAGACGCGAACATGAACTCGTTTAAGCTCTAGTTCTGCAGGCGGGCAATCGGTGGGTACGATGCCCCCGTCCAGGTGTCAGGTTCAAGGCGGCGGTCCAGTCCAGCTGGTAATCATAGCTTATAAAGATCACTTCGCCAATGAAAACTCGGCGTTGGGTTTCGTTGTAAATAAAATAAACAAAAAACAGTGCAAATAAGGAAAAGACAAGCCAATATTAGACTTTTTTCAGTCCCCAGATAGACAATTTCTGTACACTCTTCCAGCTTACGCTGAAATCATGTCGTATTGGCAATGTACGTTAATATTCTTTTAATTTTAGTTTTTAACAAAGTGAAAATAACAGTAAAGAACTTCATGTGAGTAAATATTTAATAAAATCAGTCTCAATTGTAATAATAGCAAATGATTTATTCGTTCATTTCTGTGAATCCTTTATTTAAATAAATGAAGTTAAATCCGCTGGCTAGTAGTCGTATTGGTCTATTACCACAGACGTATAGCTAATAAACGAGCGAGATTTATTAGGGTCTTATAAAGCGAATTGGGCTTAGTCATGTCCACCGAATATTTTTTGCTTTGTATGAAACATGAAACGTCAACACGCCAGGTGAATAAAAGCAGCACATTTTATTTGGATTATAAGGGCTTTAGCACACGCTAGCTTCTTTAAACTAGTCTCAGCGGGCCAGGAAAAAGTGATCTTGGTTTTCAAACATTTGGAGTATTTTGCCACGAGTGCTTGGCTTTTATTTTTCTCAATTTCTCCGTTATTACGTTCCGAGACTTTGTGAGATTTTGTCAGTAGGTTTCAGTAAATTGCTGTCCTTGAACAGCGCTGGCCCTTCAGTATTTTCTACTCTACATGCAGCGCAACGCAGACTGGTCGGCGGAAGGTGCCGCGAGAGGACCGCTCTCGGGTTGTTCTCGCAGTGATCTGACGTCATACGCCGGTCCATCTGCACCTGCTGTTTGTAATAACCTGATTCTGATTGGCCGGTGCGACATGGACACGTCATGCGATCAAAACGCTTGTTTACCCGTCAGTCTGGCAGCTTGCTTTAACTTCTTTTGTCCGGTCGGAGACGAAGGTATGACCTTTGACTGCTGCAACAATATAATTACATTAAACAACTTTTAACATTCCCATCGGCCCACGGCGGACCGATGGCCAGTACATGCCTAGGCTCAGCTCACGTGCATTCTTTAAAGCGCTTCAGTTCGCGGCGGCATTCACTCGCGGCCGTACTACGGTCGGCACCCCTGATAGCGTCTTCTCTCGAAGCTAAGCAGGCTCGAGCCTGGTTAATCCCTGGATGAGAGACCGCCTCCGGTGGCCGGACTAGAGGGGAATGTTTTTAACCGGGCGGCCAAGTCTGCTTTAGGCGGTACAATGTCCATGAAAGAACACTACGTGTATCCATGTTTTAAAAAACGATGAATGAAGCTTATGAACCCAATAGACACATATCCCTAACTGCACGCATTACTAGATGTAAAAGTAATGTCAGTGTGAATTTAACACCTCTTTTACATCTGATTTACTGTCTGTTAATGAAGCAAAATATCCAATGCAGTAACTTTCTTAAAAGTCGATCGGAAAATATAAATTCCATGATAAAACTTACACTTACTTCAAATAGCAGAGCTCAGCGCAATGGATTTAAAAAAGAAAAGAAATGACGGATTTATCTTACTTTGCAAAGTTACTCAGTCGGGAGCAGTGAATGATTTTCTCTTCTTTTTATTTCCTTAACTTTAATGACAGAAGCGTCGGCGGTTTAGGCTCATCATTAGAACGAATGCATTAAAATGTTTAGTCGTTTAAGACATGCAGTGACGAATTGTTTGCTAAAAAGCTATTTTGACATTTGAGCATTTTCAGTTCATGCCAAAAAGACGCGAACATGAACTCGTTTAAGCTCTAGTTCTGCAGGCGGGCAATCGGTGGGTACGATGCCCCCGTCCAGGTGTCAGGTTCAAGGCGGCGGTCCAGTCCAGCTGGTAATCATAGCTTATAAAGATCACTTCGCCAATGAAAACTCGGCGTTGGGTTTCGTTGTAAATAAAATAAACAAAAAACAGTGCAAATAAGGAAAAGACAAGCCAATATTAGACTTTTTTCAGTCCCCAGATAGACAATTTCTGTACACTCTTCCAGCTTACGCTGAAATCATGTCGTATTGGCAATGTACGTTAATATTCTTTTAATTTTAGTTTTTAACAAAGTGAAAATAACAGTAAAGAACTTCATGTGAGTAAATATTTAATAAAATCAGTCTCAATTGTAATAATAGCAAATGATTTATTCGTTCATTTCTGTGAATCCTTTATTTAAATAAATGTAGTTAAATCCGCTGGCTAGTAGTCGTATTGGTCTATTACCACAGACGTATAGCTAATAAACGAGCGAGATTTATTAGGGTCTTATAAAGCGAATTGGGCTTAGTCATGTCCACCGAATATTTTTTGCTTTGTATGAAACATGAAACGTCAACACGCCAGGTGAATAAAAGCAGCACATTTTATTTGGATTATAAGGGCTTTAGCACACGCTAGCTTCTTTAAACTAGTCTCAGCGGGCCAGGAAAAAGTGATCTTGGTTTTCAAACATTTGGAGTATTTTGCCACGAGTGCTTGGCTTTTATTTTTCTCAATTTCTCCGTTATTACGTTCCGAGACTTTGTGAGATTTTGTCAGTAGGTTTCAGTAAATTGCTGTCCTTGAACAGCGCTGGCCCTTCAGTATTTTCTACTCTACATGCAGCGCAACGCAGACTGGTCGGCGGAAGGTGCCGCGAGAGGACCGCTCTCGGGTTGTTCTCGCAGTGATCTGACGTCATACGCCGGTCCATCTGCACCTGCTGTTTGTAATAACCTGATTCTGATTGGCCGGTGCGACATGGACACGTCATGCGATCAAAACGCTTGTTTACCCGTCAGTCTGGCAGCTTGCTTTAACTTCTTTTGTCCGGTCGGAGACGAAGGTATGACCTTTGACTGCTGCAACAATATAATTACATTAAACAACTTTTAACATTCCCATCGGCCCACGGCGGACCGATGGCCAGTACATGCCTAGGCTCAGCTCACGTGCATTCTTTAAAGCGCTTCAGTTTGCGGCGGCATTCACTCGCGGCCGTACTACGGTCGGCACCCCTGATAGCGTCTTCTCTCGAAGCTAAGCAGGCTCGAGCCTGGTTAATCCCTGGATGAGAGACCGCCTCCGGTGGCCGGACTAGAGTGGAATGTTTTTAACCGGGCGGCCAAGTCTGCTTTAGGCGGTACAATGTCCATGAAAGAACACTACGTGTATCCATGTTTTAAAAAACGATGAATGAAGCTTATGAACCCAATAGACACATATCCCTAACTGCATGCATTACTAGATGTAAAAGTAATGTCAGTGTGAATTTAACACCTCTTTTACATCTGATTTACTGTCTGTTAATGAAGCAAAATATCCAATGCAGTAACTTTCTTAAAAGTCGATCGGAAAATATAAATTCCATGATAGAACTTACACTTACTTCAAATAGCAGAGCTCAGCGCAATGGATTTAAAAAAGAAAAGAAATGACGGATTTATCTTACTTTGCAAAGTTACTCAGTCGTGAGCAGTGAATGATTTTCTCTTCTTTTTATTTTCTTAACTTTAATGACAGAAGCGTCGGCGGTTTAGGCTCATCATTAGAACGAATGCATTAAAATGTTTAGTCGTTTAAGACATGCAGTGACGAATTGTTTGCTAAAAAGCTATTTTGACATTTGAGCATTTTCAGTTCATGCCAAAAAGACGCGAACATGAACTCGTTTAAGCTCTAGTTCTGCAGGCGGGCAATCGGTGGGTACGATGCCCCCGTCCAGGTGTCAGGTTCAAGGCGGCGGTCCAGTCCAGCTGGTAATCATAGCTTATAAAGATCACTTCGCCAATGAAAACTCGGCGTTGGGTTTCGTTGTAAATAAAATAAACAAAAAACAGTGCAAATAAGGAAAAGACAAGCCAATATTAGACTTTTTTCAGTCCCCAGATAGACAATTTCTGTACACTCTTCCAGCTTACGCTGAAATCATGTCGTATTGGCAATGTACGTTAATATTCTTTTAATTTTAGTTTTTAACAAAGTGAAAATAACAGTAAAGAACTTCATGTGAGTAAATATTTAATAAAATCAGTCTCAATTGTAATAATAGCAAATGATTTATTCGTTCATTTCTGTGAATCCTTTATTTAAATAAATGTAGTTAAATCCGCTGGCTAGTAGTCGTATTGGTCTATTACCACAGACGTATAGCTAATAAACGAGCGAGATTTATTAGGGTCTTATAAAGCGAATTGGGCTTAGTCATGTCCACCGAATATTTTTTGCTTTGTATGAAACATGAAACGTCAACACGCCAGGTGAATAAAAGCAGCACATTTTATTTGGATTATAAGGGCTTTAGCACACGCTAGCTTCTTTAAACTAGTCTCAGCGGGCCAGGAAAAAGTGATCTTGGTTTTCAAACATTTGGAGTATTTTGCCACGAGTGCTTGGCTTTTATTTTTCTCAATTTCTCCGTTATTACGTTCCGAGACTTTGTGAGATTTTGTCAGTAGGTTTCAGTAAATTGCTGTCCTTGAACAGCGCTGGCCCTTCAGTATTTTCTACTCTACATGCAGCGCAACGCAGACTGGTCGGCGGAAGGTGCCGCGAGAGGACCGCTCTCGGGTTGTTCTCGCAGTGATCTGACGTCATACGCCGGTCCATCTGCACCTGCTGTTTGTAATAACCTGATTCTGATTGGCCGGTGCGACATGGACACGTCATGCGATCAAAACGCTTGTTTACCCGTCAGTCTGGCAGCTTGCTTTAACTTCTTTTGTCCGGTCGGAGACGAAGGTATGACCTTTGACTGCTGCAACAATATAATTACATTAAACAACTTTTAACATTCCCATCGGCCCACGGCGGACCGATGGCCAGTACATGCCTAGGCTCAGCTCACGTGCATTCTTTAAAGCGCTTCAGTTTGCGGCGGCATTCACTCGCGGCCGTACTACGGTCGGCACCCCTGATAGCGTCTTCTCTCGAAGCTAAGCAGGCTCGAGCCTGGTTAATCCCTGGATGAGAGACCGCCTCCGGTGGCCGGACTAGAGTGGAATGTTTTTAACCGGGCGGCCAAGTCTGCTTTAGGCGGTACAATGTCCATGAAAGAACACTACGTGTATCCATGTTTTAAAAAACGATGAATGAAGCTTATGAACCCAATAGACACATATCCCTAACTGCATGCATTACTAGATGTAAAAGTAATGTCAGTGTGAATTTAACACCTCTTTTACATCTGATTTACTGTCTGTTAATGAAGCAAAATATCCAATGCAGTAACTTTCTTAAAAGTCGATCGGAAAATATAAATTCCATGATAGAACTTACACTTACTTCAAATAGCAGAGCTCAGCGCAATGGATTTAAAAAAGAAAAGAAATGACGGATTTATCTTACTTTGCAAAGTTACTCAGTCGTGAGCAGTGAATGATTTTCTCTTCTTTTTATTTTCTTAACTTTAATGACAGAAGCGTCGGCGGTTTAGGCTCATCATTAGAACGAATGCATTAAAATGTTTAGTCGTTTAAGACATGCAGTGACGAATTGTTTGCTAAAAAGCTATTTTGACATTTGAGCATTTTCAGTTCATGCCAAAAAGACGCGAACATGAACTCGTTTAAGCTCTAGTTCTGCAGGCGGGCAATCGGTGGGTACGATGCCCCCGTCCAGGTGTCAGGTTCAAGGCGGCGGTCCAGTCCAGCTGGTAATCATAGCTTATAAAGATCACTTCGCCAATGAAAACTCGGCGTTGGGTTTCGTTGTAAATAAAATAAACAAAAAACAGTGCAAATAAGGAAAAGACAAGCCAATATTAGACTTTTTTCAGTCCCCAGATAGACAATTTCTGTACACTCTTCCAGCTTACGCTGAAATCATGTCGTATTGGCAATGTACGTTAATATTCTTTTAATTTTAGTTTTTAACAAAGTGAAAATAACAGTAAAGAACTTCATGTGAGTAAATATTTAATAAAATCAGTCTCAATTGTAATAATAGCAAATGATTTATTCGTTCATTTCTGTGAATCCTTTATTTAAATAAATGTAGTTAAATCCGCTGGCTAGTAGTCGTATTGGTCTATTACCACAGACGTATAGCTAATAAACGAGCGAGATTTATTAGGGTCTTATAAAGCGAATTGGGCTTAGTCATGTCCACCGAATATTTTTTGCTTTGTATGAAACATGAAACGTCAACACGCCAGGTGAATAAAAGCAGCACATTTTATTTGGATTATAAGGGCTTTAGCACACGCTAGCTTCTTTAAACTAGTCTCAGCGGGCCAGGAAAAAGTGATCTTGGTTTTCAAACATTTGGAGTATTTTGCCACGAGTGCTTGGCTTTTATTTTTCTCAATTTCTCCGTTATTACGTTCCGAGACTTTGTGAGATTTTGTCAGTAGGTTTCAGTAAATTGCTGTCCTTGAACAGCGCTGGCCCTTCAGTATTTTCTACTCTACATGCAGCGCAACGCAGACTGGTCGGGGGAAGGTGCCGCGAGAGGACCGCTCTCGGGTTGTTCTCGCAGTGATCTGACGTCATACGCCGGTCCATCTGCACCTGCTGTTTGTAATAACCTGATTCTGATTGGCCGGTGCGACATGGACACGTCATGCGATCAAAACGCTTGTTTACCCGTCAGTCTGGCAGCTTGCTTTAACTTCTTTTGTCCGGTCGGAGACGAAGGTATGACCTTTGACTGCTGCAACAATATAATTACATTAAACAACTTTTAACATTCCCATCGGCCCACGGCGGACCGATGGCCAGTACATGCCTAGGCTCAGCTCACGTGCATTCTTTAAAGCGCTTCAGTTCGCGGCGGCATTCACTCGCGGCCGTACTACGGTCGGCACCCCTGATAGCGTCTTCTCTCGAAGCTAAGCAGGCTCGAGCCTGGTTAATCCCTGGATGAGAGACCGCCTCCGGTGGCGGGACTAGAGCGGAATATTTTTAACCGGGCGGCCAAGTCTGCTTTAGGCGGTACAATGTCCATGAAAGAACACTACGTGTATCCATGTTTTAAAAAAGGATGAATGAAGCTTATGAACCCAATAGACACATATCCCTAACTGCACGCATTACTAGATGTAAAAGTAATGTCAGTGTGAATTTAACACCTCTTTTACATCTGATTTACTGTCTGTTAATGAAGCAAAATATCCAATGCAGTAACTTTCTTAAAAGTCGATCGGAAAATATAAATTCCATGATAAAACTTACACTTACTTCAAATAGCAGAGCTCAGCGCAATGGATTTAAAAAAGAAAAGAAATGACGGATTTATCTTACTTTGCAAAGTTACTCAGTCGGGAGCAGTGAATGATTTTCTCTTCTTCTTATTTCCATAACTTTAATGACAGAAGCGTCGGCGGTTTAGGCTCATCATTAGAACGAATGCATTAAAATGTTTAGTCGTTTAAGACATGCAGTGACGAATTGTTTGCTAAAAAGCTATTTTGACATTTGAGCATTTTCAGTTCATGCCAAAAAGACGCGAACATGAACTCGTTTAAGCTCTAGTTCTGCAGGCGGGCAATCGGTGGGTACGATGCCCCCGTCCAGGTGTCAGGTTCAAGGCGGCGGTCCAGTCCAGCTGGTAATCATAGCTTATAAAGATCACTTCGCCAATGAAAACTCGGCGTTGGGTTTCGTTGTAAATAAAATAAACAAAAAACAGTGCAAATAAGGAAAAGACAAGCCAATATTAGACTTTTTTCAGTCCCCAGATAGACAATTTCTGTACACTCTTCCAGCTTACGCTGAAATCATGTCGTATTGGCAATGTACGTTAATATTCTTTTAATTTTAGTTTTTAACAAAGTGAAAATAACAGTAAAGAACTTCATGTGAGTAAATATTTAATAAAATCAGTCTCAATTGTAATAATAGCAAATGATTTATTCGTTCATTTCTGTGAATCCTTTATTTAAATAAATGTAGTTAAATCCGCTGGCTAGTAGTCGTATTGGTCTATTACCACAGACGTATAGCTAATAAACGAGCGAGATTTATTAGGGTCTTATAAAGCGAATTGGGCTTAGTCATGTCCACCGAATATTTTTTGCTTTGTATGAAACATGAAACGTCAACACGCCAGGTGAATAAAAGCAGCACATTTTATTTGGATTATAAGGGCTTTAGCACACGCTAGCTTCTTTAAACTAGTCTCAGCGGGCCAGGAAAAAGTGATCTTGGTTTTCAAACATTTGGAGTATTTTGCCACGAGTGCTTGGCTTTTATTTTTCTCAATTTCTCCGTTATTACGTTCCGAGACTTTGTGAGATTTTGTCAGTAGGTTTCAGTAAATTGCTGTCCTTGAACAGCGCTGGCCCTTCAGTATTTTCTACTCTACATGCAGCGCAACGCAGACTGGTCGGCGGAAGGTGCCGCGAGAGGACCGCTCTCGGGTTGTTCTCGCAGTGATCTGACGTCATACGCCGGTCCATCTGCACCTGCTGTTTGTAATAACCTGATTCTGATTGGCCGGTGCGACATGGACACGTCATGCGATCAAAACGCTTGTTTACCCGTCAGTCTGGCAGCTTGCTTTAACTTCTTTTGTCCGGTCGGAGACGAAGGTATGACCTTTGACTGCTGCAACAATATAATTACATTAAACAACTTTTAACATTCCCATCGGCCCACGGCGGACCGATGGCCAGTACATGCCTAGGCTCAGCTCACGTGCATTCTTTAAAGCGCTTCAGTTCGCGGCGGCATTCACTCGCGGCCGTACTACGGTCGGCACCCCTGATAGCGTCTTCTCTCGAAGCTAAGCAGGCTCGAGCCTGGTTAATCCCTGGATGAGAGACCGCCTCCGGTGGCCGGACTAGAGGGGAATGTTTTTAACCGGGCGGCCAAGTCTGCTTTAGGCGGTACAATGTCCATGAAAGAACACTACGTGTATCCATGTTTTAAAAAACGATGAATGAAGCTTATGAACCCAATAGACACATATCCCTAACTGCATGCATTACTAGATGTAAAAGTAATGTCAGTGTGAATTTAACACCTCTTTTACATCTGATTTACTGTCTGTTAATGAAGCAAAATATCCAATGCAGTAACTTTCTTAAAAGTCGATCGGAAAATATAAATTCCATGATAAAACTTACACTTACTTCAAATAGCAGAGCTCAGCGCAATGGATTTAAAAAAGAAAAGAAATGACGGATTTATCTTACTTTGCAAAGTTACTCAGTCGGGAGCAGTGAATGATTTTCTCTTCTTTTTATTTCCTTAACTTTAATGACAGAAGCGTCGGCGGTTTAGGCTCATCATTAGAACGAATGCATTAAAATGTTTAGTCGTTTAAGACATGCAGTGACGAATTGTTTGCTAAAAAGCTATTTTGACATTTGAGCATTTTCAGTTCATGCCAAAAAGACGCGAACATGAACTCGTTTAAGCTCTAGTTCTGCAGGCGGGCAATCGGTGGGTACGATGCCCCCGTCCAGGTGTCAGGTTCAAGGCGGCGGTCCAGTCCAGCTGGTAATCATAGCTTATAAAGATCACTTCGCCAATGAAAACTCGGCGTTGGGTTTCGTTGTAAATAAAATAAACAAAAAACAGTGCAAATAAGGAAAAGACAAGCCAATATTAGACTTTTTTCAGTCCCCAGATAGACAATTTCTGTACACTCTTCCAGCTTACGCTGAAATCATGTCGTATTGGCAATGTACGTTAATATTCTTTTAATTTTAGTTTTTAACAAAGTGAAAATAACAGTAAAGAACTTCATGTGAGTAAATATTTAATAAAATCAGTCTCAATTGTAATAATAGCAAATGATTTATTCGTTCATTTCTGTGAATCCTTTATTTAAATAAATGTAGTTAAATCCGCTGGCTAGTAGTCGTATTGGTCTATTACCACAGACGTATAGCTAATAAACGAGCGAGATTTATTAGGGTCTTATAAAGCGAATTGGGCTTAGTCATGTCCACCGAATATTTTTTGCTTTGTATGAAACATGAAACGTCAACACGCCAGGTGAATAAAAGCAGCACATTTTATTTGGATTATAAGGGCTTTAGCACACGCTAGCTTCTTTAAACTAGTCTCAGCGGGCCAGGAAAAAGTGATCTTGGTTTTCAAACATTTGGAGTATTTTGCCACGAGTGCTTGGCTTTTATTTTTCTCAATTTCTCCGTTATTACGTTCCGAGACTTTGTGAGATTTTGTCAGTAGGTTTCAGTAAATTGCTGTCCTTGAACAGCGCTGGCCCTTCAGTATTTTCTACTCTACATGCAGCGCAACGCAGACTGGTCGGCGGAAGGTGCCGCGAGAGGACCGCTCTCGGGTTGTTCTCGCAGTGATCTGACGTCATACGCCGGTCCATCTGCACCTGCTGTTTGTAATAACCTGATTCTGATTGGCCGGTGCGACATGGACACGTCATGCGATCAAAACGCTTGTTTACCCGTCAGTCTGGCAGCTTGCTTTAACTTCTTTTGTCCGGTCGGAGACGAAGGTATGACCTTTGACTGCTGCAACAATATAATTACATTAAACAACTTTTAACATTCCCATCGGCCCACGGCGGACCGATGGCCAGTACATGCCTAGGCTCAGCTCACGTGCATTCTTTAAAGCGCTTCAGTTCGCGGCGGCATTCACTCGCGGCCGTACTACGGTCGGCACCCCTGATAGCGTCTTCTCTCGAAGCTAAGCAGGCTCGAGCCTGGTTAATCCCTGGATGAGAGACCGCCTCCGGTGGCGGGACTAGAGCGGAATATTTTTAACCGGGCGGCCAAGTCTGCTTTAGGCGGTACAATGTCCATGAAAGAACACTACGTGTATCCATGTTTTAAAAAAGGATGAATGAAGCTTATGAACCCAATAGACACATATCCCTAACTGCACGCATTACTAGATGTAAAAGTAATGTCAGTGTGAATTTAACACCTCTTTTACATCTGATTTACTGTCTGTTAATGAAGCAAAATATCCAATGCAGTAACTTTCTTAAAAGTCGATCGGAAAATATAAATTCCATGATAAAACTTACACTTACTTCAAATAGCAGAGCTCAGCGCAATGGATTTAAAAAAGAAAAGAAATGACGGATTTATCTTACTTTGCAAAGTTACTCAGTCGGGAGCAGTGAATGATTTTCTCTTCTTCTTATTTTCATAACTTTAATGACAGAAGCGTCGGCGGTTTAGGCTCATCATTAGAACGAATGCATTAAAATGTTTAGTCGTTTAAGACATGCAGTGACGAATTGTTTGCTAAAAAGCTATTTTGACATTTGAGCATTTTCAGTTCATGCCAAAAAGACGCGAACATGAACTCGTTTAAGCTCTAGTTCTGCAGGCGGGCAATCGGTGGGTACGATGCCCCCGTCCAGGTGTCAGGTTCAAGGCGGCGGTCCAGTCCAGCTGGTAATCATAGCTTATAAAGATCACTTCGCCAATGAAAACTCGGCGTTGGGTTTCGTTGTAAATAAAATAAACAAAAAACAGTGCAAATAAGGAAAAGACAAGCCAATATTAGACTTTTTTCAGTCCCCAGATAGACAATTTCTGTACACTCTTCCAGCTTACGCTGAAATCATGTCGTATTGGCAATGTACGTTAATATTCTTTTAATTTTAGTTTTTAACAAAGTGAAAATAACAGTAAAGAACTTCATGTGAGTAAATATTTAATAAAATCAGTCTCAATTGTAATAATAGCAAATGATTTATTCGTTCATTTCTGTGAATCCTTTATTTAAATAAATGTAGTTAAATCCGCTGGCTAGTAGTCGTATTGGTCTATTACCACAGACGTATAGCTAATAAACGAGCGAGATTTATTAGGGTCTTATAAAGCGAATTGGGCTTAGTCATGTCCACCGAATATTTTTTGCTTTGTATGAAACATGAAACGTCAACACGCCAGGTGAATAAAAGCAGCACATTTTATTTGGATTATAAGGGCTTTAGCACACGCTAGCTTCTTTAAACTAGTCTCAGCGGGCCAGGAAAAAGTGATCTTGGTTTTCAAACATTTGGAGTATTTTGCCACGAGTGCTTGGCTTTTATTTTTCTCAATTTCTCCGTTATTACGTTCCGAGACTTTGTGAGATTTTGTCAGTAGGTTTCAGTAAATTGCTGTCCTTGAACAGCGCTGGCCCTTCAGTATTTTCTACTCTACATGCAGCGCAACGCAGACTGGTCGGCGGAAGGTGCCGCGAGAGGACCGCTCTCGGGTTGTTCTCGCAGTGATCTGACGTCATACGCCGGTCCATCTGCACCTGCTGTTTGTAATAACCTGATTCTGATTGGCCGGTGCGACATGGACACGTCATGCGATCAAAACGCTTGTTTACCCGTCAGTCTGGCAGCTTGCTTTAACTTCTTTTGTCCGGTCGGAGACGAAGGTATGACCTTTGACTGCTGCAACAATATAATTACATTAAACAACTTTTAACATTCCCATCGGCCCACGGCGGACCGATGGCCAGTACATGCCTAGGCTCAGCTCACGTGCATTCTTTAAAGCGCTTCAGTTCGCGGCGGCATTCACTCGCGGCCGTACTACGGTCGGCACCCCTGATAGCGTCTTCTCTCGAAGCTAAGCAGGCTCGAGCCTGGTTAATCCCTGGATGAGAGACCGCCTCCGGTGGCGGGACTAGAGCGGAATTTTTTTAACCGGGCGGCCAAGTCTGCTTTAGGCGGTACAATGTCCATGAAAGAACACTACGTGTATCCATGTTTTAAAAAAGGATGAATGAAGCTTATGAACCCAATAGACACATATCCCTAACTGCACGCATTACTAGATGTAAAAGTAATGTCAGTGTGAATTTAACACCTCTTTTACATCTGATTTACTGTCTGTTAATGAAGCAAAATATCCAATGCAGTAACTTTCTTAAAAGTCGATCGGAAAATATAAATTCCATGATAAAACTTACACTTACTTCAAATAGCAGAGCTCAGCTCAATGGATTTAAAAAAGAAAAGAAATGACGGATTTATCTTACTTTGCAAAGTTACTCAGTCGGGAGCAGTGAATGATTTTCTCTTCTTATTATTTTCATAACTTTAATGACAGAAGCGTCGGCGGTTTAGGCTCATCATTAGAACGAATGCATTAAAATGTTTAGTCGTTTAAGACATGCAGTGACGAATTGTTTGCTAAAAAGCTATTTTGACATTTGAGCATTTTCAGTTCATGCCAAAAAGACGCGAACATGAACTCGTTTAAGCTCTAGTTCTGCAGGCGGGCAATCGGTGGGTACGATGCCCCCGTCCAGGTGTCAGGTTCAAGGCGGCGGTCCAGTCCAGCTGGTAATCATAGCTTATAAAGATCACTTCGCCAATGAAAACTCGGCGTTGGGTTTCGTTGTAAATAAAATAAACAAAAAACAGTGCAAATAAGGAAAAGACAAGCCAATATTAGACTTTTTTCAGTCCCCAGATAGACAATTTCTGTACACTCTTCCAGCTTACGCTGAAATCATGTCGTATTGGCAATGTACGTTAATATTCTTTTAATTTTAGTTTTTAACAAAGTGAAAATAACAGTAAAGAACTTCATGTGAGTAAATATTTAATAAAATCAGTCTCAATTGTAATAATAGCAAATGATTTATTCGTTCATTTCTGTGAATCCTTTATTTAAATAAATGTAGTTAAATCCGCTGGCTAGTAGTCGTATTGGTCTATTACCACAGACGTATAGCTAATAAACGAGCGAGATTTATTAGGGTCTTATAAAGCGAATTGGGCTTAGTCATGTCCACCGAATATTTTTTGCTTTGTATGAAACATGAAACGTCAACACGCCAGGTGAATAAAAGCAGCACATTTTATTTGGATTATAAGGGCTTTAGCACACGCTAGCTTCTTTAAACTAGTCTCAGCGGGCCAGGAAAAAGTGATCTTGGTTTTCAAACATTTGGAGTATTTTGCCACGAGTGCTTGGCTTTTATTTTTCTCAATTTCTCCGTTATTACGTTCCGAGACTTTGTGAGATTTTGTCAGTAGGTTTCAGTAAATTGCTGTCCTTGAACAGCGCTGGCCCTTCAGTATTTTCTACTCTACATGCAGCGCAACGCAGACTGGTCGGCGGAAGGTGCCGCGAGAGGACCGCTCTCGGGTTGTTCTCGCAGTGATCTGACGTCATACGCCGGTCCATCTGCACCTGCTGTTTGTAATAACCTGATTCTGATTGGCCGGTGCGACATGGACACGTCATGCGATCAAAACGCTTGTTTACCCGTCAGTCTGGCAGCTTGCTTTAACTTCTTTTGTCCGGTCGGAGACGAAGGTATGACCTTTGACTGCTGCAACAATATAATTACATTAAACAACTTTTAACATTCCCATCGGCCCACGGCGGACCGATGGCCAGTACATGCCTAGGCTCAGCTCACGTGCATTCTTTAAAGCGCTTCAGTTCGCGGCGGCATTCACTCGCGGCCGTACTACGGTCGGCACCCCTGATAGCGTCTTCTCTCGAAGCTAAGCAGGCTCGAGCCTGGTTAATCCCTGGATGAGAGACCGCCTCCGGTGGCGGGACTAGAGCGGAATATTTTTAACCGGGCGGCCAAGTCTGCTTTAGGCGGTACAATGTCCATGAAAGAACACTACGTGTATCCATGTTTTAAAAAAGGATGAATGAAGCTTATGAACCCAATAGACACATATCCCTAACTGCACGCATTACTAGATGTAAAAGTAATGTCAGTGTGAATTTAACACCTCTTTTACATCTGATTTACTGTCTGTTAATGAAGCAAAATATCCAATGCAGTAACTTTCTTAAAAGTCGATCGGAAAATATAAATTCCATGATAAAACTTACACTTACTTCAAATAGCAGAGCTCAGCGCAATGGATTTAAAAAAGAAAAGAAATGACGGATTTATCTTACTTTGCAAAGTTACTCAGTCGTGAGCAGTGAATGATTTTCTCTTCTTCTTATTTTCATAACTTTAATGACAGAAGCGTCGGCGGTTTAGGCTCATCATTAGAACGAATGCATTAAAATGTTTAGTCGTTTAAGACATGCAGTGACGAATTGTTTGCTAAAAAGCTATTTTGACATTTGAGCATTTTCAGTTCATGCCAAAAAGACGCGAACATGAACTCGTTTAAGCTCTAGTTCTGCAGGCGGGCAATCGGTGGGTACGATGCCCCCGTCCAGGTGTCAGGTTCAAGGCGGCGGTCCAGTCCAGCTGGTAATCATAGCTTATAAAGATCACTTCGCCAATGAAAACTCGGCGTTGGGTTTCGTTGTAAATAAAATAAACAAAAAACAGTGCAAATAAGGAAAAGACAAGCCAATATTAGACTTTTTTCAGTCCCCAGATAGACAATTTCTGTACACTCTTCCAGCTTACGCTGAAATCATGTCGTATTGGCAATGTACGTTAATATTCTTTTAATTTTAGTTTTTAACAAAGTGAAAATAACAGTAAAGAACTTCATGTGAGTAAATATTTAATAAAATCAGTCTCAATTGTAATAATAGCAAATGATTTATTCGTTCATTTCTGTGAATCCTTTATTTAAATAAATGTAGTTAAATCCGCTGGCTAGTAGTCGTATTGGTCTATTACCACAGACGTATAGCTAATAAACGAGCGAGATTTATTAGGGTCTTATAAAGCGAATTGGGCTTAGTCATGTCCACCGAATATTTTTTGCTTTGTATGAAACATGAAACGTCAACACGCCAGGTGAATAAAAGCAGCACATTTTATTTGGATTATAAGGGCTTTAGCACACGCTAGCTTCTTTAAACTAGTCTCAGCGGGCCAGGAAAAAGTGATCTTGGTTTTCAAACATTTGGAGTATTTTGCCACGAGTGCTTGGCTTTTATTTTTCTCAATTTCTCCGTTATTACGTTCCGAGACTTTGTGAGATTTTGTCAGTAGGTTTCAGTAAATTGCTGTCCTTGAACAGCGCTGGCCCTTCAGTATTTTCTACTCTACATGCAGCGCAACGCAGACTGGTCGGGGGAAGGTGCCGCGAGAGGACCGCTCTCGGGTTGTTCTCGCAGTGATCTGACGTCATACGCCGGTCCATCTACACCTGCTGTTTGTAATAACCTGATTCTGATTGGCCGGTGCGACATGGACACGTCATGCGATCAAAACGCTTGTTTACCCGTCAGTCTGGCAGCTTGCTTTAACTTCTTTTGTCCGGTCGGAGACGAAGGTATGACCTTTGACTGCTGCAACAATATAATTACATTAAACAACTTTTAACATTCCCATCGGCCCACGGCGGACCGATGGCCAGTACATGCCTAGGCTCAGCTCACGTGCATTCTTTAAAGCGCTTCAGTTCGCGGCGGCATTCACTCGCGGCCGTACTACGGTCGGCACCCCTGATAGCGTCTTCTCTCGAAGCTAAGCAGGCTCGAGCCTGGTTAATCCCTGGATGAGAGACCGCCTCCGGTGGCCGGACTAGAGTGGAATGTTTTTAACCGGGCGGCCAAGTCTGCTTTAGGCGGTACAATGTCCATGAAAGAACACTACGTGTATCCATGTTTTAAAAAACGATGAATGAAGCTTATGAACCCAATAGACACATATCCCTAACTGCACGCATTACTAGATGTAAAAGTAATGTCAGTGTGAATTTAACACCTCTTTTACATCTGATTTACTGTCTGTTAATGAAGCAAAATATCCAATGCAGTAACTTTCTTAAAAGTCGATCGGAAAATATAAATTCCATGATAAAACTTACACTTACTTCAAATAGCAGAGCTCAGCGCAATGGATTTAAAAAAGAAAAGAAATGACGGATTTATCTTACTTTGCAAAGTTACTCAGTCGGGAGCAGTGAATGATTTTCTCTTCTTTTTATTTCCTTAACTTTAATGACAGAAGCGTCGGCGGTTTAGGCTCATCATTAGAACGAATGCATTAAAATGTTTAGTCGTTTAAGACATGCAGTGACGAATTGTTTGCTAAAAAGCTATTTTGACATTTGAGCATTTTCAGTTCATGCCAAAAAGACGCGAACATGAACTCGTTTAAGCTCTAGTTCTGCAGGCGGGCAATCGGTGGGTACGATGCCCCCGTCCAGGTGTCAGGTTCAAGGCGGCGGTCCAGTCCAGCTGGTAATCATAGCTTATAAAGATCACTTCGCCAATGAAAACTCGGCGTTGGGTTTCGTTGTAAATAAAATAAACAAAAAACAGTGCAAATAAGGAAAAGACAAGCCAATATTAGACTTTTTTCAGTCCCCAGATAGACAATTTCTGTACACTCTTCCAGCTTACGCTGAAATCATGTCGTATTGGCAATGTACGTTAATATTCTTTTAATTTTAGTTTTTAACAAAGTGAAAATAACAGTAAAGAACTTCATGTGAGTAAATATTTAATAAAATCAGTCTCAATTGTAATAATAGCAAATGATTTATTCGTTCATTTCTGTGAATCCTTTATTTAAATAAATGTAGTTAAATCCGCTGGCTAGTAGTCGTATTGGTCTATTACCACAGACGTATAGCTAATAAACGAGCGAGATTTATTAGGGTCTTATAAAGCGAATTGGGCTTAGTCATGTCCACCGAATATTTTTTGCTTTGTATGAAACATGAAACGTCAACACGCCAGGTGAATAAAAGCAGCACATTTTATTTGGATTATAAGGGCTTTAGCACACGCTAGCTTCTTTAAACTAGTCTCAGCGGGCCAGGAAAAAGTGATCTTGGTTTTCAAACATTTGGAGTATTTTGCCACGAGTGCTTGGCTTTTATTTTTCTCAATTTCTCCGTTATTACGTTCCGAGACTTTGTGAGATTTTGTCAGTAGGTTTCAGTAAATTGCTGTCCTTGAACAGCGCTGGCCCTTCAGTATTTTCTACTCTACATGCAGCGCAACGCAGACTGGTCGGCGGAAGGTGCCGCGAGAGGACCGCTCTCGGGTTGTTCTCGCAGTGATCTGACGTCATACGCCGGTCCATCTGCACCTGCTGTTTGTAATAACCTGATTCTGATTGGCCGGTGCGACATGGACACGTCATGCGATCAAAACGCTTGTTTACCCGTCAGTCTGGCAGCTTGCTTTAACTTCTTTTGTCCGGTCGGAGACGAAGGTATGACCTTTGACTGCTGCAACAATATAATTACATTAAACAACTTTTAACATTCCCATCGGCCCACGGCGGACCGATGGCCAGTACATGCCTAGGCTCAGCTCACGTGCATTCTTTAAAGCGCTTCAGTTCGCGGCGGCATTCACTCGCGGCCGTACTACGGTCGGCACCCCTGATAGCGTCTTCTCTCGAAGCTAAGCAGGCTCGAGCCTGGTTAATCCCTGGATGAGAGACCGCCTCCGGTGGCGGGACTAGAGCGGAATATTTTTAACCGGGCGGCCAAGTCTGCTTTAGGCGGTACAATGTCCATGAAAGAACACTACGTGTATCCATGTTTTAAAAAAGGATGAATGAAGCTTATGAACCCAATAGACACATATCCCTAACTGCACGCATTACTAGATGTAAAAGTAATGTCAGTGTGAATTTAACACCTCTTTTACATCTGATTTACTGTCTGTTAATGAAGCAAAATATCCAATGCAGTAACTTTCTTAAAAGTCGATCGGAAAATATAAATTCCATGATAAAACTTACACTTACTTCAAATAGCAGAGCTCAGCGCAATGGATTTAAAAAAGAAAAGAAATGACGGATTTATCTTACTTTGCAAAGTTACTCAGTCGTGAGCAGTGAATGATTTTCTCTTCTTCTTATTTTCATAACTTTAATGACAGAAGCGTCGGCGGTTTAGGCTCATCATTAGAACGAATGCATTAAAATGTTTAGTCGTTTAAGACATGCAGTGACGAATTGTTTGCTAAAAAGCTATTTTGACATTTGAGCATTTTCAGTTCATGCCAAAAAGACGCGAACATGAACTCGTTTAAGCTCTAGTTCTGCAGGCGGGCAATCGGTGGGTACGATGCCCCCGTCCAGGTGTCAGGTTCAAGGCGGCGGTCCAGTCCAGCTGGTAATCATAGCTTATAAAGATCACTTCGCCAATGAAAACTCGGCGTTGGGTTTCGTTGTAAATAAAATAAACAAAAAACAGTGCAAATAAGGAAAAGACAAGCCAATATTAGACTTTTTTCAGTCCCCAGATAGACAATTTCTGTACACTCTTCCAGCTTACGCTGAAATCATGTCGTATTGGCAATGTACGTTAATATTCTTTTAATTTTAGTTTTTAACAAAGTGAAAATAACAGTAAAGAACTTCATGTGAGTAAATATTTAATAAAATCAGTCTCAATTGTAATAATAGCAAATGATTTATTCGTTCATTTCTGTGAATCCTTTATTTAAATAAATGTAGTTAAATCCGCTGGCTAGTAGTCGTATTGGTCTATTACCACAGACGTATAGCTAATAAACGAGCGAGATTTATTAGGGTCTTATAAAGCGAATTGGGCTTAGTCATGTCCACCGAATATTTTTTGCTTTGTATGAAACATGAAACGTCAACACGCCAGGTGAATAAAAGCAGCACATTTTATTTGGATTATAAGGGCTTTAGCACACGCTAGCTTCTTTAAACTAGTCTCAGCGGGCCAGGAAAAAGTGATCTTGGTTTTCAAACATTTGGAGTATTTTGCCACGAGTGCTTGGCTTTTATTTTTCTCAATTTCTCCGTTATTACGTTCCGAGACTTTGTGAGATTTTGTCAGTAGGTTTCAGTAAATTGCTGTCCTTGAACAGCGCTGGCCCTTCAGTATTTTCTACTCTACATGCAGCGCAACGCAGACTGGTCGGCGGAAGGTGCCGCGAGAGGACCGCTCTCGGGTTGTTCTCGCAGTGATCTGACGTCATACGCCGGTCCATCTGCACCTGCTGTTTGTAATAACCTGATTCTGATTGGCCGGTGCGACATGGACACGTCATGCGATCAAAACGCTTGTTTACCCGTCAGTCTGGCAGCTTGCTTTAACTTCTTTTGTCCGGTCGGAGACGAAGGTATGACCTTTGACTGCTGCAACAATATAATTACATTAAACAACTTTTAACATTCCCATCGGCCCACGGCGGACCGATGGCCAGTACATGCCTAGGCTCAGCTCACGTGCATTCTTTAAAGCGCTTCAGTTCGCGGCGGCATTCACTCGCGGCCGTACTACGGTCGGCACCCCTGATAGCGTCTTCTCTCGAAGCTAAGCAGGCTCGAGCCTGGTTAATCCCTGGAGGAGAGACCGCCTCCGGTGGCGGGACTAGAGCGGAATTTTTTTAACCGGGCGGCCAAGTCTGCTTTAGGCGGTACAATGTCCATGAAAGAACACTACGTGTATCCATGTTTTAAAAAAGGATGAATGAAGCTTATGAACCCAATAGACACATATCCCTAACTGCACGCATTACTAGATGTAAAAGTAATGTCAGTGTGAATTTAACACCTCTTTTACATCTGATTTACTGTCTGTTAATGAAGCAAAATATCCAATGCAGTAACTTTCTTAAAAGTCGATCGGAAAATATAAATTCCATGATAAAACTTACACTTACTTCAAATAGCAGAGCTCAGCTCAATGGATTTAAAAAAGAAAAGAAATGACGGATTTATCTTACTTTGCAAAGTTACTCAGTCGGGAGCAGTGAATGATTTTCTCTTCTTATTATTTTCATAACTTTAATGACAGAAGCGTCGGCGGTTTAGGCTCATCATTAGAACGAATGCATTAAAATGTTTAGTCGTTTAAGACATGCAGTGACGAATTGTTTGCTAAAAAGCTATTTTGACATTTGAGCATTTTCAGTTCATGCCAAAAAGACGCGAACATGAACTCGTTTAAGCTCTAGTTCTGCAGGCGGGCAATCGGTGGGTACGATGCCCCCGTCCAGGTGTCAGGTTCAAGGCGGCGGTCCAGTCCAGCTGGTAATCATAGCTTATAAAGATCACTTCGCCAATGAAAACTCGGCGTTGGGTTTCGTTGTAAATAAAATAAACAAAAAACAGTGCAAATAAGGAAAAGACAAGCCAATATTAGACTTTTTTCAGTCCCCAGATAGACAATTTCTGTACACTCTTCCAGCTTACGCTGAAATCATGTCGTATTGGCAATGTACGTTAATATTCTTTTAATTTTAGTTTTTAACAAAGTGAAAATAACAGTAAAGAACTTCATGTGAGTAAATATTTAATAAAATCAGTCTCAATTGTAATAATAGCAAATGATTTATTCGTTCATTTCTGTGAATCCTTTATTTAAATAAATGAAGTTAAATCCGCTGGCTAGTAGTCGTATTGGTCTATTACCACAGACGTATAGCTAATAAACGAGCGAGATTTATTAGGGTCTTATAAAGCGAATTGGGCTTAGTCATGTCCACCGAATATTTTTTGCTTTGTATGAAACATGAAACGTCAACACGCCAGGTGAATAAAAGCAGCACATTTTATTTGGATTATAAGGGCTTTAGCACACGCTAGCTTCTTTAAACTAGTCTCAGCGGGCCAGGAAAAAGTGATCTTGGTTTTCAAACATTTGGAGTATTTTGCCACGAGTGCTTGGCTTTTATTTTTCTCAATTTCTCCGTTATTACGTTCCGAGACTTTGTGAGATTTTGTCAGTAGGTTTCAGTAAATTGCTGTCCTTGAACAGCGCTGGCCCTTCAGTATTTTCTACTCTACATGCAGCGCAACGCAGACTGGTCGGCGGAAGGTGCCGCGAGAGGACCGCTCTCGGGTTGTTCTCGCAGTGATCTGACGTCATACGCCGGTCCATCTGCACCTGCTGTTTGTAATAACCTGATTCTGATTGGCCGGTGCGACATGGACACGTCATGCGATCAAAACGCTTGTTTACCCGTCAGTCTGGCAGCTTGCTTTAACTTCTTTTGTCCGGTCGGAGACGAAGGTATGACCTTTGACTGCTGCAACAATATAATTACATTAAACAACTTTTAACATTCCCATCGGCCCACGGCGGACCGATGGCCAGTACATGCCTAGGCTCAGCTCACGTGCATTCTTTAAAGCGCTTCAGTTCGCGGCGGCATTCACTCGCGGCCGTACTACGGTCGGCACCCCTGATAGCGTCTTCTCTCGAAGCTAAGCAGGCTCGAGCCTGGTTAATCCCTGGATGAGAGACCGCCTCCGGTGGCCGGACTAGAGGGGAATGTTTTTAACCGGGCGGCCAAGTCTGCTTTAGGCGGTACAATGTCCATGAAAGAACACTACGTGTATCCATGTTTTAAAAAACGATGAATGAAGCTTATGAACCCAATAGACACATATCCCTAACTGCATGCATTACTAGATGTAAAAGTAATGTCAGTGTGAATTTAACACCTCTTTTACATCTGATTTACTGTCTGTTAATGAAGCAAAATATCCAATGCAGTAACTTTCTTAAAAGTCGATCGGAAAATATAAATTCCATGATAAAACTTACACTTACTTCAAATAGCAGAGCTCAGCGCAATGGATTTAAAAAAGAAAAGAAATGACGGATTTATCTTACTTTGCAAAGTTACTCAGTCGGGAGCAGTGAATGATTTTCTCTTCTTTTTATTTCCTTAACTTTAATGACAGAAGCGTCGGCGGTTTAGGCTCATCATTAGAACGAATGCATTAAAATGTTTAGTCGTTTAAGACATGCAGTGACGAATTGTTTGCTAAAAAGCTATTTTGACATTTGAGCATTTTCAGTTCATGCCAAAAAGACGCGAACATGAACTCGTTTAAGCTCTAGTTCTGCAGGCGGGCAATCGGTGGGTACGATGCCCCCGTCCAGGTGTCAGGTTCAAGGCGGCGGTCCAGTCCAGCTGGTAATCATAGCTTATAAAGATCACTTCGCCAATGAAAACTCGGCGTTGGGTTTCGTTGTAAATAAAATAAACAAAAAACAGTGCAAATAAGGAAAAGACAAGCCAATATTAGACTTTTTTCAGTCCCCAGATAGACAATTTCTGTACACTCTTCCAGCTTACGCTGAAATCATGTCGTATTGGCAATGTACGTTAATATTCTTTTAATTTTAGTTTTTAACAAAGTGAAAATAACAGTAAAGAACTTCATGTGAGTAAATATTTAATAAAATCAGTCTCAATTGTAATAATAGCAAATGATTTATTCGTTCATTTCTGTGAATCCTTTATTTAAATAAATGTAGTTAAATCCGCTGGCTAGTAGTCGTATTGGTCTATTACCACAGACGTATAGCTAATAAACGAGCGAGATTTATTAGGGTCTTATAAAGCGAATTGGGCTTAGTCATGTCCACCGAATATTTTTTGCTTTGTATGAAACATGAAACGTCAACACGCCAGGTGAATAAAAGCAGCACATTTTATTTGGATTATAAGGGCTTTAGCACACGCTAGCTTCTTTAAACTAGTCTCAGCGGGCCAGGAAAAAGTGATCTTGGTTTTCAAACATTTGGAGTATTTTGCCACGAGTGCTTGGCTTTTATTTTTCTCAATTTCTCCGTTATTACGTTCCGAGACTTTGTGAGATTTTGTCAGTAGGTTTCAGTAAATTGCTGTCCTTGAACAGCGCTGGCCCTTCAGTATTTTCTACTCTACATGCAGCGCAACGCAGACTGGTCGGCGGAAGGTGCCGCGAGAGGACCGCTCTCGGGTTGTTCTCGCAGTGATCTGACGTCATACGCCGGTCCATCTGCACCTGCTGTTTGTAATAACCTGATTCTGATTGGCCGGTGCGACATGGACACGTCATGCGATCAAAACGCTTGTTTACCCGTCAGTCTGGCAGCTTGCTTTAACTTCTTTTGTCCGGTCGGAGACGAAGGTATGACCTTTGACTGCTGCAACAATATAATTACATTAAACAACTTTTAACATTCCCATCGGCCCACGGCGGACCGATGGCCAGTACATGCCTAGGCTCAGCTCACGTGCATTCTTTAAAGCGCTTCAGTTCGCGGCGGCATTCACTCGCGGCCGTACTACGGTCGGCACCCCTGATAGCGTCTTCTCTCGAAGCTAAGCAGGCTCGAGCCTGGTTAATCCCTGGATGAGAGACCGCCTCCGGTGGCCGGACTAGAGTGGAATGTTTTTAACCGGGCGGCCAAGTCTGCTTTAGGCGGTACAATGTCCATGAAAGAACACTACGTGTATCCATGTTTTAAAAAACGATGAATGAAGCTTATGAACCCAATAGACACATATCCCTAACTGCATGCATTACTAGATGTAAAAGTAATGTCAGTGTGAATTTAACACCTCTTTTACATCTGATTTACTGTCTGTTAATGAAGCAAAATATCCAATGCAGTAACTTTCTTAAAAGTCGATCGGAAAATATAAATTCCATGATAGAACTTACACTTACTTCAAATAGCAGAGCTCAGCGCAATGGATTTAAAAAAGAAAAGAAATGACGGATTTATCTTACTTTGCAAAGTTACTCAGTCGTGAGCAGTGAATGATTTTCTCTTCTTTTTATTTTCTTAACTTTAATGACAGAAGCGTCGGCGGTTTAGGCTCATCATTAGAACGAATGCATTAAAATGTTTAGTCGTTTAAGACATGCAGTGACGAATTGTTTGCTAAAAAGCTATTTTGACATTTGAGCATTTTCAGTTCATGCCAAAAAGACGCGAACATGAACTCGTTTAAGCTCTAGTTCTGCAGGCGGGCAATCGGTGGGTACGATGCCCCCGTCCAGGTGTCAGGTTCAAGGCGGCGGTCCAGTCCAGCTGGTAATCATAGCTTATAAAGATCACTTCGCCAATGAAAACTCGGCGTTGGGTTTCGTTGTAAATAAAATAAACAAAAAACAGTGCAAATAAGGAAAAGACAAGCCAATATTAGACTTTTTTCAGTCCCCAGATAGACAATTTCTGTACACTCTTCCAGCTTACGCTGAAATCATGTCGTATTGGCAATGTACGTTAATATTCTTTTAATTTTAGTTTTTAACAAAGTGAAAATAACAGTAAAGAACTTCATGTGAGTAAATATTTAATAAAATCAGTCTCAATTGTAATAATAGCAAATGATTTATTCGTTCATTTCTGTGAATCCTTTATTTAAATAAATGTAGTTAAATCCGCTGGCTAGTAGTCGTATTGGTCTATTACCACAGACGTATAGCTAATAAACGAGCGAGATTTATTAGGGTCTTATAAAGCGAATTGGGCTTAGTCATGTCCACCGAATATTTTTTGCTTTGTATGAAACATGAAACGTCAACACGCCAGGTGAATAAAAGCAGCACATTTTATTTGGATTATAAGGGCTTTAGCACACGCTAGCTTCTTTAAACTAGTCTCAGCGGGCCAGGAAAAAGTGATCTTGGTTTTCAAACATTTGGAGTATTTTGCCACGAGTGCTTGGCTTTTATTTTTCTCAATTTCTCCGTTATTACGTTCCGAGACTTTGTGAGATTTTGTCAGTAGGTTTCAGTAAATTGCTGTCCTTGAACAGCGCTGGCCCTTCAGTATTTTCTACTCTACATGCAGCGCAACGCAGACTGGTCGGGGGAAGGTGCCGCGAGAGGACCGCTCTCGGGTTGTTCTCGCAGTGATCTGACGTCATACGCCGGTCCATCTGCACCTGCTGTTTGTAATAACCTGATTCTGATTGGCCGGTGCGACATGGACACGTCATGCGATCAAAACGCTTGTTTACCCGTCAGTCTGGCAGCTTGCTTTAACTTCTTTTGTCCGGTCGGAGACGAAGGTATGACCTTTGACTGCTGCAACAATATAATTACATTAAACAACTTTTAACATTCCCATCGGCCCACGGCGGACCGATGGCCAGTACATGCCTAGGCTCAGCTCACGTGCATTCTTTAAAGCGCTTCAGTTCGCGGCGGCATTCACTCGCGGCCGTACTACGGTCGGCACCCCTGATAGCGTCTTCTCTCGAAGCTAAGCAGGCTCGAGCCTGGTTAATCCCTGGATGAGAGACCGCCTCCGGTGGCGGGACTAGAGCGGAATATTTTTAACCGGGCGGCCAAGTCTGCTTTAGGCGGTACAATGTCCATGAAAGAACACTACGTGTATCCATGTTTTAAAAAAGGATGAATGAAGCTTATGAACCCAATAGACACATATCCCTAACTGCACGCATTACTAGATGTAAAAGTAATGTCAGTGTGAATTTAACACCTCTTTTACATCTGATTTACTGTCTGTTAATGAAGCAAAATATCCAATGCAGTAACTTTCTTAAAAGTCGATCGGAAAATATAAATTCCATGATAAAACTTACACTTACTTCAAATAGCAGAGCTCAGCGCAATGGATTTAAAAAAGAAAAGAAATGACGGATTTATCTTACTTTGCAAAGTTACTCAGTCGGGAGCAGTGAATGATTTTCTCTTCTTCTTATTTTCATAACTTTAATGACAGAAGCGTCGGCGGTTTAGGCTCATCATTAGAACGAATGCATTAAAATGTTTAGTCGTTTAAGACATGCAGTGACGAATTGTTTGCTAAAAAGCTATTTTGACATTTGAGCATTTTCAGTTCATGCCAAAAAGACGCGAACATGAACTCGTTTAAGCTCTAGTTCTGCAGGCGGGCAATCGGTGGGTACGATGCCCCCGTCCAGGTGTCAGGTTCAAGGCGGCGGTCCAGTCCAGCTGGTAATCATAGCTTATAAAGATCACTTCGCCAATGAAAACTCGGCGTTGGGTTTCGTTGTAAATAAAATAAACAAAAAACAGTGCAAATAAGGAAAAGACAAGCCAATATTAGACTTTTTTCAGTCCCCAGATAGACAATTTCTGTACACTCTTCCAGCTTACGCTGAAATCATGTCGTATTGGCAATGTACGTTAATATTCTTTTAATTTTAGTTTTTAACAAAGTGAAAATAACAGTAAAGAACTTCATGTGAGTAAATATTTAATAAAATCAGTCTCAATTGTAATAATAGCAAATGATTTATTCGTTCATTTCTGTGAATCCTTTATTTAAATAAATGTAGTTAAATCCGCTGGCTAGTAGTCGTATTGGTCTATTACCACAGACGTATAGCTAATAAACGAGCGAGATTTATTAGGGTCTTATAAAGCGAATTGGGCTTAGTCATGTCCACCGAATATTTTTTGCTTTGTATGAAACATGAAACGTCAACACGCCAGGTGAATAAAAGCAGCACATTTTATTTGGATTATAAGGGCTTTAGCACACGCTAGCTTCTTTAAACTAGTCTCAGCGGGCCAGGAAAAAGTGATCTTGGTTTTCAAACATTTGGAGTATTTTGCCACGAGTGCTTGGCTTTTATTTTTCTCAATTTCTCCGTTATTACGTTCCGAGACTTTGTGAGATTTTGTCAGTAGGTTTCAGTAAATTGCTGTCCTTGAACAGCGCTGGCCCTTCAGTATTTTCTACTCTACATGCAGCGCAACGCAGACTGGTCGGCGGAAGGTGCCGCGAGAGGACCGCTCTCGGGTTGTTCTCGCAGTGATCTGACGTCATACGCCGGTCCATCTGCACCTGCTGTTTGTAATAACCTGATTCTGATTGGCCGGTGCGACATGGACACGTCATGCGATCAAAACGCTTGTTTACCCGTCAGTCTGGCAGCTTGCTTTAACTTCTTTTGTCCGGTCGGAGACGAAGGTATGACCTTTGACTGCTGCAACAATATAATTACATTAAACAACTTTTAACATTCCCATCGGCCCACGGCGGACCGATGGCCAGTACATGCCTAGGCTCAGCTCACGTGCATTCTTTAAAGCGCTTCAGTTCGCGGCGGCATTCACTCGCGGCCGTACTACGGTCGGCACCCCTGATAGCGTCTTCTCTCGAAGCTAAGCAGGCTCGAGCCTGGTTAATCCCTGGATGAGAGACCGCCTCCGGTGGCCGGACTAGAGGGGAATGTTTTTAACCGGGCGGCCAAGTCTGCTTTAGGCGGTACAATGTCCATGAAAGAACACTACGTGTATCCATGTTTTAAAAAACGATGAATGAAGCTTATGAACCCAATAGACACATATCCCTAACTGCACGCATTACTAGATGTAAAAGTAATGTCAGTGTGAATTTAACACCTCTTTTACATCTGATTTACTGTCTGTTAATGAAGCAAAATATCCAATGCAGTAACTTTCTTAAAAGTCGATCGGAAAATATAAATTCCATGATAAAACTTACACTTACTTCAAATAGCAGAGCTCAGCGCAATGGATTTAAAAAAGAAAAGAAATGACGGATTTATCTTACTTTGCAAAGTTACTCAGTCGGGAGCAGTGAATGATTTTCTCTTCTTTTTATTTCCTTAACTTTAATGACAGAAGCGTCGGCGGTTTAGGCTCATCATTAGAACGAATGCATTAAAATGTTTAGTCGTTTAAGACATGCAGTGACGAATTGTTTGCTAAAAAGCTATTTTGACATTTGAGCATTTTCAGTTCATGCCAAAAAGACGCGAACATGAACTCGTTTAAGCTCTAGTTCTGCAGGCGGGCAATCGGTGGGTACGATGCCCCCGTCCAGGTGTCAGGTTCAAGGCGGCGGTCCAGTCCAGCTGGTAATCATAGCTTATAAAGATCACTTCGCCAATGAAAACTCGGCGTTGGGTTTCGTTGTAAATAAAATAAACAAAAAACAGTGCAAATAAGGAAAAGACAAGCCAATATTAGACTTTTTTCAGTCCCCAGATAGACAATTTCTGTACACTCTTCCAGCTTACGCTGAAATCATGTCGTATTGGCAATGTACGTTAATATTCTTTTAATTTTAGTTTTTAACAAAGTGAAAATAACAGTAAAGAACTTCATGTGAGTAAATATTTAATAAAATCAGTCTCAATTGTAATAATAGCAAATGATTTATTCGTTCATTTCTGTGAATCCTTTATTTAAATAAATGTAGTTAAATCCGCTGGCTAGTAGTCGTATTGGTCTATTACCACAGACGTATAGCTAATAAACGAGCGAGATTTATTAGGGTCTTATAAAGCGAATTGGGCTTAGTCATGTCCACCGAATATTTTTTGCTTTGTATGAAACATGAAACGTCAACACGCCAGGTGAATAAAAGCAGCACATTTTATTTGGATTATAAGGGCTTTAGCACACGCTAGCTTCTTTAAACTAGTCTCAGCGGGCCAGGAAAAAGTGATCTTGGTTTTCAAACATTTGGAGTATTTTGCCACGAGTGCTTGGCTTTTATTTTTCTCAATTTCTCCGTTATTACGTTCCGAGACTTTGTGAGATTTTGTCAGTAGGTTTCAGTAAATTGCTGTCCTTGAACAGCGCTGGCCCTTCAGTATTTTCTACTCTACATGCAGCGCAACGCAGACTGGTCGGCGGAAGGTGCCGCGAGAGGACCGCTCTCGGGTTGTTCTCGCAGTGATCTGACGTCATACGCCGGTCCATCTGCACCTGCTGTTTGTAATAACCTGATTCTGATTGGCCGGTGCGACATGGACACGTCATGCGATCAAAACGCTTGTTTACCCGTCAGTCTGGCAGCTTGCTTTAACTTCTTTTGTCCGGTCGGAGACGAAGGTATGACCTTTGACTGCTGCAACAATATAATTACATTAAACAACTTTTAACATTCCCATCGGCCCACGGCGGACCGATGGCCAGTACATGCCTAGGCTCAGCTCACGTGCATTCTTTAAAGCGCTTCAGTTTGCGGCGGCATTCACTCGCGGCCGTACTACGGTCGGCACCCCTGATAGCGTCTTCTCTCGAAGCTAAGCAGGCTCGAGCCTGGTTAATCCCTGGATGAGAGACCGCCTCCGGTGGCCGGACTAGAGTGGAATGTTTTTAACCGGGCGGCCAAGTCTGCTTTAGGCGGTACAATGTCCATGAAAGAACACTACGTGTATCCATGTTTTAAAAAACGATGAATGAAGCTTATGAACCCAATAGACACATATCCCTAACTGCATGCATTACTAGATGTAAAAGTAATGTCAGTGTGAATTTAACACCTCTTTTACATCTGATTTACTGTCTGTTAATGAAGCAAAATATCCAATGCAGTAACTTTCTTAAAAGTCGATCGGAAAATATAAATTCCATGATAGAACTTACACTTACTTCAAATAGCAGAGCTCAGCGCAATGGATTTAAAAAAGAAAAGAAATGACGGATTTATCTTACTTTGCAAAGTTACTCAGTCGTGAGCAGTGAATGATTTTCTCTTCTTTTTATTTTCTTAACTTTAATGACAGAAGCGTCGGCGGTTTAGGCTCATCATTAGAACGAATGCATTAAAATGTTTAGTCGTTTAAGACATGCAGTGACGAATTGTTTGCTAAAAAGCTATTTTGACATTTGAGCATTTTCAGTTCATGCCAAAAAGACGCGAACATGAACTCGTTTAAGCTCTAGTTCTGCAGGCGGGCAATCGGTGGGTACGATGCCCCCGTCCAGGTGTCAGGTTCAAGGCGGCGGTCCAGTCCAGCTGGTAATCATAGCTTATAAAGATCACTTCGCCAATGAAAACTCGGCGTTGGGTTTCGTTGTAAATAAAATAAACAAAAAACAGTGCAAATAAGGAAAAGACAAGCCAATATTAGACTTTTTTCAGTCCCCAGATAGACAATTTCTGTACACTCTTCCAGCTTACGCTGAAATCATGTCGTATTGGCAATGTACGTTAATATTCTTTTAATTTTAGTTTTTAACAAAGTGAAAATAACAGTAAAGAACTTCATGTGAGTAAATATTTAATAAAATCAGTCTCAATTGTAATAATAGCAAATGATTTATTCGTTCATTTCTGTGAATCCTTTATTTAAATAAATGTAGTTAAATCCGCTGGCTAGTAGTCGTATTGGTCTATTACCACAGACGTATAGCTAATAAACGAGCGAGATTTATTAGGGTCTTATAAAGCGAATTGGGCTTAGTCATGTCCACCGAATATTTTTTGCTTTGTATGAAACATGAAACGTCAACACGCCAGGTGAATAAAAGCAGCACATTTTATTTGGATTATAAGGGCTTTAGCACACGCTAGCTTCTTTAAACTAGTCTCAGCGGGCCAGGAAAAAGTGATCTTGGTTTTCAAACATTTGGAGTATTTTGCCACGAGTGCTTGGCTTTTATTTTTCTCAATTTCTCCGTTATTACGTTCCGAGACTTTGTGAGATTTTGTCAGTAGGTTTCAGTAAATTGCTGTCCTTGAACAGCGCTGGCCCTTCAGTATTTTCTACTCTACATGCAGCGCAACGCAGACTGGTCGGCGGAAGGTGCCGCGAGAGGACCGCTCTCGGGTTGTTCTCGCAGTGATCTGACGTCATACGCCGGTCCATCTGCACCTGCTGTTTGTAATAACCTGATTCTGATTGGCCGGTGCGACATGGACACGTCATGCGATCAAAACGCTTGTTTACCCGTCAGTCTGGCAGCTTGCTTTAACTTCTTTTGTCCGGTCGGAGACGAAGGTATGACCTTTGACTGCTGCAACAATATAATTACATTAAACAACTTTTAACATTCCCATCGGCCCACGGCGGACCGATGGCCAGTACATGCCTAGGCTCAGCTCACGTGCATTCTTTAAAGCGCTTCAGTTTGCGGCGGCATTCACTCGCGGCCGTACTACGGTCGGCACCCCTGATAGCGTCTTCTCTCGAAGCTAAGCAGGCTCGAGCCTGGTTAATCCCTGGATGAGAGACCGCCTCCGGTGGCCGGACTAGAGTGGAATGTTTTTAACCGGGCGGCCAAGTCTGCTTTAGGCGGTACAATGTCCATGAAAGAACACTACGTGTATCCATGTTTTAAAAAACGATGAATGAAGCTTATGAACCCAATAGACACATATCCCTAACTGCATGCATTACTAGATGTAAAAGTAATGTCAGTGTGAATTTAACACCTCTTTTACATCTGATTTACTGTCTGTTAATGAAGCAAAATATCCAATGCAGTAACTTTCTTAAAAGTCGATCGGAAAATATAAATTCCATGATAGAACTTACACTTACTTCAAATAGCAGAGCTCAGCGCAATGGATTTAAAAAAGAAAAGAAATGACGGATTTATCTTACTTTGCAAAGTTACTCAGTCGTGAGCAGTGAATGATTTTCTCTTCTTTTTATTTTCTTAACTTTAATGACAGAAGCGTCGGCGGTTTAGGCTCATCATTAGAACGAATGCATTAAAATGTTTAGTCGTTTAAGACATGCAGTGACGAATTGTTTGCTAAAAAGCTATTTTGACATTTGAGCATTTTCAGTTCATGCCAAAAAGACGCGAACATGAACTCGTTTAAGCTCTAGTTCTGCAGGCGGGCAATCGGTGGGTACGATGCCCCCGTCCAGGTGTCAGGTTCAAGGCGGCGGTCCAGTCCAGCTGGTAATCATAGCTTATAAAGATCACTTCGCCAATGAAAACTCGGCGTTGGGTTTCGTTGTAAATAAAATAAACAAAAAACAGTGCAAATAAGGAAAAGACAAGCCAATATTAGACTTTTTTCAGTCCCCAGATAGACAATTTCTGTACACTCTTCCAGCTTACGCTGAAATCATGTCGTATTGGCAATGTACGTTAATATTCTTTTAATTTTAGTTTTTAACAAAGTGAAAATAACAGTAAAGAACTTCATGTGAGTAAATATTTAATAAAATCAGTCTCAATTGTAATAATAGCAAATGATTTATTCGTTCATTTCTGTGAATCCTTTATTTAAATAAATGTAGTTAAATCCGCTGGCTAGTAGTCGTATTGGTCTATTACCACAGACGTATAGCTAATAAACGAGCGAGATTTATTAGGGTCTTATAAAGCGAATTGGGCTTAGTCATGTCCACCGAATATTTTTTGCTTTGTATGAAACATGAAACGTCAACACGCCAGGTGAATAAAAGCAGCACATTTTATTTGGATTATAAGGGCTTTAGCACACGCTAGCTTCTTTAAACTAGTCTCAGCGGGCCAGGAAAAAGTGATCTTGGTTTTCAAACATTTGGAGTATTTTGCCACGAGTGCTTGGCTTTTATTTTTCTCAATTTCTCCGTTATTACGTTCCGAGACTTTGTGAGATTTTGTCAGTAGGTTTCAGTAAATTGCTGTCCTTGAACAGCGCTGGCCCTTCAGTATTTTCTACTCTACATGCAGCGCAACGCAGACTGGTCGGGGGAAGGTGCCGCGAGAGGACCGCTCTCGGGTTGTTCTCGCAGTGATCTGACGTCATACGCCGGTCCATCTGCACCTGCTGTTTGTAATAACCTGATTCTGATTGGCCGGTGCGACATGGACACGTCATGCGATCAAAACGCTTGTTTACCCGTCAGTCTGGCAGCTTGCTTTAACTTCTTTTGTCCGGTCGGAGACGAAGGTATGACCTTTGACTGCTGCAACAATATAATTACATTAAACAACTTTTAACATTCCCATCGGCCCACGGCGGACCGATGGCCAGTACATGCCTAGGCTCAGCTCACGTGCATTCTTTAAAGCGCTTCAGTTCGCGGCGGCATTCACTCGCGGCCGTACTACGGTCGGCACCCCTGATAGCGTCTTCTCTCGAAGCTAAGCAGGCTCGAGCCTGGTTAATCCCTGGATGAGAGACCGCCTCCGGTGGCGGGACTAGAGCGGAATATTTTTAACCGGGCGGCCAAGTCTGCTTTAGGCGGTACAATGTCCATGAAAGAACACTACGTGTATCCATGTTTTAAAAAAGGATGAATGAAGCTTATGAACCCAATAGACACATATCCCTAACTGCACGCATTACTAGATGTAAAAGTAATGTCAGTGTGAATTTAACACCTCTTTTACATCTGATTTACTGTCTGTTAATGAAGCAAAATATCCAATGCAGTAACTTTCTTAAAAGTCGATCGGAAAATATAAATTCCATGATAAAACTTACACTTACTTCAAATAGCAGAGCTCAGCGCAATGGATTTAAAAAAGAAAAGAAATGACGGATTTATCTTACTTTGCAAAGTTACTCAGTCGGGAGCAGTGAATGATTTTCTCTTCTTCTTATTTCCATAACTTTAATGACAGAAGCGTCGGCGGTTTAGGCTCATCATTAGAACGAATGCATTAAAATGTTTAGTCGTTTAAGACATGCAGTGACGAATTGTTTGCTAAAAAGCTATTTTGACATTTGAGCATTTTCAGTTCATGCCAAAAAGACGCGAACATGAACTCGTTTAAGCTCTAGTTCTGCAGGCGGGCAATCGGTGGGTACGATGCCCCCGTCCAGGTGTCAGGTTCAAGGCGGCGGTCCAGTCCAGCTGGTAATCATAGCTTATAAAGATCACTTCGCCAATGAAAACTCGGCGTTGGGTTTCGTTGTAAATAAAATAAACAAAAAACAGTGCAAATAAGGAAAAGACAAGCCAATATTAGACTTTTTTCAGTCCCCAGATAGACAATTTCTGTACACTCTTCCAGCTTACGCTGAAATCATGTCGTATTGGCAATGTACGTTAATATTCTTTTAATTTTAGTTTTTAACAAAGTGAAAATAACAGTAAAGAACTTCATGTGAGTAAATATTTAATAAAATCAGTCTCAATTGTAATAATAGCAAATGATTTATTCGTTCATTTCTGTGAATCCTTTATTTAAATAAATGTAGTTAAATCCGCTGGCTAGTAGTCGTATTGGTCTATTACCACAGACGTATAGCTAATAAACGAGCGAGATTTATTAGGGTCTTATAAAGCGAATTGGGCTTAGTCATGTCCACCGAATATTTTTTGCTTTGTATGAAACATGAAACGTCAACACGCCAGGTGAATAAAAGCAGCACATTTTATTTGGATTATAAGGGCTTTAGCACACGCTAGCTTCTTTAAACTAGTCTCAGCGGGCCAGGAAAAAGTGATCTTGGTTTTCAAACATTTGGAGTATTTTGCCACGAGTGCTTGGCTTTTATTTTTCTCAATTTCTCCGTTATTACGTTCCGAGACTTTGTGAGATTTTGTCAGTAGGTTTCAGTAAATTGCTGTCCTTGAACAGCGCTGGCCCTTCAGTATTTTCTACTCTACATGCAGCGCAACGCAGACTGGTCGGCGGAAGGTGCCGCGAGAGGACCGCTCTCGGGTTGTTCTCGCAGTGATCTGACGTCATACGCCGGTCCATCTGCACCTGCTGTTTGTAATAACCTGATTCTGATTGGCCGGTGCGACATGGACACGTCATGCGATCAAAACGCTTGTTTACCCGTCAGTCTGGCAGCTTGCTTTAACTTCTTTTGTCCGGTCGGAGACGAAGGTATGACCTTTGACTGCTGCAACAATATAATTACATTAAACAACTTTTAACATTCCCATCGGCCCACGGCGGACCGATGGCCAGTACATGCCTAGGCTCAGCTCACGTGCATTCTTTAAAGCGCTTCAGTTCGCGGCGGCATTCACTCGCGGCCGTACTACGGTCGGCACCCCTGATAGCGTCTTCTCTCGAAGCTAAGCAGGCTCGAGCCTGGTTAATCCCTGGATGAGAGACCGCCTCCGGTGGCCGGACTAGAGGGGAATGTTTTTAACCGGGCGGCCAAGTCTGCTTTAGGCGGTACAATGTCCATGAAAGAACACTACGTGTATCCATGTTTTAAAAAACGATGAATGAAGCTTATGAACCCAATAGACACATATCCCTAACTGCATGCATTACTAGATGTAAAAGTAATGTCAGTGTGAATTTAACACCTCTTTTACATCTGATTTACTGTCTGTTAATGAAGCAAAATATCCAATGCAGTAACTTTCTTAAAAGTCGATCGGAAAATATAAATTCCATGATAAAACTTACACTTACTTCAAATAGCAGAGCTCAGCGCAATGGATTTAAAAAAGAAAAGAAATGACGGATTTATCTTACTTTGCAAAGTTACTCAGTCGGGAGCAGTGAATGATTTTCTCTTCTTTTTATTTCCTTAACTTTAATGACAGAAGCGTCGGCGGTTTAGGCTCATCATTAGAACGAATGCATTAAAATGTTTAGTCGTTTAAGACATGCAGTGACGAATTGTTTGCTAAAAAGCTATTTTGACATTTGAGCATTTTCAGTTCATGCCAAAAAGACGCGAACATGAACTCGTTTAAGCTCTAGTTCTGCAGGCGGGCAATCGGTGGGTACGATGCCCCCGTCCAGGTGTCAGGTTCAAGGCGGCGGTCCAGTCCAGCTGGTAATCATAGCTTATAAAGATCACTTCGCCAATGAAAACTCGGCGTTGGGTTTCGTTGTAAATAAAATAAACAAAAAACAGTGCAAATAAGGAAAAGACAAGCCAATATTAGACTTTTTTCAGTCCCCAGATAGACAATTTCTGTACACTCTTCCAGCTTACGCTGAAATCATGTCGTATTGGCAATGTACGTTAATATTCTTTTAATTTTAGTTTTTAACAAAGTGAAAATAACAGTAAAGAACTTCATGTGAGTAAATATTTAATAAAATCAGTCTCAATTGTAATAATAGCAAATGATTTATTCGTTCATTTCTGTGAATCCTTTATTTAAATAAATGTAGTTAAATCCGCTGGCTAGTAGTCGTATTGGTCTATTACCACAGACGTATAGCTAATAAACGAGCGAGATTTATTAGGGTCTTATAAAGCGAATTGGGCTTAGTCATGTCCACCGAATATTTTTTGCTTTGTATGAAACATGAAACGTCAACACGCCAGGTGAATAAAAGCAGCACATTTTATTTGGATTATAAGGGCTTTAGCACACGCTAGCTTCTTTAAACTAGTCTCAGCGGGCCAGGAAAAAGTGATCTTGGTTTTCAAACATTTGGAGTATTTTGCCACGAGTGCTTGGCTTTTATTTTTCTCAATTTCTCCGTTATTACGTTCCGAGACTTTGTGAGATTTTGTCAGTAGGTTTCAGTAAATTGCTGTCCTTGAACAGCGCTGGCCCTTCAGTATTTTCTACTCTACATGCAGCGCAACGCAGACTGGTCGGCGGAAGGTGCCGCGAGAGGACCGCTCTCGGGTTGTTCTCGCAGTGATCTGACGTCATACGCCGGTCCATCTGCACCTGCTGTTTGTAATAACCTGATTCTGATTGGCCGGTGCGACATGGACACGTCATGCGATCAAAACGCTTGTTTACCCGTCAGTCTGGCAGCTTGCTTTAACTTCTTTTGTCCGGTCGGAGACGAAGGTATGACCTTTGACTGCTGCAACAATATAATTACATTAAACAACTTTTAACATTCCCATCGGCCCACGGCGGACCGATGGCCAGTACATGCCTAGGCTCAGCTCACGTGCATTCTTTAAAGCGCTTCAGTTCGCGGCGGCATTCACTCGCGGCCGTACTACGGTCGGCACCCCTGATAGCGTCTTCTCTCGAAGCTAAGCAGGCTCGAGCCTGGTTAATCCCTGGATGAGAGACCGCCTCCGGTGGCGGGACTAGAGCGGAATATTTTTAACCGGGCGGCCAAGTCTGCTTTAGGCGGTACAATGTCCATGAAAGAACACTACGTGTATCCATGTTTTAAAAAAGGATGAATGAAGCTTATGAACCCAATAGACACATATCCCTAACTGCACGCATTACTAGATGTAAAAGTAATGTCAGTGTGAATTTAACACCTCTTTTACATCTGATTTACTGTCTGTTAATGAAGCAAAATATCCAATGCAGTAACTTTCTTAAAAGTCGATCGGAAAATATAAATTCCATGATAAAACTTACACTTACTTCAAATAGCAGAGCTCAGCGCAATGGATTTAAAAAAGAAAAGAAATGACGGATTTATCTTACTTTGCAAAGTTACTCAGTCGGGAGCAGTGAATGATTTTCTCTTCTTCTTATTTTCATAACTTTAATGACAGAAGCGTCGGCGGTTTAGGCTCATCATTAGAACGAATGCATTAAAATGTTTAGTCGTTTAAGACATGCAGTGACGAATTGTTTGCTAAAAAGCTATTTTGACATTTGAGCATTTTCAGTTCATGCCAAAAAGACGCGAACATGAACTCGTTTAAGCTCTAGTTCTGCAGGCGGGCAATCGGTGGGTACGATGCCCCCGTCCAGGTGTCAGGTTCAAGGCGGCGGTCCAGTCCAGCTGGTAATCATAGCTTATAAAGATCACTTCGCCAATGAAAACTCGGCGTTGGGTTTCGTTGTAAATAAAATAAACAAAAAACAGTGCAAATAAGGAAAAGACAAGCCAATATTAGACTTTTTTCAGTCCCCAGATAGACAATTTCTGTACACTCTTCCAGCTTACGCTGAAATCATGTCGTATTGGCAATGTACGTTAATATTCTTTTAATTTTAGTTTTTAACAAAGTGAAAATAACAGTAAAGAACTTCATGTGAGTAAATATTTAATAAAATCAGTCTCAATTGTAATAATAGCAAATGATTTATTCGTTCATTTCTGTGAATCCTTTATTTAAATAAATGTAGTTAAATCCGCTGGCTAGTAGTCGTATTGGTCTATTACCACAGACGTATAGCTAATAAACGAGCGAGATTTATTAGGGTCTTATAAAGCGAATTGGGCTTAGTCATGTCCACCGAATATTTTTTGCTTTGTATGAAACATGAAACGTCAACACGCCAGGTGAATAAAAGCAGCACATTTTATTTGGATTATAAGGGCTTTAGCACACGCTAGCTTCTTTAAACTAGTCTCAGCGGGCCAGGAAAAAGTGATCTTGGTTTTCAAACATTTGGAGTATTTTGCCACGAGTGCTTGGCTTTTATTTTTCTCAATTTCTCCGTTATTACGTTCCGAGACTTTGTGAGATTTTGTCAGTAGGTTTCAGTAAATTGCTGTCCTTGAACAGCGCTGGCCCTTCAGTATTTTCTACTCTACATGCAGCGCAACGCAGACTGGTCGGCGGAAGGTGCCGCGAGAGGACCGCTCTCGGGTTGTTCTCGCAGTGATCTGACGTCATACGCCGGTCCATCTGCACCTGCTGTTTGTAATAACCTGATTCTGATTGGCCGGTGCGACATGGACACGTCATGCGATCAAAACGCTTGTTTACCCGTCAGTCTGGCAGCTTGCTTTAACTTCTTTTGTCCGGTCGGAGACGAAGGTATGACCTTTGACTGCTGCAACAATATAATTACATTAAACAACTTTTAACATTCCCATCGGCCCACGGCGGACCGATGGCCAGTACATGCCTAGGCTCAGCTCACGTGCATTCTTTAAAGCGCTTCAGTTCGCGGCGGCATTCACTCGCGGCCGTACTACGGTCGGCACCCCTGATAGCGTCTTCTCTCGAAGCTAAGCAGGCTCGAGCCTGGTTAATCCCTGGATGAGAGACCGCCTCCGGTGGCGGGACTAGAGCGGAATTTTTTTAACCGGGCGGCCAAGTCTGCTTTAGGCGGTACAATGTCCATGAAAGAACACTACGTGTATCCATGTTTTAAAAAAGGATGAATGAAGCTTATGAACCCAATAGACACATATCCCTAACTGCACGCATTACTAGATGTAAAAGTAATGTCAGTGTGAATTTAACACCTCTTTTACATCTGATTTACTGTCTGTTAATGAAGCAAAATATCCAATGCAGTAACTTTCTTAAAAGTCGATCGGAAAATATAAATTCCATGATAAAACTTACACTTACTTCAAATAGCAGAGCTCAGCGCAATGGATTTAAAAAAGAAAAGAAATGACGGATTTATCTTACTTTGCAAAGTTACTCAGTCGTGAGCAGTGAATGATTTTCTCTTCTTCTTATTTTCATAACTTTAATGACAGAAGCGTCGGCGGTTTAGGCTCATCATTAGAACGAATGCATTAAAATGTTTAGTCGTTTAAGACATGCAGTGACGAATTGTTTGCTAAAAAGCTATTTTGACATTTGAGCATTTTCAGTTCATGCCAAAAAGACGCGAACATGAACTCGTTTAAGCTCTAGTTCTGCAGGCGGGCAATCGGTGGGTACGATGCCCCCGTCCAGGTGTCAGGTTCAAGGCGGCGGTCCAGTCCAGCTGGTAATCATAGCTTATAAAGATCACTTCGCCAATGAAAACTCGGCGTTGGGTTTCGTTGTAAATAAAATAAACAAAAAACAGTGCAAATAAGGAAAAGACAAGCCAATATTAGACTTTTTTCAGTCCCCAGATAGACAATTTCTGTACACTCTTCCAGCTTACGCTGAAATCATGTCGTATTGGCAATGTACGTTAATATTCTTTTAATTTTAGTTTTTAACAAAGTGAAAATAACAGTAAAGAACTTCATGTGAGTAAATATTTAATAAAATCAGTCTCAATTGTAATAATAGCAAATGATTTATTCGTTCATTTCTGTGAATCCTTTATTTAAATAAATGTAGTTAAATCCGCTGGCTAGTAGTCGTATTGGTCTATTACCACAGACGTATAGCTAATAAACGAGCGAGATTTATTAGGGTCTTATAAAGCGAATTGGGCTTAGTCATGTCCACCGAATATTTTTTGCTTTGTATGAAACATGAAACGTCAACACGCCAGGTGAATAAAAGCAGCACATTTTATTTGGATTATAAGGGCTTTAGCACACGCTAGCTTCTTTAAACTAGTCTCAGCGGGCCAGGAAAAAGTGATCTTGGTTTTCAAACATTTGGAGTATTTTGCCACGAGTGCTTGGCTTTTATTTTTCTCAATTTCTCCGTTATTACGTTCCGAGACTTTGTGAGATTTTGTCAGTAGGTTTCAGTAAATTGCTGTCCTTGAACAGCGCTGGCCCTTCAGTATTTTCTACTCTACATGCAGCGCAACGCAGACTGGTCGGGGGAAGGTGCCGCGAGAGGACCGCTCTCGGGTTGTTCTCGCAGTGATCTGACGTCATACGCCGGTCCATCTGCACCTGCTGTTTGTAATAACCTGATTCTGATTGGCCGGTGCGACATGGACACGTCATGCGATCAAAACGCTTGTTTACCCGTCAGTCTGGCAGCTTGCTTTAACTTCTTTTGTCCGGTCGGAGACGAAGGTATGACCTTTGACTGCTGCAACAATATAATTACATTAAACAACTTTTAACATTCCCATCGGCCCACGGCGGACCGATGGCCAGTACATGCCTAGGCTCAGCTCACGTGCATTCTTTAAAGCGCTTCAGTTCGCGGCGGCATTCACTCGCGGCCGTACTACGGTCGGCACCCCTGATAGCGTCTTCTCTCGAAGCTAAGCAGGCTCGAGCCTGGTTAATCCCTGGATGAGAGACCGCCTCCGGTGGCGGGACTAGAGCGGAATTTTTTTAACCGGGCGGCCAAGTCTGCTTTAGGCGGTACAATGTCCATGAAAGAACACTACGTGTATCCATGTTTTAAAAAAGGATGAATGAAGCTTATGAACCCAATAGACACATATCCCTAACTGCACGCATTACTAGATGTAAAAGTAATGTCAGTGTGAATTTAACACCTCTTTTACATCTGATTTACTGTCTGTTAATGAAGCAAAATATCCAATGCAGTAACTTTCTTAAAAGTCGATCGGAAAATATAAATTCCATGATAAAACTTACACTTACTTCAAATAGCAGAGCTCAGCTCAATGGATTTAAAAAAGAAAAGAAATGACGGATTTATCTTACTTTGCAAAGTTACTCAGTCGGGAGCAGTGAATGATTTTCTCTTCTTATTATTTTCATAACTTTAATGACAGAAGCGTCGGCGGTTTAGGCTCATCATTAGAACGAATGCATTAAAATGTTTAGTCGTTTAAGACATGCAGTGACGAATTGTTTGCTAAAAAGCTATTTTGACATTTGAGCATTTTCAGTTCATGCCAAAAAGACGCGAACATGAACTCGTTTAAGCTCTAGTTCTGCAGGCGGGCAATCGGTGGGTACGATGCCCCCGTCCAGGTGTCAGGTTCAAGGCGGCGGTCCAGTCCAGCTGGTAATCATAGCTTATAAAGATCACTTCGCCAATGAAAACTCGGCGTTGGGTTTCGTTGTAAATAAAATAAACAAAAAACAGTGCAAATAAGGAAAAGACAAGCCAATATTAGACTTTTTTCAGTCCCCAGATAGACAATTTCTGTACACTCTTCCAGCTTACGCTGAAATCATGTCGTATTGGCAATGTACGTTAATATTCTTTTAATTTTAGTTTTTAACAAAGTGAAAATAACAGTAAAGAACTTCATGTGAGTAAATATTTAATAAAATCAGTCTCAATTGTAATAATAGCAAATGATTTATTCGTTCATTTCTGTGAATCCTTTATTTAAATAAATGTAGTTAAATCCGCTGGCTAGTAGTCGTATTGGTCTATTACCACAGACGTATAGCTAATAAACGAGCGAGATTTATTAGGGTCTTATAAAGCGAATTGGGCTTAGTCATGTCCACCGAATATTTTTTGCTTTGTATGAAACATGAAACGTCAACACGCCAGGTGAATAAAAGCAGCACATTTTATTTGGATTATAAGGGCTTTAGCACACGCTAGCTTCTTTAAACTAGTCTCAGCGGGCCAGGAAAAAGTGATCTTGGTTTTCAAACATTTGGAGTATTTTGCCACGAGTGCTTGGCTTTTATTTTTCTCAATTTCTCCGTTATTACGTTCCGAGACTTTGTGAGATTTTGTCAGTAGGTTTCAGTAAATTGCTGTCCTTGAACAGCGCTGGCCCTTCAGTATTTTCTACTCTACATGCAGCGCAACGCAGACTGGTCGGCGGAAGGTGCCGCGAGAGGACCGCTCTCGGGTTGTTCTCGCAGTGATCTGACGTCATACGCCGGTCCATCTGCACCTGCTGTTTGTAATAACCTGATTCTGATTGGCCGGTGCGACATGTACACGTCATGCGATCAAAACGCTTGTTTACCCGTCAGTCTGGCAGCTTGCTTTAACTTCTTTTGTCCGGTCGGAGACGAAGGTATGACCTTTGACTGCTGCAACAATATAATTACATTAAACAACTTTTAACATTCCCATCGGCCCACGGCGGACCGATGGCCAGTACATGCCTAGGCTCAGCTCACGTGCATTCTTTAAAGCGCTTCAGTTCGCGGCGGCATTCACTCGCGGCCGTACTACGGTCGGCACCCCTGATAGCGTCTTCTCTCGAAGCTAAGCAGGCTCGAGCCTGGTTAATCCCTGGATGAGAGACCGCCTCCGGTGGCGGGACTAGAGTGGAATATTTTGAACCGGGCGGCCAAGTCTGCTTTAGGCGGTACAATGTCCATGAAAGAACACTACGTGTATCCATGTTTTAAAAAACGATGAATGAAGCTTATGAACCCAATAGACACATATCCCTAACTGCACGCATTACTAGATGTAAAAGTAATGTCAGTGTGAATTTAACACCTCTTTTACATCTGATTTACTGTCTGTTAATGAAGCAAAATATCCAATGCAGTAACTTTCTTAAAAGTCGATCGGAAAATATAAATTCCATGATAAAACTTACACTTACTTCAAATAGCAGAGCTCAGCGCAATGGATTTAAAAAAGAAAAGAAATGACGGATTTATCTTACTTTGCAAAGTTACTCAGTCGGGAGCAGTGAATGATTTTCTCTTCTTCTTATTTTCATAACTTTAATGACAGAAGCGTCGGCGGTTTAGGCTCATCATTAGAACGAATGCATTAAAATGTTTAGTCGTTTAAGACATGCAGTGACGAATTGTTTGCTAAAAAGCTATTTTGACATTTGAGCATTTTCAGTTCATGCCAAAAAGACGCGAACATGAACTCGTTTAAGCTCTAGTTCTGCAGGCGGGCAATCGGTGGGTACGATGCCCCCGTCCAGGTGTCAGGTTCAAGGCGGCGGTCCAGTCCAGCTGGTAATCATAGCTTATAAAGATCACTTCGCCAATGAAAACTCGGCGTTGGGTTTCGTTGTAAATAAAATAAACAAAAAAACAGTGCAAATAAGGAAAAGACAAGCCAATATTAGACTGTTTTCAGTCCCCAGATAGACAATTTCTGTACACTCTTCCAGCTTACGCTGAAATCATGTCGTATTGGCAATGTACGTTAATATTCTTTTAATTTTAGTTTTTAACAAAGTGAAAATAACAGTAAAGAACTTCATGTGAGTAAATATTTAATAAAATCAGTCTCAATTGTAATAATAGCAAATGATTTATTCGTTCATTTATGTGAATCCTTTATTTAAATAAATGTAGTTAAATCCGCTGGCTAGTAGTCGTATTGGTCTATTACCACAGACGTATAGCTAATAAACGAGCGAGATTTATTAGGGTCTTATAAAGCGAATTGGGCTTAGTCATGTCCACCGAATATTTTTTGCTTTGTATGAAACATGAAACGTCAACACGCCAGGTGAATAAAAGCAGCACATTTTATTTGGATTATAAGGGCTTTAGCACACGCTAGCTTCTTTAAACTAGTCTCAGCGGGCCAGGAAAAAGTGATCTTGGTTTTCAAACATTTGGAGTATTTTGCCAGGAGTGCTTGGCTTTTATTTTTCTCAATTTCTCCGTTATTACGTTCCGAGACTTTGTGAGATTTTGTCAGTAGGTTTCAGTAAATTGCTGTCCTTGAACAGCGCTGGCCCTTCAGTATTTTCTACTCTACATGCAGCGCAACGCAGACTGGTCGGCGGAAGGTGCCGCGAGAGGACCGCTCTCGGGTTGTTCTCGCAGTGATCTGACGTCATACGCCGGTCCATCTGCACCTGCTGTTTGTAATAACCTGATTCTGATTGGCCGGTGCGACATGTACACGTCATGCGATCAAAACGCTTGTTTACCCGTCAGTCTGGCAGCTTGCTTTAACTTCTTTTGTCCGGTCGGAGACGAAGGTATGACCTTTGACTGCTGCAACAATATAATTACATTAAACAACTTTTAACATTCCCATCGGCCCACGGCGGACCGATGGCCAGTACATGCCTAGGCTCAGCTCACGTGCATTCTTTAAAGCGCTTCAGTTCGCGGCGGCATTCACTCGCGGCCGTACTACGGTCGGCACCCCTGATAGCGTCTTCTCTCGAAGCTAAGCAGGCTCGAGCCTGGTTAATCCCTGGATGAGAGACCGCCTCCGGTGGCGGGACTAGAGTGGAATATTTTGAACCGGGCGGCCAAGTCTGCTTTAGGCGGTACAATGTCCATGAAAGAACACTACGTGTATCCATGTTTTAAAAAACGATGAATGAAGCTTATGAACCCAATAGACACATATCCCTAACTGCACGCATTACTAGATGTAAAAGTAATGTCAGTGTGAATTTAACACCTCTTTTACATCTGATTTACTGTCTGTTAATGAAGCAAAATATCCAATGCAGTAACTTTCTTAAAAGTCGATCGGAAAATATAAATTCCATGATAAAACTTACACTTACTTCAAATAGCAGAGCTCAGCGCAATGGATTTAAAAAAGAAAAGAAATGACGGATTTATCTTACTTTGCAAAGTTACTCAGTCGGGAGCAGTGAATGATTTTCTCTTCTTCTTATTTTCATAACTTTAATGACAGAAGCGTCGGCGGTTTAGGCTCATCATTAGAACGAATGCATTAAAATGTTTAGTCGTTTAAGACATGCAGTGACGAATTGTTTGCTAAAAAGCTATTTTGACATTTGAGCATTTTCAGTTCATGCCAAAAAGACGCGAACATGAACTCGTTTAAGCTCTAGTTCTGCAGGCGGGCAATCGGTGGGTACGATGCCCCCGTCCAGGTGTCAGGTTCAAGGCGGCGGTCCAGTCCAGCTGGTAATCATAGCTTATAAAGATCACTTCGCCAATGAGAACTCGGCGTTGGGTTTCGTTGTAAATAAAATAAACAAAAAAACAGTGCAAATAAGGAAAAGACAAGCCAATATTAGACTGTTTTCAGTCCCCAGATAGACAATTTCTGTACACTCTTCCAGCTTACGCTGAAATCATGTCGTATTGGCAATGTACGTTAATATTCTTTTAATTTTAGTTTTTAACAAAGTGAAAATAACAGTAAAGAACTTCATGTGAGTAAATATTTAATAAAATCAGTCTCAATTGTAATAATAGCAAATGATTTATTCGTTCATTTATGTGAATCCTTTATTTAAATAAATGTAGTTAAATCCGCTGGCTAGTAGTCGTATTGGTCTATTACCACAGACGTATAGCTAATAAACGAGCGAGATTTATTAGGGTCTTATAAAGCGAATTGGGCTTAGTCATGTCCACCGAATATTTTTTGCTTTGTATGAAACATGAAACGTCAACACGCCAGGTGAATAAAAGCAGCACATTTTATTTGGATTATAAGGGCTTTAGCACACGCTAGCTTCTTTAAACTAGTCTCAGCGGGCCAGGAAAAAGTGATCTTGGTTTTCAAACATTTGGAGTATTTTGCCAGGAGTGCTTGGCTTTTATTTTTCTCAATTTCTCCGTTATTACGTTCCGAGACTTTGTGAGATTTTGTCAGTAGGTTTCAGTAAATTGCTGTCCTTGAACAGCGCTGGCCCTTCAGTATTTTCTACTCTACATGCAGCGCAACGCAGACTGGTCGGCGGAAGGTGCCGCGAGAGGACCGCTCTCGGGTTGTTCTCGCAGTGATCTGACGTCATACGCCGGTCCATCTGCACCTGCTGTTTGTAATAACCTGATTCTGATTGGCCGGTGCGACATGGACACGTCATGCGATCAAAACGCTTGTTTACCCGTCAGTCTGGCAGCTTGCTTTAACTTCTTTTGTCCGGTCGGAGACGAAGGTATGACCTTTGACTGCTGCAACAATATAATTACATTAAACAACTTTTAACATTCCCATCGGCCCACGGCGGACCGATGGCCAGTACATGCCTAGGCTCAGCTCACGTGCATTCTTTAAAGCGCTTCAGTTCGCGGCGGCATTCACTCGCGGCCGTACTACGGTCGGCACCCCTGATAGCGTCTTCTCTCGAAGCTAAGCAGGCTCGAGCCTGGTTAATCCCTGGATGAGAGACCGCCTCCGGTGGCCGGACTAGAGTGGAATATTTTTAACCGGGCGGCCAAGTCTGCTTTAGGCGGTACAATGTCCATGAAAGAACACTACGTGTATCCATGTTTTAAAAAACGATGAATGAAGCTTATGAACCCAATAGACACATATCCCTAACTGCATGCATTACTAGATGTAAAAGTAATGTCAGTGTGAATTTAACACCTCTTTTACATCTGATTTACTGTCTGTTAATGAAGCAAAATATCCAATGCAGTAACTTTCTTAAAAGTCGATCGGAAAATATAAATTCCATGATAAAACTTACACTTACTTCAAATAGCAGAGCTCAGCGCAATGGATTTAAAAAAGAAAAGAAATGACGGATTTATCTTACTTTGCAAAGTTACTCAGTCGTGAGCAGTGAATGATTTTCTCTTCTTTTTATTTTCTTAACTTTAATGACAGAAGCGTCGGCGGTTTAGGCTCATCATTAGAACGAATGCATTAAAATGTTTAGTCGTTTAAGACATGCAGTGACGAATTGTTTGCTAAAAAGCTATTTTGACATTTGAGCATTTTCAGTTCATGCCAAAAAGACGCGAACATGAACTCGTTTAAGCTCTAGTTCTGCAGGCGGGCAATCGGTGGGTACGATGCCCCCGTCCAGGTGTCAGGTTCAAGGCGGCGGTCCAGTCCAGCTGGTAATCATAGCTTATAAAGATCACTTCGCCAATGAAAACTCGGCGTTGGGTTTCGTTGTAAATAAAATAAACAAAAAACAGTGCAAATAAGGAAAAGACAAGCCAATATTAGACTTTTTCAGTCCCCAGATAGACAATTTCTGTACACTCTTCCAGCTTACGCTGAAATCATGTCGTATTGGCAATGTACGTTAATATTCTTTTAATTTTAGTTTTTAACAAAGTGAAAATAACAGTAAAGAACTTCATGTGAGTAAATATTTAATAAAATCAGTCTCAATTGTAATAATAGCAAATGATTTATTCGTTCATTTCTGTGAATCCTTTATTTAAATAAATGTAGTTAAATCCGCTGGCTAGTAGTCGTATTGGTCTATTACCACAGACGTATAGCTAATAAACGAGCGAGATTTATTAGGGTCTTATAAAGCGAATTGGGCTTAGTCATGTCCACCGAATATTTTTTGCTTTGTATGAAACATGAAACGTCAACACGCCAGGTGAATAAAAGCAGCACATTTTATTTGGATTATAAGGGCTTTAGCACACGCTAGCTTCTTTAAACTAGTCTCAGCGGGCCAGGAAAAAGTGATCTTGGTTTTCAAACATTTGGAGTATTTTGCCACGAGTGCTTGGCTTTTATTTTTCTCAATTTCTCCGTTATTACGTTCCGAGACTTTGTGAGATTTTGTCAGTAGGTTTCAGTAAATTGCTGTCCTTGAACAGCGCTGGCCCTTCAGTATTTTCTACTCTAAATGCAGCGCAACGCAGACTGGTCGGCGGAAGGTGCCGCGAGAGGACCGCTGTTCTCGCAGTGATCTGACGTCATACGCCGGTCCATCTGCACCTGCTGTTAGTAATAACCTGATTCTGATTGGCCGGTGCGACATGGACACGTCATGCGATCAAAACGCTTGTTTACCCGTCAGTCTGGCAGCTTGCTTTAACTTCTTTTGTCCGGTCGGAGACGAAGGTATGACCTTTGACTGCTGCAACAATATAATTACATTAAACAACTTTTAACATTCCCATCGGCCCACGGCGGACCGATGGCCAGTACATGCCTAGGCTCAGCTCACGTGCATTCTTTAAAGCGCTTCAGTTCGCGGCGGCATTCACTCGCGGCCGTACTACGGTCGGCACCCCTGATAGCGTCTTCTCTCGAAGCTAAGCAGGCTCGAGCCTGGTTAATCCCTGGATGAGAGACCGCCTCCGGTGGCGGGACTAGAGCGGAATTTTTTTAACCGGGCGGCCAAGTCTGCTTTAGGCGGTACAATGTCCATGAAAGAACACTACGTGTATCCATGTTTTAAAAAAGGATGAATGAAGCTTATGAACCCAATAGACACATATCCCTAACTGCACGCATTACTAGATGTAAAAGTAATGTCAGTGTGAATTTAACACCTCTTTTACATCTGATTTACTGTCTGTTAATGAAGCAAAATATCCAATGCAGTAACTTTCTTAAAAGTCGATCGGAAAATATAAATTCCATGATAAAACTTACACTTACTTCAAATAGCAGAGCTCAGCGCAATGGATTTAAAAAAGAAAAGAAATGACGGATTTATCTTACTTTGCAAAGTTACTCAGTCGGGAGCAGTGAATGATTTTCTCTTCTTCTTATTTTCATAACTTTAATGACAGAAGCGTCGGCGGTTTAGGCTCATCATTAGAACGAATGCATTAAAATGTTTAGTCGTTTAAGACATGCAGTGACGAATTGTTTGCTAAAAAGCTATTTTGACATTTGAGCATTTTCAGTTCATGCCAAAAAGACGCGAACATGAACTCGTTTAAGCTCTAGTTCTGCAGGCGGGCAATCGGTGGGTACGATGCCCCCGTCCAGGTGTCAGGTTCAAGGCGGCGGTCCAGTCCAGCTGGTAATCATAGCTTATAAAGATCACTTCGCCAATGAAAACTCGGCGTTGGGTTTCGTTGTAAATAAAATAAACAAAAAACAGTGCAAATAAGGAAAAGACAAGCCAATATTAGACTTTTTTCAGTCCCCAGATAGACAATTTCTGTACACTCTTCCAGCTTACGCTGAAATCATGTCGTATTGGCAATGTACGTTAATATTCTTTTAATTTTAGTTTTTAACAAAGTGAAAATAACAGTAAAGAACTTCATGTGAGTAAATATTTAATAAAATCAGTCTCAATTGTAATAATAGCAAATGATTTATTCGTTCATTTCTGTGAATCCTTTATTTAAATAAATGTAGTTAAATCCGCTGGCTAGTAGTCGTATTGGTCTATTACCACAGACGTATAGCTAATAAACGAGCGAGATTTATTAGGGTCTTATAAAGCGAATTGGGCTTAGTCATGTCCACCGAATATTTTTTGCTTTGTATGAAACATGAAACGTCAACACGCCAGGTGAATAAAAGCAGCACATTTTATTTGGATTATAAGGGCTTTAGCACACGCTAGCTTCTTTAAACTAGTCTCAGCGGGCCAAGAAAAAGTGATATTGGTTTTCAAACATTTGGAGTATTTTGCCACGAGTGCTTGGCTTTTATTTTTCTCAATTTCTCCGTTATTACGTTCCGAGACTTTGTGAGATTTTGTCAGTAGGTTTCAGTAAATTGCTGTCCTTGAACAGCGCTGGCCCTTCAGTATTTTCTACTCTACATGCAGCGCAACGCAGACTGGTCGGCGGAAGGTGCCGCGAGAGGACCGCTCTCGGGTTGTTCTCGCAGTGATCTGACGTCATACGCCGGTCCATCTGCACCTGCTGTTTGTAATAACCTGATTCTGATTGGCCGGTGCGACATGTACACGTCATGCGATCAAAACGCTTGTTTACCCGTCAGTCTGGCAGCTTGCTTTAACTTCTTTTGTCCGGTCGGAGACGAAGGTATGACCTTTGACTGCTGCAACAATATAATTACATTAAACAACTTTTAACATTCCCATCGGCCCACGGCGGACCGATGGCCAGTACATGCCTAGGCTCAGCTCACGTGCATTCTTTAAAGCGCTTCAGTTCGCGGCGGCATTCACTCGCGGCCGTACTACGGTCGGCACCCCTGATAGCGTCTTCTCTCGAAGCTAAGCAGGCTCGAGCCTGGTTAATCCCTGGATGAGAGACCGCCTCCGGTGGCGGGACTAGAGTGGAATATTTTGAACCGGGCGGCCAAGTCTGCTTTAGGCGGTACAATGTCCATGAAAGAACACTACGTGTATCCATGTTTTAAAAAAGGATGAATGAAGCTTATGAACCCAATAGACACATATCCCTAACTGCACGCATTACTAGATGTAAAAGTAATGTCAGTGTGAATTTAACACCTCTTTTACATCTGATTTACTGTCTGTTAATGAAGCAAAATATCCAATGCAGTAACTTTCTTAAAAGTCGATCGGAAAATATAAATTCCATGATAAAACTTACACTTACTTCAAATAGCAGAGCTCAGCGCAATGGATTTAAAAAAGAAAAGAAATGACGGATTTATCTTACTTTGCAAAGTTACTCAGTCGGGAGCAGTGAATGATTTTCTCTTCTTCTTATTTTCATAACTTTAATGACAGAAGCGTCGGCGGTTTAGGCTCATCATTAGAACGAATGCATTAAAATGTTTAGTCGTTTAAGACATGCAGTGACGAATTGTTTGCTAAAAAGCTATTTTGACATTTGAGCATTTTCAGTTCATGCCAAAAAGACGCGAACATGAACTCGTTTAAGCTCTAGTTCTGCAGGCGGGCAATCGGTGGGTACGATGCCCCCGTCCAGGTGTCAGGTTCAAGGCGGCGGTCCAGTCCAGCTGGTAATCATAGCTTATAAAGATCACTTCGCCAATGAAAACTCGGCGTTGGGTTTCGTTGTAAATAAAATAAACAAAAAAACAGTGCAAATAAGGAAAAGACAAGCCAATATTAGACTGTTTTCAGTCCCCAGATAGACAATTTCTGTACACTCTTCCAGCTTACGCTGAAATCATGTCGTATTGGCAATGTACGTTAATATTCTTTTAATTTTAGTTTTTAACAAAGTGAAAATAACAGTAAAGAACTTCATGTGAGTAAATATTTAATAAAATCAGTCTCAATTGTAATAATAGCAAATGATTTATTCGTTCATTTATGTGAATCCTTTATTTAAATAAATGTAGTTAAATCCGCTGGCTAGTAGTCGTATTGGTCTATTACCACAGACGTATAGCTAATAAACGAGCGAGATTTATTAGGGTCTTATAAAGCGAATTGGGCTTAGTCATGTCCACCGAATATTTTTTGCTTTGTATGAAACATGAAACGTCAACACGCCAGGTGAATAAAAGCAGCACATTTTATTTGGATTATAAGGGCTTTAGCACACGCTAGCTTCTTTAAACTAGTCTCAGCGGGCCAGGAAAAAGTGATCTTGGTTTTCAAACATTTGGAGTATTTTGCCAGGAGTGCTTGGCTTTTATTTTTCTCAATTTCTCCGTTATTACGTTCCGAGACTTTGTGAGATTTTGTCAGTAGGTTTCAGTAAATTGCTGTCCTTGAACAGCGCTGGCCCTTCAGTATTTTCTACTCTACATGCAGCGCAACGCAGACTGGTCGGCGGAAGGTGCCGCGAGAGGACCGCTCTCGGGTTGTTCTCGCAGTGATCTGACGTCATACGCCGGTCCATCTGCACCTGCTGTTTGTAATAACCTGATTCTGATTGGCCGGTGCGACATGGACACGTCATGCGATCAAAACGCTTGTTTACCCGTCAGTCTGGCAGCTTGCTTTAACTTCTTTTGTCCGGTCGGAGACGAAGGTATGACCTTTGACTGCTGCAACAATATAATTACATTAAACAACTTTTAACATTCCCATCGGCCCACGGCGGACCGATGGCCAGTACATGCCTAGGCTCAGCTCACGTGCATTCTTTAAAGCGCTTCAGTTCGCGGCGGCGTTCACTCGCGGCCGTACTACGGTCGGCACCCCTGATAGCGTCTTCTCTCGAAGCTAAGCAGGCTCGAGCCTGGTTAATCCCTGGATGAGAGACCGCCTCCGGTGGCCGGACTAGAGTGGAATGTTTTTAACCGGGCGGCCAAGTCTGCTTTAGGCGGTACAATGTCCATGAAAGAACACTACGTGTATCCATGTTTTAAAAAACGATGAATGAAGCTTATGAACCCAATAGACACATATCCCTAACTGCATGCATTACTAGATGTAAAAGTAATGTCAGTGTGAATTTAACACCTCTTTTACATCTGATTTACTGTCTGTTAATGAAGCAAAATATCCAATGCAGTAACTTTCTTAAAAGTCGATCGGAAAATATAAATTCCATGATAAAACTTACACTTACTTCAAATAGCAGAGCTCAGCGCAATGGATTTAAAAAAGAAAAGAAATGACGGATTTATCTTACTTTGCAAAGTTACTCAGTCGTGAGCAGTGAATGATTTTCTCTTCTTTTTATTTTCTTAACTTTAATGACAGAAGCGTCGGCGGTTTAGGCTCATCATTAGAACGAATGCATTAAAATGTTTAGTCGTTTAAGACATGCAGTGACGAATTGTTTGCTAAAAAGCTATTTTGACATTTGAGCATTTTCAGTTCATGCCAAAAAGACGCGAACATGAACTCGTTTAAGCTCTAGTTCTGCAGGCGGGCAATCGGTGGGTACGATGCCCCCGTCCAGGTGTCAGGTTCAAGGCGGCGGTCCAGTCCAGCTGGTAATCATAGCTTATAAAGATCACTTCGCCAATGAAAACTCGGCGTTGGGTTTCGTTGTAAATAAAATAAACAAAAAACAGTGCAAATAAGGAAAAGACAAGCCAATATTAGACTTTTTTCAGTCCCCAGATAGACAATTTCTGTACACTCTTCCAGCTTACGCTGAAATCATGTCGTATTGGCAATGTACGTTAATATTCTTTTAATTTTAGTTTTTAACAAAGTGAAAATAACAGTAAAGAACTTCATGTGAGTAAATATTTAATAAAATCAGTCTCAATTGTAATAATAGCAAATGATTTATTCGTTCATTTCTGTGAATCCTTTATTTAAATAAATGTAGTTAAATCCGCTGGCTAGTAGTCGTATTGGTCTATTACCACAGACGTATAGCTAATAAACGAGCGAGATTTATTAGGGTCTTATAAAGCGAATTGGGCTTAGTCATGTCCACCGAATATTTTTTGCTTTGTATGAAACATGAAACGTCAACACGCCAGGTGAATAAAAGCAGCACATTTTATTTGGATTATAAGGGCTTTAGCACACGCTAGCTTCTTTAAACTAGTCTCAGCGGGCCAGGAAAAAGTGATCTTGGTTTTCAAACATTTGGAGTATTTTGCCACGAGTGCTTGGCTTTTATTTTTCTCAATTTCTCCGTTATTACGTTCCGAGACTTTGTGAGATTTTGTCAGTAGGTTTCAGTAAATTGCTGTCCTTGAACAGCGCTGGCCCTTCAGTATTTTCTACTCTAAATGCAGCGCAACGCAGACTGGTCGGCGGAAGGTGCCGCGAGAGGACCGCTCTCGGGTTGTTCTCGCAGTGATCTGACGTCATACGCCGGTCCATCTGCACCTGCTGTTAGTAATAACCTGATTCTGATTGGCCGGTGCGACATGGACACGTCATGCGATCAAAACGCTTGTTTACCCGTCAGTCTGGCAGCTTGCTTTAACTTCTTTTGTCCGGTCGGAGACGAAGGTATGACCTTTGACTGCTGCAACAATATAATTACATTAAACAACTTTTAACATTCCCATCGGCCCACGGCGGACCGATGGCCAGTACATGCCTAGGCTCAGCTCACGTGCATTCTTTAAAGCGCTTCAGTTCGCGGCGGCATTCACTCGCGGCCGTACTACGGTCGGCACCCCTGATAGCGTCTTCTCTCGAAGCTAAGCAGGCTCGAGCCTGGTTAATCCCTGGATGAGAGACCGCCTCCGGTGGCGGGACTAGAGCGGAATTTTTTTTAACCGGGCGGCCAAGTCTGCTTTAGGCGGTACAATGTCCATGAAAGAACACTACGTGTATCCATGTTTTAAAAAAGGATGAATGAAGCTTATGAACCCAATAGACACATATCCCTAACTGCACGCATTACTAGATGTAAAAGTAATGTCAGTGTGAATTTAACACCTCTTTTACATCTGATTTACTGTCTGTTAATGAAGCAAAATATCCAATGCAGTAACTTTCTTAAAAGTCGATCGGAAAATATAAATTCCATGATAAAACTTACACTTACTTCAAATAGCAGAGCTCAGCGCAATGGATTTAAAAAAGAAAAGAAATGACGGATTTATCTTACTTTGCAAAGTTACTCAGTCGGGAGCAGTGAATGATTTTCTCTTCTTCTTATTTTCATAACTTTAATGACAGAAGCGTCGGCGGTTTAGGCTCATCATTAGAACGAATGCATTAAAATGTTTAGTCGTTTAAGACATGCAGTGACGAATTGTTTGCTAAAAAGCTATTTTGACATTTGAGCATTTTCAGTTCATGCCAAAAAGACGCGAACATGAACTCGTTTAAGCTCTAGTTCTGCAGGCGGGCAATCGGTGGGTACGATGCCCCCGTCCAGGTGTCAGGTTCAAGGCGGCGGTCCAGTCCAGCTGGTAATCATAGCTTATAAAGATCACTTCGCCAATGAAAACTCGGCGTTGGGTTTCGTTGTAAATAAAATAAACAAAAAACAGTGCAAATAAGGAAAAGACAAGCCAATATTAGACTTTTTTCAGTCCCCAGATAGACAATTTCTGTACACTCTTCCAGCTTACGCTGAAATCATGTCGTATTGGCAATGTACGTTAATATTCTTTTAATTTTAGTTTTTAACAAAGTGAAAATAACAGTAAAGAACTTCATGTGAGTAAATATTTAATAAAATCAGTCTCAATTGTAATAATAGCAAATGATTTATTCGTTCATTTCTGTGAATCCTTTATTTAAATAAATGTAGTTAAATCCGCTGGCTAGTAGTCGTATTGGTCTATTACCACAGACGTATAGCTAATAAACGAGCGAGATTTATTAGGGTCTTATAAAGCGAATTGGGCTTAGTCATGTCCACCGAATATTTTTTGCTTTGTATGAAACATGAAACGTCAACATGCCAGGTGAATAAAAGCAGCACATTTTATTTGGATTATAAGGGCTTTAGCACACGCTAGCTTCTTTAAACTAGTCTCAGCGGGCCAGGAAAAAGTGATCTTGGTTTTCAAACATTTGGAGTATTTTGCCAGGAGTGCTTGGCTTTTATTTTTCTCAATTTCTCCGTTATTACGTTCCGAGACTTTGTGAGATTTTGTCAGTAGGTTTCAGTAAATTGCTGTCCTTGAACAGCGCTGGCCCTTCAGTATTTTCTACCCTACATGCAGCGCAACGCAGACTGGTCGGCGGAAGGTGCCGCGAGAGGACCGCTCTCGGGTTGTTCTCGCAGTGATCTGACGTCATACGCCGGTCCATCTGCACCTGCTGTTTGTAATAACCTGATTCTGATTGGCCGGTGCGACATGGACACGTCATGCGATCAAAACGCTTGTTTACCCGTCAGTCTGGCAGCTTGCTTTAACTTCTTTTGTCCGGTCGGAGACGAAGGTATGACCTTTGACTGCTGCAACAATATAATTACATTAAACAACTTTTAACATTCCCATCGGCCCACGGCGGACCGATGGCCAGTACATGCCTAGGCTCAGCTCACGTGCATTCTTTAAAGCGCTTCAGTTCGCGGCGGCATTCACTCGCGGCCGTACTACGGCGGCACCCCTGATAGCGTCTTCTCTCGAAGCTAAGCAGGCTCGAGCCTGGTTAATCCCTGGATGAGAGACCGCCTCCGGTGGCGGGACTAGAGTGGAATTTTTTTAACCGGGCGGCCAAGTCTGCTTTAGGCGGTACAATGTCCATGAAAGAACACTACGTGTATCCATGTTTTAAAAAAGGATGAATGAAGCTTATGAACCCAATAGACACATATCCCTAACTGCACGCATTACTAGATGTAAAAGTAATGTCAGTTTGAATTTAACACCTGTTTTACATCTGATTTACTGTCTGTTAATGAACCAAAATATCCAATGCAGTAACTTTCTTAAAAGTCGATCGGAAAATATAAATTCCATGATAAAACTTACACTTACTTCAAATAGCAGAGCTCAGCGCAATGGATTTAAAAAAGAAAAGAAATGACGGATTTATCTTACTTTGCAAAGTTACTCAGTCGGGAGCAGTGAATGATTTTCTCTTCTTCTTATTTTCTTAACTTTAATGACAGAAGCGTCGGCGGTTTAAGCTCATCATTATAACGAATGCATTAAAATGTTTAGTCGTTTAAGACATGCAGTGACGAATTGTTTGCTAAAAAGCTATTTTGACATTTGAGCATTTTCAGTTCATGGCAAAAAGACGCGAACATGAACTCGTTTAAGCTCTAGTTCTGCAGGCGGGCAATCGGTGGGTACGATGCCCCCGTCCAGGTGTCAGGTTCAAGGCGGCGGTCCAGTCCAGCTGGTAATCATAGCTTATAAAGATCACTTCGCCAATGAAAACTCGGCGTTGGGTTTCGTTGTAAATAAAATAAACAAAAAACAGTGCAAATAAGGAAAAGACAAGCCAATATTAGACTTTTTTCAGTCCCCAGATAGACAATTTCTGTACACTCTTCCAGCTTACGCTGAAATCATGTCGTATTGGCAATGTACGTTAATATTCTTTTAATTTTAGTTTTTAACAAAGTGAAAATAACAGTAAAGAACTTCATGTGAGTAAATATTTAATAAAATCAGTCTCAATTGTAATAATAGCAAATGATTTATTCGTTCATTTCTGTGAATCCTTTATTTAAATAAATGTAGTTAAATCCGCTGGCTAGTAGTCGTATTGGTCTATTACCACAGACGTATAGCTAATAAACGAGCGAGATTTATTAGGGTCTTATAAAGCGAATTGGGCTTAGTCATGTCCACCGAATATTTTTTGCTTTGTATGAAACATGGAAACGTCAACACGCCAGGTGAATAAAAGCAGCACATTTTATTTGGATTATAAGGGCTTTAGCACACGCTAGCTTCTTTAAACTAGTCTCAGCGGGCCAGGAAAAAGTGATCTTGGTTTTCAAACATTTGGAGTATTTTGCCAGGAGTGCTTGGCTTTTATTTTTCTCAATTTCTCCGTTATTACGTTCCGAGACTTTGTGAGATTTTGTCAGTAGGTTTCAGTAAATTGCTGTCCTTGAACAGCGCTGGCCCTTCAGTATTTTCTACTCTACATGCAGCGCAACGCAGACTGGTCGGCGGAAGGTGCCGCGAGAGGACCGCTCTCGGGTTGTTCTCGCAGTGATCTGACGTCATACGCCGGTCCATCTGCACCTGCTGTTTGTAATAACCTGATTCTGATTGGCCGGTGCGACATGGACACGTCATGCGATCAAAACGCTTGTTTACCCGTCAGTCTGGCAGCTTGCTTTAACTTCTTTTGTCCGGTCGGAGACGAAGGTATGACCTTTGACTGCTGCAACAATATAATTACATTAAACAACTTTTAACATTCCCATCGGCCCACGGCGGACCGATGGCCAGTACATGCCTAGGCTCAGCTCACGTGCATTCTTTAAAGCGCTTCAGTTCGCGGCGGCATTTACTCGCGGCCGTACTACGGCGGCACCCCTGATAGCGTCTTCTCTCGAAGCTAAGCAGGCTCGAGCCTGGTTAATCCCTGGATGAGAGACCGCCTCCGGTGGCGGGACTAGAGTGGAATTTTTTTAACCGGGCGGCCAAGTCTGCTTTAGGTTGTACAATGTCCATGAAAGAACACTACGTGTATCCATGTTTTAAAAAAGGATGAATGAAGTTTATGAACCCAATAGACACATATCCCTAATTGCATGCATTACTAGATGTAAAAGTAATGTCAGTGTGAATTTAACACCTCTTTTACATCTGATTTACTGTCTGTTAATGAACCAAAATATCCAATGCAGTAACTTTCTTAAAAGTCGATCGGAAAATATATATTCCATGATAAAACTTACACTTACTTCAAATAGCAGAGCTCAGCGCAATGGATTTAAAAAAGAAATGAAATGACGGATTTATCTTACTTTGCAAAGTTACTCAGTCGGGAGCAGTGAATGATTTTCTCTTCTTTTTATTTTCTTAACTTTAATGACAGAAGCGTCGGCGGTTTAGGCTCATCATTAGAACGAATGCATTAAAATGTTTAGTCGTTTAAGACATGCAGTGACGAATTGTTTGCTAAAAAGCTATTTTGACATTTGAGCATTTTCAGTTCATGGCAAAAAGACGCGAACATGAACTCGTTTAAGCTCTAGTTCTGCAGGCGGGCAATCGGTGGGTACGATGCCCCCGTCCAGGTGTCAGGTTCAAGGCGGCGGTCCAGTCCAGCTGGTAATCATAGCTTATAAAGATCACTTCGCCAATGAAAACTCGGCGTTGGGTTTCGTTGTAAATAAAATAAACAAAAAACAGTGCAAATAAGGAAAAGACAAGCCAATATTAGACTTTTTTCAGTCCCCAGATAGACAATTTCTGTACACTCTTCCAGCTTACGCTGAAATCATGTCGTATTGGCAATGTACGTTAATATTCTTTTAATTTTAGTTTTTAACAAAGTGAAAATAACAGTAAAGAACTTCATGTGAGTAAATATTTAATAAAATCAGTCTCAATTGTAATAATAGCAAATGATTTATTCGTTCATTTCTGTGAATCCTTTATTTAAATAAATGTAGTTAAATCCGCTGGCTAGTAGTCGTATTGGTCTATTACCACAGACGTATAGCTAATAAACGAGCGAGATTTATTAGGGTCTTATAAAGCGAATTGGGCTTAGTCATGTCCACCGAATATTTTTTGCTTTGTATGAAACATGAAACGTCAACACGCCAGGTGAATAAAAGCAGCACATTTTATTTGGATTATAAGGGCTTTAGCACACGCTAGCTTCTTTAAACTAGTCTCAGCGGGCCAGGAAAAAGTGATCTTGGTTTTCAAACATTTGGAGTATTTTGCCACGAGTGCTTGGCTTTTATTTTTCTCAATTTCTCCGTTATTACGTTCCGAGACTTTGTGAGATTTTGTCAGTAGGTTTCAGTAAATAGGTGTCCTTGAACAGCGCTGGCCCTTCAGTATTTTCTACTCTACATGCAGCGCAACGCAGACTGGTCGGCGGAAGGTGCCGCGAGAGGACCGCTCTCGGGTTGTTCTCGCAGTGATCTGACGTCATACGCCGGTCCATCTGCACCTGCTGTTTGTAATAACCTGATTCTGATTGGCCGGTGCGACATGGACACGTCATGCGATCAAAACGCTTGTTTACCCGTCAGTCTGGCAGCTTGCTTTAACTTCTTTTGTCCGGTCGGAGACGAAGGTATGACCTTTGACTGCTGCAACAATATAATTACATTAAACAACTTTTAACATTCCCATCGGCCCACGGCGGACCGATGGCCAGTACATGCCTAGGCTCAGCTCACGTGCATTCTTTAAAGCGCTTCAGTTCGCGGCGGCATTCACTCGCGGCCGTACTACGGCGGCACCCCTGATAGCGTCTTCTCTCGAAGCTAAGCAGGCTCGAGCCTGGTTAATCCCTGGATGAGAGACCGCCTCCGGTGGCGGGACTAGAGTGGAATTTTTTTAACCGGGCGGCCAAGTCTGCTTTAGGCGGTACAATGTCCATGAAAGAACACTACGTGTATCCATGTTTTAAAAAAGGATGAATGAAGCTTATGAACCCAATAGACACATATCCCTAACTGCACGCATTACTAGATGTAAAAGTAATGTCAGTTTGAATTTAACACCTCTTTTACATCTGATTTACTGTCTGTTAATGAACCAAAATATCCAATGCAGTAACTTTCTTAAAAGTCGATCGGAAAATATAAATTCCATGATAAAACTTACACTTACTTCAAATAGCAGAGCTCAGCGCAATGGATTTAAAAAAGAAAAGAAATGACGGATTTATCTTACTTTGCAAAGTTACTCAGTCGGGAGCAGTGAATGATTTTCTCTTCTTCTTATTTTCTTAACTTTAATGACAGAAGCGTCGGCAGTTTAGGCTCATCATTATAACGAATGCATTAAAATGTTTAGTCGTTTAAGACATGCAGTGACGAATTGTTTGCTAAAAAGCTATTTTGACATTTGAGCATTTTCAGTTCATGGCAAAAAGACGCGAACATGAACTCGTTTAAGCTCTAGTTCTGCAGGCTTGCAATCGGTGGGTACGATGCCCCCGTCCAGGTGTCAGGTTCAAGGCGGCGGTCCAGTCCAGCTGGTAATCATAGCTTATAAAGATCACTTCGCCAATGAAAACTCGGCGTTGGGTTTCGTTGTAAATAAAATAAACAAAAAACAGTGCAAATAAGGAAAAGACAAGCCAATATTAGACTTTTTTCAGTCCCCAGATAGACAATTTCTGTACACTCTTCCAGCTTACGCTGAAATCATGTCGTATTGGCAATGTACGTTAATATTCTTTTAATTTTAGTTTTTAACAAAGTGAAAATAACAGTAAAGAACTTCATGTGAGTAAATATTTAATAAAATCAGTCTCAATTGTAATAATAGCAAATGATTTATTCGTTCATTTCTGTGAATCCTTTATTTAAATAAATGTAGTTAAATCCGCTGGCTAGTAGTCGTATTGGTCTATTACCACAGACGTATAGCTAATAAACGAGCGAGATTTATTAGGGTCTTATAAAGCGAATTGGGCTTAGTCATGTCCACCGAATATTTTTTGCTTTGTATGAAACATGAAACGTCAACACGCCAGGTGAATAAAAGCAGCACATTTTATTTGGATTATAAGGGCTTTAGCACACGCTAGCTTCTTTAAACTAGTCTCAGCGGGCCAGGAAAAAGTGATCTTGGTTTTCAAACATTTGGAGTATTTTGCCACGAGTGCTTGGCTTTTATTTTTCTCAATTTCTCCGTTATTACGTTCCGAGACTTTGTGAGATTTTGTCAGTAGGTTTCAGTAAATTGCTGTCCTTGAACAGCGCTGGCCCTTCAGTATTTTCTACTCTACATGCAGCGCAACGCAGACTGGTCGGCGGAAGGTGCCGCGAGAGGACCGCTCTCGGGTTGTTCTCGCAGTGATCTGACGTCATACGCCGGTCCATCTGCACCTGCTGTTTGTAATAACCTGATTCTGATTGGCCGGTGCGACATGGACACGTCATGCGATCAAAACGCTTGTTTACCCGTCAGTCTGGCAGCTTGCTTTAACTTCTTTTGTCCGGTCGGAGACGAAGGTATGACCTTTGACTGCTGCAACAATATAATTACATTAAACAACTTTTAACATTCCCATCGGCCCACGGCGGACCGATGGCCAGTACATGCCTAGGCTCAGCTCACGTGCATTCTTTAAAGCGCTTCAGTTCGCGGCGGCATTTACTCGCGGCCGTACTACGGCGGCACCCCTGATAGCGTCTTCTCTCGAAGCTAAGCAGGCTCGAGCCTGGTTAATCCCTGGATGAGAGATCGCCTCCGGTGGCGGGACTAGAGTGGAATTTTTTTAACCGGGCGGCCAAGTCTGCTTTAGGTTGTACAATGTCCATGAAAGAACACTACGTGTATCCATGTTTTAAAAAAGGATGAATGAAGTTTATGAACCCAATAGACACATATCCCTAATTGCATGCATTACTAGATGTAAAAGTAATGTCAGTGTGAATTTAACACCTCTTTTACATCTGATTTACTGTCTGTTAATGAACCAAAATATCCAATGCAGTAACTTTCTTAAAAGTCGATCGGAAAATATATATTCCATGATAAAACTTACACTTACTTCAAATAGCAGAGCTCAGCGCAATGGATTTAAAAAAGAAATGAAATGACGGATTTATCTTACTTTGCAAAGTTACTCAGTCGGGAGCAGTGAATGATTTTCTCTTCTTTTTATTTTCTTAACTTTAATGACAGAAGCGTCGGCGGTTTAGGCTCATCATTAGAACGAATGCATTAAAATGTTTAGTCGTTTAAGACATGCAGTGACGAATTGTTTGCTAAAAAGCTATTTTGACATTTGAGCATTTTCAGTTCATGGCAAAAAGACGCGAACATGAACTCGTTTAAGCTCTAGTTCTGCAGGCGGGCAATCGGTGGGTACGATGCCCCCGTCCAGGTGTCAGGTTCAAGGCGGCGGTCCAGTCCAGCTGGTAATCATAGCTTATAAAGATCACTTCGCCAATGAAAACTCGGCGTTGGGTTTCGTTGTAAATAAAATAAACAAAAAACAGTGCAAATAAGGAAAAGACAAGCCAATATTAGACTTTTTTCAGTCCCCAGATAGACAATTTCTGTACACTCTTCCAGCTTACGCTGAAATCATGTCGTATTGGCAATGTACGTTAATATTCTTTTAATTTTAGTTTTTAACAAAGTGAAAATAACAGTAAAGAACTTCATGTGAGTAAATATTTAATAAAATCAGTCTCAATTGTAATAATAGCAAATAATTTATTCGTTCATTTCTGTGAATCGTTTATTTAAATAAATGTAGTTAAATCCGCTGGCTAGTAGTCGTATTGGTCTATTACCACAGACGTATAGCTAATAAACGAGCGAGATTTATTAGGGTCTTATAAAGCGAATTGGGCTTAGTCATGTCCACCGAATATTTTTTGCTTTGTATGAAACATGAAACGTCAACATGCCAGGTGAATAAAAGCAGCACATTTTATTTGGATTATAAGGGCTTTAGCACACGCTAGCTTCTTTAAACTAGTCTCAGCGGGCCAGGAAAAAGTGATCTTGGTTTTCAAACATTTGGAGTATTTTGCCAGGAGTGCTTGGCTTTTATTTTTCTCAATTTCTCCGTTATTACGTTCCGAGACTTTGTGAGATTTTGTCAGTAGGTTTCAGTAAATTGCTGTCCTTGAACAGCGCTGGCCCTTCAGTATTTTCTACCCTACATGCAGCGCAACGCAGACTGGTCGGCGGAAGGTGCCGCGAGAGGACCGCTCTCGGGTTGTTCTCGCAGTGATCTGACGTCATACGCCGGTCCATCTGCACCTGCTGTTTGTAATAACCTGATTCTGATTGGCCGGTGCGACATGGACACGTCATGCGATCAAAACGCTTGTTTACCCGTCAGTCTGGCAGCTTGCTTTAACTTCTTTTGTCCGGTCGGAGACGAAGGTATGACCTTTGACTGCTGCAACAATATAATTACATTAAACAACTTTTAACATTCCCATCGGCCCACGGCGGACCGATGGCCAGTACATGCCTAGGCTCAGCTCACGTGCATTCTTTAAAGCGCTTCAGTTCGCGGCGGCATTCACTCGCGGCCGTACTACGGCGGCACCCCTGATAGCGTCTTCTCTCGAAGCTAAGCAGGCTCGAGCCTGGTTAATCCCTGGATGAGAGACCGCCTCCGGTGGCGGGACTAGAGTGGAATTTTTTTAACCGGGCGGCCAAGTCTGCTTTAGGCGGTACAATGTCCATGAAAGAACACTACGTGTATCCATGTTTTAAAAAAGGATGAATGAAGCTTATGAACCCAATAGACACATATCCCTAACTGCACGCATTACTAGATGTAAAAGTAATGTCAGTTTGAATTTAACACCTGTTTTACATCTGATTTACTGTCTGTTAATGAACCAAAATATCCAATGCAGTAACTTTCTTAAAAGTCGATCGGAAAATATAAATTCCATGATAAAACTTACACTTACTTCAAATAGCAGAGCTCAGCGCAATGGATTTAAAAAAGAAAAGAAATGACGGATTTATCTTACTTTGCAAAGTTACTCAGTCGGGAGCAGTGAATGATTTTCTCTTCTTCTTATTTTCTTAACTTTAATGACAGAAGCGTCGGCGGTTTAGGCTCATCATTATAACGAATGCATTAAAATGTTTAGTCGTTTAAGACATGCAGTGACGAATTGTTTGCTAAAAAGCTATTTTGACATTTGAGCATTTTCAGTTCATGGCAAAAAGACGCGAACATGAACTCGTTTAAGCTCTAGTTCTGCAGGCGGGCAATCGGTGGGTACGATGCCCCCGTCCAGGTGTCAGGTTCAAGGCGGCGGTCCAGTCCAGCTGGTAATCATAGCTTATAAAGATCACTTCGCCAATGAAAACTCGGCGTTGGGTTTCGTTGTAAATAAAATAAACAAAAAACAGTGCAAATAAGGAAAAGACAAGCCAATATTAGACTTTTTTCAGTCCCCAGATAGACAATTTCTGTACACTCTTCCAGCTTACGCTGAAATCATGTCGTATTGGCAATGTACGTTAATATTCTTTTAATTTTAGTTTTTAACAAAGTGAAAATAACAGTAAAGAACTTCATGTGAGTAAATATTTAATAAAATCAGTCTCAATTGTAATAATAGCAAATGATTTATTCGTTCATTTCTGTGAATCCTTTATTTAAATAAATGTAGTTAAATCCGCTGGCTAGTAGTCGTATTGGTCTATTACCACAGACGTATAGCTAATAAACGAGCGAGATTTATTAGGGTCTTATAAAGCGAATTGGGCTTAGTCATGTCCACCGAATATTTTTTGCTTTGTATGAAACATGAAACGTCAACACGCCAGGTGAATAAAAGCAGCACATTTTATTTGGATTATAAGGGCTTTAGCACACGCTAGCTTCTTTAAACTAGTCTCAGCGGGCCAGGAAAAAGTGATCTTGGTTTTCAAACATTTGGAGTATTTTGCCAGGAGTGCTTGGCTTTTATTTTTCTCAATTTCTCCGTTATTACGTTCCGAGACTTTGTGAGATTTTGTCAGTAGGTTTCAGTAAATTGCTGTCCTTGAACAGCGCTGGCCCTTCAGTATTTTCTACTCTACATGCAGCGCAACGCAGACTGGTCGGCGGAAGGTGCCGCGAGAGGACCGCTCTCGGGTTGTTCTCGCAGTGATCTGACGTCATACGCCGGTCCATCTGCACCTGCTGTTTGTAATAACCTGATTCCGATTGGCCGGTGCGACATGGACACGTCATGCGATCAAAACGCTTGTTTACCCGTCAGTCTGGCAGCTTGCTTTAACTTCTTTTGTCCGGTCGGAGACGAAGGTATGACCTTTGACTGCTGCAACAATATAATTACATTAAACAACTTTTAACATTCCCATCGGCCCACGGCGGACCGATGGCCAGTACATGCCTAGGCTCAGCTCACGTGCATTCTTTAAAGCGCTTCAGTTCGCGGCGGCATTTACTCGCGGCCGTACTACGGCGGCACCCCTGATAGCGTCTTCTCTCGAAGCTAAGCAGGCTCGAGCCTGGTTAATCCCTGGATGAGAGACCGCCTCCGGTGGCGGGACTAGAGTGGAATTTTTTTAACCGGGCGGCCAAGTCTGCTTTAGGCGGTACAATGTCCATGAAAGAACACTACGTGTATCCATGTTTTAAAAAAGGATGAATGAAGTTTATGAACCCAATAGACACATATCCCTAATTGCATGCATTACTAGATGTAAAAGTAATGTCAGTGTGAATTTAACACCTCTTTTACATCTGATTTACTGTCTGTTAATGAACCAAAATATCCAATGCAGTAACTTTCTTAAAAGTCGATCGGAAAATATATATTCCATGATAAAACTTACACTTACTTCAAATAGCAGAGCTCAGCGCAATGGATTTAAAAAAGAAATGAAATGACGGATTTATCTTACTTTGCAAAGTTACTCAGTCGGGAGCAGTGAATGATTTTCTCTTCTTTTTATTTTCTTAACTTTAATGACAGAAGCGTCGGCGGTTTAGGCTCATCATTAGAACGAATGCATTAAAATGTTTAGTCGTTTAAGACATGCAGTGACGAATTGTTTGCTAAAAAGCTATTTTGACATTTGAGCATTTTCAGTTCATGGCAAAAAGACGCGAACATGAACTCGTTTAAGCTCTAGTTCTGCAGGCGGGCAATCGGTGGGTACGATGCCCCCGTCCAGGTGTCAGGTTCAAGGCGGCGGTCCAGTCCAGCTGGTAATCATAGCTTATAAAGATCACTTCGCCAATGAAAACTCGGCGTTGGGTTTCGTTGTAAATAAAATAAACAAAAAACAGTGCAAATAAGGAAAAGACAAGCCAATATTAGACTTTTTTCAGTCCCCAGATAGACAATTTCTGTACACTCTTCCAGCTTACGCTGAAATCATGTCGTATTGGCAATGTACGTTAATATTCTTTTAATTTTAGTTTTTAACAAAGTGAAAAGAACAGTAAAGAACTTCATGTGAGTAAATATTTAATAAAATCAGTCTCAATTGTAATAATAGCAAATGATTTATTCGTTCATTTCTGTGAATCCTTTATTTAAATAAATGTAGTTAAATCCGCTGGCTAGTAGTCGTATTGGTCTATTACCACAGACGTATAGCTAATAAACGAGCGAGATTTATTAGGGTCTTATAAAGCGAATTGGGCTTAGTCATGTCCACCGAATATTTTTTGCTTTGTATGAAACATGAAACGTCAACACGCCAGGTGAATAAAAGCAGCACATTTTATTTGGATTATAAGGGCTTTAGCACACGCTAGCTTCTTTAAACTAGTCTCAGCGGGCCAGGAAAAAGTGATCTTGGTTTTCAAACATTTGGAGTATTTTGCCACGAGTGCTTGGCTTTTATTTTTCTCAATTTCTCCGTTATTACGTTCCGAGACTTTGTGAGATTTTGTCAGTAGGTTTCAGTAAATTGCTGTCCTTGAACAGCGCTGGCCCTTCAGTATTTTCTACTCTACATGCAGCGCAACGCAGACTGGTCGGCGGAAGGTGCCGCGAGAGGACCGCTCTCGGGTTGTTCTCGCAGTGATCTGACGTCATACGCCGGTCCATCTGCACCTGCTGTTTGTAATAACCTGATTCCGATTGGCCGGTGCGACATGGACACGTCATGCGATCAAAACGCTTGTTTACCCGTCAGTCTGGCAGCTTGCTTTAACTTCTTTTGTCCGGTCGGAGACGAAGGTATGACCTTTGACTGCTGCAACAATATAATTACATTAAACAACTTTTAACATTCCCATCGGCCCACGGCGGACCGATGGCCAGTACATGCCTAGGCTCAGCTCACGTGCATTCTTTAAAGCGCTTCAGTTCGCGGCGGCATTTACTCGCGGCCGTACTACGGCGGCACCCCTAATAGCGTCTTCTCTCGAAGCTAAGCAGGCTCGAGCCTGGTTAATCCCTGGATGAGAGACCGCCTCCGGTGGCGGGACTAGAGTGGAATTTTTTTAACCGGGCGGCCAAGTCTGCTTTAGGCGGTACAATGTCCATGAAAGAACACTACGTGTATCCATGTTTTAAAAAAGGATGAATGAAGTTTATGAACCCAATAGACACATATCCCTAATTGCATGCATTACTAGATGTAAAAGTAATGTCAGTGTGAATTTAACACCTCTTTTACATCTGATTTACTGTCTGTTAATGAACCAAAATATCCAATGCAGTAACTTTCTTAAAAGTCGATCGGAAAATATATATTCCATGATAAAACTTACACTTACTTCAAATAGCAGAGCTCAGCGCAATGGATTTAAAAAAGAAATGAAATGACGGATTTATCTTACTTTGCAAAGTTACTCAGTCGGGAGCAGTGAATGATTTTCTCTTCTTTTTATTTTCTTAACTTTAATGACAGAAGCGTCGGCGGTTTAGGCTCATCATTAGAACGAATGCATTAAAATGTTTAGTCGTTTAAGACATGCAGTGACGAATTGTTTGCTAAAAAGCTATTTTGACATTTGAGCATTTTCAGTTCATGGCAAAAAGACGCGAACATGAACTCGTTTAAGCTCTAGTTCTGCAGGCGGGCAATCGGTGGGTACGATGCCCCCGTCCAGGTGTCAGGTTCAAGGCGGCGGTCCAGTCCAGCTGGTAATCATAGCTTATAAAGATCACTTCGCCAATGAAAACTCGGCGTTGGGTTTCGTTGTAAATAAAATAAACAAAAAACAGTGCAAATAAGGAAAAGACAAGCCAATATTAGACTTTTTTCAGTCCCCAGATAGACAATTTCTGTACACTCTTCCAGCTTACGCTGAAATCATGTCGTATTGGCAATGTACGTTAATATTCTTTTAATTTTAGTTTTTAACAAAGTGAAAATAACAGTAAAGAACTTCATGTGAGTAAATATTTAATAAAATCAGTCTCAATTGTAATAATAGCAAATAATTTATTCGTTCATTTCTGTGAATCGTTTATTTAAATAAATGTAGTTAAATCCGCTGGCTAGTAGTCGTATTGGTCTATTACCACAGACGTATAGCTAATAAACGAGCGAGATTTATTAGGGTCTTATAAAGCGAATTGGGCTTAGTCATGTCCACCGAATATTTTTTGCTTTGTATGAAACATGAAACGTCAACATGCCAGGTGAATAAAAGCAGCACATTTTATTTGGATTATAAGGGCTTTAGCACACGCTAGCTTCTTTAAACTAGTCTCAGCGGGCCAGGAAAAAGTGATCTTGGTTTTCAAACATTTGGAGTATTTTGCCAGGAGTGCTTGGCTTTTATTTTTCTCAATTTCTCCGTTATTACGTTCCGAGACTTTGTGAGATTTTGTCAGTAGGTTTCAGTAAATTGCTGTCCTTGAACAGCGCTGGCCCTTCAGTATTTTCTACCCTACATGCAGCGCAACGCAGACTGGTCGGCGGAAGGTGCCGCGAGAGGACCGCTCTCGGGTTGTTCTCGCAGTGATCTGACGTCATACGCCGGTCCATCTGCACCTGCTGTTTGTAATAACCTGATTCTGATTGGCCGGTGCGACATGGACACGTCATGCGATCAAAACGCTTGTTTACCCGTCAGTCTGGCAGCTTGCTTTAACTTCTTTTGTCCGGTCGGAGACGAAGGTATGACCTTTGACTGCTGCAACAATATAATTACATTAAACAACTTTTAACATTCCCATCGGCCCACGGCGGACCGATGGCCAGTACATGCCTAGGCTCAGCTCACGTGCATTCTTTAAAGCGCTTCAGTTCGCGGCGGCATTCACTCGCGGCCGTACTACGGCGGCACCCCTGATAGCGTCTTCTCTCGAAGCTAAGCAGGCTCGAGCCTGGTTAATCCCTGGATGAGAGACCGCCTCCGGTGGCGGGACTAGAGTGGAATTTTTTTAACCGGGCGGCCAAGTCTGCTTTAGGCGGTACAATGTCCATGAAAGAACACTACGTGTATCCATGTTTTAAAAAAGGATGAATGAAGCTTATGAACCCAATAGACACATATCCCTAACTGCACGCATTACTAGATGTAAAAGTAATGTCAGTTTGAATTTAACACCTGTTTTACATCTGATTTACTGTCTGTTAATGAACCAAAATATCCAATGCAGTAACTTTCTTAAAAGTCGATCGGAAAATATAAATTCCATGATAAAACTTACACTTACTTCAAATAGCAGAGCTCAGCGCAATGGATTTAAAAAAGAAAAGAAATGACGGATTTATCTTACTTTGCAAAGTTACTCAGTCGGGAGCAGTGAATGATTTTCTCTTCTTCTTATTTTCTTAACTTTAATGACAGAAGCGTCGGCGGTTTAGGCTCATCATTATAACGAATGCATTAAAATGTTTAGTCGTTTAAGACATGCAGTGACGAATTGTTTGCTAAAAAGCTATTTTGACATTTGAGCATTTTCAGTTCATGGCAAAAAGACGCGAACATGAACTCGTTTAAGCTCTAGTTCTGCAGGCGGGCAATCGGTGGGTACGATGCCCCCGTCCAGGTGTCAGGTTCAAGGCGGCGGTCCAGTCCAGCTGGTAATCATAGCTTATAAAGATCACTTCGCCAATGAAAACTCGGCGTTGGGTTTCGTTGTAAATAAAATAAACAAAAAACAGTGCAAATAAGGAAAAGACAAGCCAATATTAGACTTTTTTCAGTCCCCAGATAGACAATTTCTGTACACTCTTCCAGCTTACGCTGAAATCATGTCGTATTGGCAATGTACGTTAATATTCTTTTAATTTTAGTTTTTAACAAAGTGAAAATAACAGTAAAGAACTTCATGTGAGTAAATATTTAATAAAATCAGTCTCAATTGTAATAATAGCAAATGATTTATTCGTTCATTTCTGTGAATCCTTTATTTAAATAAATGTAGTTAAATCCGCTGGCTAGTAGTCGTATTGGTCTATTACCACAGACGTATAGCTAATAAACGAGCGAGATTTATTAGGGTCTTATAAAGCGAATTGGGCTTAGTCATGTCCACCGAATATTTTTTGCTTTGTATGAAACATGAAACGTCAACACGCCAGGTGAATAAAAGCAGCACATTTTATTTGGATTATAAGGGCTTTAGCACACGCTAGCTTCTTTAAACTAGTCTCAGCGGGCCAGGAAAAAGTGATCTTGGTTTTCAAACATTTGGAGTATTTTGCCAGGAGTGCTTGGCTTTTATTTTTCTCAATTTCTCCGTTATTACGTTCCGAGACTTTGTGAGATTTTGTCAGTAGGTTTCAGTAAATTGCTGTCCTTGAACAGCGCTGGCCCTTCAGTATTTTCTACTCTACATGCAGCGCAACGCAGACTGGTCGGCGGAAGGTGCCGCGAGAGGACCGCTCTCGGGTTGTTCTCGCAGTGATCTGACGTCATACGCCGGTCCATCTGCACCTGCTGTTTGTAATAACCTGATTCCGATTGGCCGGTGCGACATGGACACGTCATGCGATCAAAACGCTTGTTTACCCGTCAGTCTGGCAGCTTGCTTTAACTTCTTTTGTCCGGTCGGAGACGAAGGTATGACCTTTGACTGCTGCAACAATATAATTACATTAAACAACTTTTAACATTCCCATCGGCCCACGGCGGACCGATGGCCAGTACATGCCTAGGCTCAGCTCACGTGCATTCTTTAAAGCGCTTCAGTTCGCGGCGGCATTTACTCGCGGCCGTACTACGGCGGCACCCCTGATAGCGTCTTCTCTCGAAGCTAAGCAGGCTCGAGCCTGGTTAATCCCTGGATGAGAGACCGCCTCCGGTGGCGGGACTAGAGTGGAATTTTTTTAACCGGGCGGCCAAGTCTGCTTTAGGCGGTACAATGTCCATGAAAGAACACTACGTGTATCCATGTTTTAAAAAAGGATGAATGAAGTTTATGAACCCAATAGACACATATCCCTAATTGCATGCATTACTAGATGTAAAAGTAATGTCAGTGTGAATTTAACACCTCTTTTACATCTGATTTACTGTCTGTTAATGAACCAAAATATCCAATGCAGTAACTTTCTTAAAAGTCGATCGGAAAATATATATTCCATGATAAAACTTACACTTACTTCAAATAGCAGAGCTCAGCGCAATGGATTTAAAAAAGAAATGAAATGACGGATTTATCTTACTTTGCAAAGTTACTCAGTCGGGAGCAGTGAATGATTTTCTCTTCTTTTTATTTTCTTAACTTTAATGACAGAAGCGTCGGCGGTTTAGGCTCATCATTAGAACGAATGCATTAAAATGTTTAGTCGTTTAAGACATGCAGTGACGAATTGTTTGCTAAAAAGCTATTTTGACATTTGAGCATTTTCAGTTCATGGCAAAAAGACGCGAACATGAACTCGTTTAAGCTCTAGTTCTGCAGGCGGGCAATCGGTGGGTACGATGCCCCCGTCCAGGTGTCAGGTTCAAGGCGGCGGTCCAGTCCAGCTGGTAATCATAGCTTATAAAGATCACTTCGCCAATGAAAACTCGGCGTTGGGTTTCGTTGTAAATAAAATAAACAAAAAACAGTGCAAATAAGGAAAAGACAAGCCAATATTAGACTTTTTTCAGTCCCCAGATAGACAATTTCTGTACACTCTTCCAGCTTACGCTGAAATCATGTCGTATTGGCAATGTACGTTAATATTCTTTTAATTTTAGTTTTTAACAAAGTGAAAAGAACAGTAAAGAACTTCATGTGAGTAAATATTTAATAAAATCAGTCTCAATTGTAATAATAGCAAATGATTTATTCGTTCATTTCTGTGAATCCTTTATTTAAATAAATGTAGTTAAATCCGCTGGCTAGTAGTCGTATTGGTCTATTACCACAGACGTATAGCTAATAAACGAGCGAGATTTATTAGGGTCTTATAAAGCGAATTGGGCTTAGTCATGTCCACCGAATATTTTTTGCTTTGTATGAAACATGAAACGTCAACACGCCAGGTGAATAAAAGCAGCACATTTTATTTGGATTATAAGGGCTTTAGCACACGCTAGCTTCTTTAAACTAGTCTCAGCGGGCCAGGAAAAAGTGATCTTGGTTTTCAAACATTTGGAGTATTTTGCCACGAGTGCTTGGCTTTTATTTTTCTCAATTTCTCCGTTATTACGTTCCGAGACTTTGTGAGATTTTGTCAGTAGGTTTCAGTAAATTGCTGTCCTTGAACAGCGCTGGCCCTTCAGTATTTTCTACTCTACATGCAGCGCAACGCAGACTGGTCGGCGGAAGGTGCCGCGAGAGGACCGCTCTCGGGTTGTTCTCGCAGTGATCTGACGTCATACGCCGGTCCATCTGCACCTGCTGTTTGTAATAACCTGATTCCGATTGGCCGGTGCGACATGGACACGTCATGCGATCAAAACGCTTGTTTACCCGTCAGTCTGGCAGCTTGCTTTAACTTCTTTTGTCCGGTCGGAGACGAAGGTATGACCTTTGACTGCTGCAACAATATAATTACATTAAACAACTTTTAACATTCCCATCGGCCCACGGCGGACCGATGGCCAGTACATGCCTAGGCTCAGCTCACGTGCATTCTTTAAAGCGCTTCAGTTCGCGGCGGCATTTACTCGCGGCCGTACTACGGCGGCACCCCTAATAGCGTCTTCTCTCGAAGCTAAGCAGGCTCGAGCCTGGTTAATCCCTGGATGAGAGACCGCCTCCGGTGGCGGGACTAGAGTGGAATTTTTTTAACCGGGCGGCCAAGTCTGCTTTAGGCGGTACAATGTCCATGAAAGAACACTACGTGTATCCATGTTTTAAAAAAGGATGAATGAAGTTTATGAACCCAATAGACACATATCCCTAATTGCATGCATTACTAGATGTAAAAGTAATGTCAGTGTGAATTTAACACCTCTTTTACATCTGATTTACTGTCTGTTAATGAACCAAAATATCCAATGCAGTAACTTTCTTAAAAGTCGATCGGAAAATATATATTCCATGATAAAACTTACACTTACTTCAAATAGCAGAGCTCAGCGCAATGGATTTAAAAAAGAAATGAAATGACGGATTTATCTTACTTTGCAAAGTTACTCAGTCGGGAGCAGTGAATGATTTTCTCTTCTTTTTATTTTCTTAACTTTAATGACAGAAGCGTCGGCGGTTTAGGCTCATCATTAGAACGAATGCATTAAAATGTTTAGTCGTTTAAGACATGCAGTGACGAATTGTTTGCTAAAAAGCTATTTTGACATTTGAGCATTTTCAGTTCATGGCAAAAAGACGCGAACATGAACTCGTTTAAGCTCTAGTTCTGCAGGCGGGCAATCGGTGGGTACGATGCCCCCGTCCAGGTGTCAGGTTCAAGGCGGCGGTCCAGTCCAGCTGGTAATCATAGCTTATAAAGATCACTTCGCCAATGAAAACTCGGCGTTGGGTTTCGTTGTAAATAAAATAAACAAAAAACAGTGCAAATAAGGAAAAGACAAGCCAATATTAGACTTTTTTCAGTCCCCAGATAGACAATTTCTGTACACTCTTCCAGCTTACGCTGAAATCATGTCGTATTGGCAATGTACGTTAATATTCTTTTAATTTTAGTTTTTAACAAAGTGAAAATAACAGTAAAGAACTTCATGTGAGTAAATATTTAATAAAATCAGTCTCAATTGTAATAATAGCAAATGATTTATTCGTTCATTTCTGTGAATCCTTTATTTAAATAAATGTAGTTAAATCCGCTGGCTAGTAGTCGTATTGGTCTATTACCACAGACGTATAGCTAATAAACGAGCGAGATTTATTAGGGTCTTATAAAGCGAATTGGGCTTAGTCATGTCCACCGAATATTTTTTGCTTTGTATGAAACATGAAACGTCAACACGCCAGGTGAATAAAAGCAGCACATTTTATTTGGATTATAAGGGCTTTAGCACACGCTAGCTTCTTTAAACTAGTCTCAGCGGGCCAGGAAAAAGTGATCTTGGTTTTCAAACATTTGGAGTATTTTGCCACGAGTGCTTGGCTTTTATTTTTCTCAATTTCTCCGTTATTACGTTCCGAGACTTTGTGAGATTTTGTCAGTAGGTTTCAGTAAATAGCTGTCCTTGAACAGCCCTTCAGTATTTTCTACTCTACATGCAGCGCAACGCAGACTGGTCGGCGGAAGGTGCCGCGAGAGGACCGCTCTCGGGTTGTTCTCGCAGTGATCTGACGTCATACGCCGGTCCATCTGCACCTGCTGTTTGTAATAACCTGATTCTGATTGGCCGGTGCGACATGGACACGTCATGCGATCAAAACGCTTGTTTACCCGTCAGTCTGGCAGCTTGCTTTAACTTCTTTTGTCCGGTCGGAGACGAAGGTATGACCTTTGACTGCTGCAACAATATAATTACATTAAACAACTTTTAACATTCCCATCGGCCCACGGCGGACCGATGGCCAGTACATGCCTAGGCTCAGCTCACGTGCATTCTTTAAAGCGCTTCAGTTCGCGGCGGCATTCACTCGCGGCCGTACTACGGTCGGCACCCCTGATAGCGTCTTCTCTCGAAGCTAAGCAGGCTCGAGCCTGGTTAATCCCTGGATGAGAGACCGCCTCCGGTGGCGGGACTAGAGTGGAATATTTTTAACCGGGCGGCCAAGTCTGCTTTAGGCGGTACAATGTCCATGAAAGAACACTACGTGTATCCATGTTTTAAAAAAGGATGAATGAAGCTTATGAACCCAATAGACACATATCCCTAACTGCACGCATTACTAGATGTAAAAGTAATGTCAGTTTGAATTTAACACCTCTTTTACATCTGATTTACTGTCTGTTAATGAACCAAAATATCCAATGCAGTAACTTTCTTAAAAGTCGATCGGAAAATATAAATTCCATGATAAAACTTACACTTACTTCAAATAGCAGAGCTCAGCGCAATGGATTTAAAAAAGAAAAGAAATGACGGATTTATCTTACTTTGCAAAGTTACTCAGTCGGGAGCAGTGAATGATTTTCTCTTCTTCTTATTTTCTTAACTTTAATGACAGAAGCGTCGGCGGTTTAGGCTCATCATTATAACGAATGCATTAAAATGTTTAGTCGTTTAAGACATGCAGTGACGAATTGTTTGCTAAAAAGCTATTTTGACATTTGAGCATTTTCAGTTCATGGCAAAAAGACGCGAACATGAACTCGTTTAAGCTCTAGTTCTGCAGGCGGGCAATCGGTGGGTACGATGCCAGTAGTTATAACGGGCCAGCATTCGTCAAACTTTTATGACCCCCTCCCCCACCCGGTGACAGTTGCTATCTGACAGGTCGTTTTTATGACCCTTTGACAGGGGGCGGGACCATCAATCAAAATCTGGACAAGTTGTCAACTTTAGACAGAAAGTATTTAATGTTTTTATTGCCGGTCATTTAGAGTGATTGTTTTTCCTGAGTGTGTTTTATGTTAAGCGTATGGTGTCATGTTTAATGACGGCTCGTGTTTCGACATTTACTGTTTATTGACATTTGATGTCAGATCTCAACCATCCTCCCACCTTTGCTCGCCCCGTGCGCTTCTCAATACTGACTTTCACACCGCGGGTGTGTTGTTGAATCTAAAGTTTTGCAACAGCATAAGTTTATTTAAAGGCAATCACTAATCATATATATATATATATATATTAGATGTACCAGGCTACGCTTAAAGCCGATGTTTTCTATCGAGCTATAGTTTCTGATCAGACACAAAGTCTGAACTAAATAAAATTTTAAACGGTTCACGAAGTCCGGGAATCTTTTCATGACCTGGTCTACAGTTTCACGCGTATTAAAGATCCGGCGGTGTCTGACAAAGCGTCGGGTGATTGTTCATATCTGTCATTTAAAATAAAGTTAATAAATGTAATTCTGTCCACTATGGCAAAATAGGAATTTATTTTAGATTTAGACAAATCATGAACAATGCTACGATTAAAACATTTGTTTGTAACATCACAAGTTATTTAATGAAATATTCCGTATACGTGTATAGTTTAAGCAATGATCTGAGCCATAACCTTCGGAGCCGGCAATACTATAATCTTTAGACAAAAGTCTAAACTAAATACAATTTTAAACGATTCATGAGTTCCGTGAATCTTTTCATGACCTGCTCTATAGTTTCACGCGTATTAAAGATCCGGCGGTGCCTGACAAAGCGCAGGGTGAGTGTTCATATATGCCGTTTTAAATTAAAGTTAATAAATGTAATTCTGTCCACTATGGCAAAATAGGAGTTTTATTTTAGATTTAGAGGATTCTTTAATCATGTCTATGATTAAGACATGTGTATACGTGCACCGATGGTGACAGAGACCTTATATCTGACGTTAAGAAACTTTTAAAAGATTAAAGACGTGTTCATCCATCTTAGGAGGTTTTTATTTTTAATTAAATGATTCTTAAAACCATGTGTGAAAAGGTGTATATTATACAAAGAGTCTTACATTGTCTGCTCTGACAAAAATAAAATATTATTTTAGATTTTATGTCAATTGACTGCGTGTATGACAAATATAGTTTGATATATACGTTTGTATTGGCAAGAGACTTCTGTAAAGTCACGCAAGAATAAATATTTTAGTTGTAACTGGTTAACCTTAAATGTACTATTATCTATTTAACTATAAGCTATATTTTACTGAACAGCCTCAAAGTTTCTGATGCTGAACTTATGACCGTATGTGATAGATATTTCACAGCAGGGTCAGTTTGTAATCTAGGTAGAGTCTTTTAAAACTGTAATGGTAAAATGTAATATGGACACTCTGTCAAAAATAAAGCATTTGTTTGTAACAAATTATTTAATGAAATATTCAGCAGTGGTATAGCGATGAACAGTGCCAAAACCACCGGGGACACCAATAACACATTCTTTAGACTAAAGGCTATTTATTTTAAACTAAATAAAAGTTTAATCTTTTCAGACATAGTATTCTGATCACACCATTAGATCGCGCTCCGGCGTTTATAATAGAGAACATACGCGGATGAGTGTTCATATCCACAGTTAAGAAACTTTTAAACGATTAAAAACACTTTCATATCATTTTCTGAGTTTGTTTTAAATTAATGACATCTTAAAATCAACTGTGAATATGTGTTTATTACACAATAAAATGTAATTCTGTCCGCTCCGGTATAATAGGGGTTTTATTTTAGATTGGGACTTTCTTTAACCAAAGGCTCTGATTAAAACATGTGAATGCGTGTACCAACGTTGCCAGAAAACGTACGCTGATGCGCTCATATATCTGGCGTTAAGAGCCTTTTAAACGTTTTAAGACATTTCACCCTATTCTGAGTTTAATTCATTAATGTCATCTAATATCCAAGTGTACATGTCTATTTACGATAAATGTAACACGGTACACATTTGTCAAAATAAAAGGGTTCTTGAACATGTTATTCCAGTGGGTGTTTCTTGTTTTGCGAGTGTTCGACATATTTATTGATGTGGAAAAAGTTTGTTGTTTGGACGAGCAGTTTCAGTCTCTCTCTCTCTCTCTCTCTCTCTCTCTCTCTCTCTCTCGCTCTCTCACTCTCTATCACCAGGCCGCTATCAACCAGCAGACAACCCCCAGATGTCTGGACAGAGGGAGTGTTGGTAAAATAAAAGAAACTCAGCCCCCCATTGTCAAAAAGTAAAAGGCTTATTTTAGATTTCAGGCTTCATTACTCAGATACAGATTAAAGCATGTTATTTCTTATTCGTAATTTAAAGAAACTTAGAAGTTTTAAGACATTTCATCACACATCCTATGATGACATAAACCCTTGTGTTAGCCCTTAGAGTACAACAAAACGGGTGCAAATATTATTTATCAACGTTTGATGTTGTTATAAACCAGGTTGTCACATACGTGACAACAATCATTGCTTTAAAGACAAAACATTTAACAAATTTGACATTTTGTTAAACATGGTTGTGTGCGTCCACAAACACAACATCAGTTAGGACATGGTTCTACATAATATTAAAATCACGGGCTTACGTTAAATAGGTAAACCTTAATTTTTATAAAATTAGGTTAGGTTTAAGATGAATTAGTGTCTATAGCTTTACGAATTACATCGTAAAACCCCCAGCGGATATGGTGTGTGCGTGTGCGTGTGCGCGTGTGCAATGGCTGTTATCACGTGGTGCGGACCGAACGACCAACGCTGCGGGGGTTGTGAAGCGAAGAATGAGTTCAGATGAGAAGTTTTTCCTTCTGAACACAGAACCTTTACCAAAAACGTAACCCGGATTAACACATCACAGAACAATTTGAACAACCGTGTCGGATTCGTACACACCAGAGGTCTGTTTTATGTTTTGCAGAAACTGTGGAAGCTTTTGATGCTGCCAAGGTGTCCGAATTCGCAAACAAACTATCAAACGCAACGCGGCGGAAACAGTGGACACGATCCTTTTGTTGCTGAGAAAGCGATTGAACTCAGAAACAAACAAGCAAGCAAAATTGTCTACGAAACTACAGATTCTTGAAAAAGATGGCACAAAGATCATTCGAACGACTACGCAATGGCCAGATGGGGTATGTGTACGGGACCGACCTTTTTAAAGATATGCTTAAAAAGAACTACAAGCGCGAGATGTCCAATCTACTATGTACTGTGATATACAAAGAGGCCAATGTGTGCATGCCTCCAAACTATTGCGAATCTAACGCCGGTCGTGTAACCAGACTCAAGGAAAAAACAGATGGTGTGAAAATTATAGATGGCTCTTTCAATAACATTGTACAGACAGTTGTACAGGCCCAAGAGGAACCCCGTGTGATTATTAGAAAGGCCCTAGAGATATTTTATGAATGTGACGAGGCCGAGTTCTACATCATCAATATCATACTTATGTCGGCCTTTGTAATTGACGTATGCATTGATATCCTTGTAAAGAAACGAGAAATTAATGTGTGTGAAATCATAGAAAATGCCGTAGATTTCATGTTTGAAAAGGGTCTTGGATCATGCATGCACTTTCTATGGTATCTAGATAATATCATAACGTTTAATGATGACTAAAAAACCAAACCTGTGAGCCAATGGTATATTTTACGCAAGTTTTACAGTTGTTTTTTAGTTTTCCAAAAGTTTCATTCTGTTTTATTTTTTACTCAACATTATGATGGCAATCCATGTCCGTCAACAATTGTATACTTTAACAAAAACTACGTTCTAGTAGTTTCAATGTATGGTCACTGTTGTTTTTCATCATTGATTTTGTTTACTGCTTATGTTTTTGTTTTTTTTTTGTATGTTTTGCTGTACCGGTTTCATAAAAACAAAAAATATACAAGGATTTTTGGTCTTAATGTCTGTGTTGTTACCATTAGAACATTTAGACATCTTGTTCAGACAACGTGTGACATTGCTCATTCTTCATATGTTTTTGCAAATCCACACAGAGAAATGTGAAAGATTAATAGAAATTACATGTGGCTACATCACATGTTTTTCAGAGGCGTAAAAATAAAAGTCAACAGTGTTAGTATGGGAATCTAAAACAGCACATGCACGATATGATCCTAATTTTGTTACCTGACGTCTGTCACATAGTCAAAGATCATCTACTTCATGTCTCTACGAATCCTGACAGAGTTTTAGTTTCATATACACAACACATCAAATGTAAACCACGGTAAACTAAATACATTTGACAGCCAAGATCTCTAATTTTCATCATCAAACATCACTCACTTTTAAGGTACCGAAAGGTTTTTGTTTAATTTAGTTTAACTCAACACTGAAATTTTAGTTTAAGCACACAGAAATGCACAGATTTTACGTTTTCAGTATTCATGTGTACATCACATGGTGATTTCAGTCTCTACTAGATCGATGATCTAACAATATTAGCTACAAATGTTAGCTCTGATTTCACAAAACATCCATTTACATTCAAAACCTATGGATTCAACGCCTTAAAGTCATCATTTTTATTTCGTTCACATCAACAGCACCAATATTTTTGAATGTGCAAACTGATTTACTTCGTTTTAAACATGTTTGTGCGGTTTCGGTCTAGATTTTATAGAAAACTTCAGAACATGACACCGTTTTAACATTTACAAAATGAAACATTTTACTTTTAAGTGTCCCCCATGAGTATATGTTGCTGCGACAAATACTTTTGATTGTTTGGAAATTATATGATTGCAGAGAAACAACGCAAAAGTTTTGAACTTTAACATAATTTTATATGGGTCCTGATTTTTAAAAACAGTAAGATGTAATGTTTCTTACACACAGATCTAAACACATCACAAGTCTGAATGTTTAATAACATAAAAACCTGTATGTAAAGGTTTGTTGACGTATTTTAGACACAAGCTGTTTATTTTAATCTTTAAACAAATGTGTATGACAAAAGTTGTACTGCCTGAACTGCCACTAAGGGTCGATGCCGAAATGTTAAATCTAAGTATTTGCAAAACAACCTGCACCAACATATAGATGTTTTCAATCTAATGGTAACGGTTTTAAATGTGATCAAACTATTTCAAACAGCACCAAGTTGTAGATGGTTGCGACTTAATTTACAAGGTTTTAACACACATTACTGCTTTGTCACGGGGTGTTTCATCGCATTGCTGATACATGCAACAGACTCTCAAGTTTTATGTTAAAAGGATTACTAAATAAAAACCTAAGCATTTTGTATTATGTTGGCACTGATGATTTTACAAGTTTACAGTTTCAAACATTTTTGCTATATTCGCCGTGAAAGATTTAGTAAATAAATCTAAAACATACACAGGGTTGAGGCGGTCCCTTAATCTTCTAACACGATTTTCAAGAGATTACCAACATGTATGATGTACTAACTGTCAGGGGATCTGTGATATTATTTTCTGAAGTAATTAGCTATCTAAGGGGGCTACTGCACAATAACTTATGCGATAAAGAGTTTGTTACATAACCTATAGAAACGAAACAAGATAAATTACAAAGTCACTGGCATGAGGTTTACACTTAAACAAATCACGCAGATGTTTAAAGTGGTACATATTTTTTATTTCTCATCAAGTAAAAGAAATACATCATATGTTATCATTGTAGTGTAGAAATATCTCAACGTTTTTCACGATCGGTTCAATAATTTCACAAACAGCAATTTGATTATTATTTGATATTGTAAATACACACAAACCACACAGGTAATAGTCTCTAAATATTCTATAGAAAGCCCTTAGCTTTTTGTCATCAAGTTTGTAACAGATGTATCACTACGACTATTTCATGATCTTGAAACCAAACAGTCTGTGGAATCGATACACGCAATGTATATCGATTCATCAGGCTTTGTCGGATCCTTCTTGGGGGCACCGGTCCATTGGAACATCATTAGACATTACTTGAGCCGTACAAAGGGTTGTGTTGTTGTTGTAGGTTGATGGTCTGCCATCAGATACTATGGTGGACTTATTGTGTGCACAGGTCCAGCTGTAGGTTCTCTCATAATTGCTCTGGGGTGGGGTAGCGCGAATGTGTTGGTGTAGCAGTAGGAGTCCATAGTTTCTTGAAACTTGTTAGGCGATTGTGTTTGAATGAATCATACTGGCGCCGATTTAATGACTGTAACGGATAGGCGGAGATAGGAGTCCTGGAGTTAGGGACATTCCTCTCTGGGCGTAACAACTTCACTTTAAACATCTGCGTGATTTGTTTAAGTGTAAACCTCATGCCAGTGACTTTGTAATTTATCTTGTTTCGTTTCTATAGGTTATGTAACAAACTCTTTATCGCATAAGTTATTGTGCAGTAGCCCCCTTAGATAGCTAATTACTTCAGAAAATAATATCACAGATCCCCTGACAGTTAGTACATCATACATGTTGGTAATCTCTTGAAAATCGTGTTAGAAGATTAAGGGACCGCCTCAACCCTGTGTATGTTTTAGATTTATTTACTAAATCTTTCACGGCGAATATAGCAAAAATGTTTGAAACTGTAAACTTGTAAAATCATCAGTGCCAACATAATACAAAATGCTTAGGTTTTTATTTAGTAATCCTTTTAACATAAAACTTGAGAGTCTGTTGCATGTATCAGCAATGCGATGAAACACCCCGTGACAAAGCAGTAATGTGTGTTAAAACCTTGTAAATTAAGTCGCAACCATCTACAACTTGGTGCTGTTTGAAATAGTTTGATCACATTTAAAACCGTTACCATTAGATTGAAAACATCTATATGTTGGTGCAGGTTGTTTTGCAAATACTTAGATTTAACATTTCGGCATCGACCCTTAGTGGCAGTTCAGGCAGTACAACTTTTGTCATACACATTTGTTTAAAGATTAAAATAAACAGCTTGTGTCTAAAATACGTCAACAAACCTTTACATACAGGTTTTTATGTTATTAAACATTCAGACTTGTGATGTGTTTAGATCTGTGTGTAAGAAACATTACATCTTACTGTTTTTAAAAATCAGGACCCATATAAAATTATGTTAAAGTTCAAAACTTTTGCGTTGTTTCTCTGCAATCATATAATTTCCAAACAATCAAAAGTATTTGTCGCAGCAACATATACTCATGGGGGACACTTAAAAGTAAAATGTTTCATTTTGTAAATGTTAAAACGGTGTCATGTTCTGAAGTTTTCTATAAAATCTAGACCGAAACCGCACAAACATGTTTAAAACGAAGTAAATCAGTTTGCACATTCAAAAATATTGGTGCTGTTGATGTGAACGAAATAAAAATGATGACTTTAAGGCGTTGAATCCATAGGTTTTGAATGTAAATGGATGTTTTGTGAAATCAGAGCTAACATTTGTAGCTAATATTGTTAGATCATCGATCTAGTAGAGACTGAAATCACCATGTGATGTACACATGAATACTGAAAACGTAAAATCTGTGCATTTCTGTGTGCTTAAACTAAAATTTCAGTGTTGAGTTAAACTAAATTAAACAAAAACCTTTCGGTACCTTAAAAGTGAGTGATGTTTGATGATGAAAATTAGAGATCTTGGCTGTCAAATGTATTTAGTTTACCGTGGTTTACATTTGATGTGTTGTGTATATGAAACTAAAACTCTGTCAGGATTCGTAGAGACATGAAGTAGATGATCTTTGACTATGTGACAGACGTCAGGTAACAAAATTAGGATCATATCGTGCATGTGCTGTTTTAGATTCCCATACTAACACTGTTGACTTTTATTTTTACGCCTCTGAAAAAACATGTGATGTAGCCACATGTAATTTCTATTAATCTTTCACATTTCTCTGTGTGGATTTGCAAAAACATATGAAGAATGAGCAATGTCACACGTTGTCTGAACAAGATGTCTAAATGTTCTAATGGTAACAACACAGACATTAAGACCAAAAATCCTTGTATATTTTTTGTTTTTATGAAACCGGTACAGCAAAACATACAAAAAAAAAACAAAAACATAAGCAGTAAACAAAATCAATGATGAAAAACAACAGTGACCATACATTGAAACTACTAGAACGTAGTTTTTGTTAAAGTATACAATTGTTGACGGACATGGATTGCCATCATAATGTTGAGTAAAAAATAAAACAGAATGAAACTTTTGGAAAACTAAAAAACAACTGTAAAACTTGCGTAAAATATACCATTGGCTCACAGGTTTGGTTTTTTAGTCATCATTAAACGTTATGATATTATCTAGATACCATAGAAAGTGCATGCATGATCCAAGACCCTTTTCAAACATGAAATCTACGGCATTTTCTATGATTTCACACACATTAATTTCTCGTTTCTTTACAAGGATATCAATGCATACGTCAATTACAAAGGCCGACATAAGTATGATATTGATGATGTAGAACTCGGCCTCGTCACATTCATAAAATATCTCTAGGGCCTTTCTAATAATCACACGGGGTTCCTCTTGGGCCTGTACAACTGTCTGTACAATGTTATTGAAAGAGCCATCTATAATTTTCACACCATCTGTTTTTTCCTTGAGTCTGGTTACACGACCGGCGTTAGATTCGCAATAGTTTGGAGGCATGCACACATTGGCCTCTTTGTATATCACAGTACATAGTAGATTGGACATCTCGCGCTTGTAGTTCTTTTTAAGCATATCTTTAAAAAGGTCGGTCCCGTACACATACCCCATCTGGCCATTGCGTAGTCGTTCGAATGATCTTTGTGCCATCTTTTTCAAGAATCTGTAGTTTCGTAGACAATTTTGCTTGCTTGTTTGTTTCTGAGTTCAATCGCTTTCTCAGCAACAAAAGGATCGTGTCCACTGTTTCCGCCGCGTTGCGTTTGATAGTTTGTTTGCGAATTCGGACACCTTGGCAGCATCAAAAGCTTCCACAGTTTCTGCAAAACATAAAACAGACCTCTGGTGTGTACGAATCCGACACGGTTGTTCAAATTGTTCTGTGATGTGTTAATCCGGGTTACGTTTTTGGTAAAGGTTCTGTGTTCAGAAGGAAAAACTTCTCATCTGAACTCATTCTTCGCTTCACAACCCCCGCAGCGTTCGTCGTTCGGTCCGCACCACGTGATAACAGCCATTGCACACGCGCACACGCACACGCACACACCATATCCGCTGGGGGTTTTACGATGTAATTCGTAAAGCTATAGACACTAATTCATCTTAAACCTAACCTAATATCGGATAATATGTTAAAATAGTTTATTTTTATTTTATTTAGTAAAAATTAAGGTTTACCTATTTAACGTAAGCCCGTGATTTTAATATTATGTAGAACCATGTCCTAACTGATGTTGTGTTTGTGGACGCACACAACCATGTTTAACAAAATGTCAAATTTGTTAAATGTTTTGTCTTTAAAGCAATGATTGTTGTCACGTATGTGACAACCTGGTTTATAACAACATCAAACGTTGATAAATAATATTTGCACCCGTTTTGTTGTACTCTAAGGGCTAACACAAGGGTTTATGTCATCATAGGATGTGTGATGAAATGTCTTAAAACTTCTAAGTTTCTTTAAATTACGAATAAGAAATAACATGCTTTAATCTGTATCTGAGTAATGAAGCCTGAAATCTAAAATAAGCCTTTTACTTTTTGACAATGGGGGGCTGAGTTTCTTTTATTTTACCAACACTCCCTCTGTCCAGACATCTGGGGGTTGTCTGCTGGTTGATAGCGGCCTGGTGATAGAGAGTGAGAGAGCGAGAGAGAGAGAGAGAGAGAGAGAGAGAGAGAGAGAGAGACTGAAACTGCTCGTCCAAACAACAAACTTTTTCCACATCAATAAATATGTCGAACACTCGCAAAACAAGAAACACCCACTGGAATAACATGTTCAAGAACCCTTTTATTTTGACAAATGTGTACCGTGTTACATTTATCGTAAATAGACATGTACACTTGGATATTAGATGACATTAATGAATTAAACTCAGAATAGGGTGAAATGTCTTAAAACGTTTAAAAGGCTCTTAACGCCAGATATATGAGCGCATCAGCGTACGTTTTCTGGCAACGTTGGTACACGCATTCACATGTTTTAATCAGAGCCTTTGGTTAAAGAAAGTCCCAATCTAAAATAAAACCCCTATTATACCGGAGCGGACAGAATTACATTTTATTGTGTAATAAACACATATTCACAGTTGATTTTAAGATGTCATTAATTTAAAACAAACTCAGAAAATGATATGAAAGTGTTTTTAATCGTTTAAAAGTTTCTTAACTGTGGATATGAACACTCATCCGCGTATGTTCTCTATTATAAACGCCGGAGCGCGATCTAATGGTGTGATCAGAATACTATGTCTGAAAAGATTAAACTTTTATTTAGTTTAAAATAAATAGCCTTTAGTCTAAAGAATGTGTTATTGGTGTCCCCGGTGGTTTTGGCACTGTTCATCGCTATACCACTGCTGAATATTTCATTAAATAATTTGTTACAAACAAATGCTTTATTTTTGACAGAGTGTCCATATTACATTTTACCATTACAGTTTTAAAAGACTCTACCTAGATTACAAACTGACCCTGCTGTGAAATATCTATCACATACGGTCATAAGTTCAGCATCAGAAACTTTGAGGCTGTTCAGTAAAATATAGCTTATAGTTAAATAGATAATAGTACATTTAAGGTTAACCAGTTACAACTAAAATATTTATTCTTGCGTGACTTTACAGAAGTCTCTTGCCAATACAAACGTATATATCAAACTATATTTGTCATACACGCAGTCAATTGACATAAAATCTAAAATAATATTTTATTTTTGTCAGAGCAGACAATGTAAGACTCTTTGTATAATATACACCTTTTCACACATGGTTTTAAGAATCATTTAATTAAAAATAAAAACCTCCTAAGATGGATGAACACGTCTTTAATCTTTTAAAAGTTTCTTAACGTCAGATATAAGGTCTCTGTCACCATCGGTGCACGTATACACATGTCTTAATCATAGACATGATTAAAGAATCCTCTAAATCTAAAATAAAACTCCTATTTTGCCATAGTGGACAGAATTACATTTATTAACTTTAATTTAAAACGGCATATATGAACACTCACCCTGCGCTTTGTCAGGCACCGCCGGATCTTTAATACGCGTGAAACTATAGAGCAGGTCATGAAAAGATTCACGGAACTCATGAATCGTTTAAAATTGTATTTAGTTTAGACTTTTGTCTAAAGATTATAGTATTGCCGGCTCCGAAGGTTATGGCTCAGATCATTGCTTAAACTATACACGTATACGGAATATTTCATTAAATAACTTGTGATGTTACAAACAAATGTTTTAATCGTAGCATTGTTCATGATTTGTCTAAATCTAAAATAAATTCCTATTTTGCCATAGTGGACAGAATTACATTTATTAACTTTATTTTAAATGACAGATATGAACAATCACCCGACGCTTTGTCAGACACCGCCGGATCTTTAATACGCGTGAAACTGTAGACCAGGTCATGAAAAGATTCCCGGACTTCGTGAACCGTTTAAAATTTTATTTAGTTCAGACTTTGTGTCTGATCAGAAACTATAGCTCGATAGAAAACATCGGCTTTAAGCGTAGCCTGGTACATCTAATATATATATATATATATATGATTAGTGATTGCCTTTAAATAAACTTATGCTGTTGCAAAACTTTAGATTCAACAACACACCCGCGGTGTGAAAGTCAGTATTGAGAAGCGCACGGGGCGAGCAAAGGTGGGAGGATGGTTGAGATCTGACATCAAATGTCAATAAACAGTAAATGTCGAAACACGAGCCGTCATTAAACATGACACCATACGCTTAACATAAAACACACTCAGGAAAAACAATCACTCTAAATGACCGGCAATAAAAACATTAAATACTTTCTGTCTAAAGTTGACAACTTGTCCAGATTTTGATTGATGGTCCCGCCCCCTGTCAAAGGGTCATAAAAACGACCTGTCAGATAGCAACTGTCACCGGGTGGGGGAGGGGGTCATAAAAGTTTGACGAATGCTGGCCCGTTATAACTACTGATGCCCCCGTCCAGGTGTCAGGTTCAAGGCGGCGGTCCAGTCCAGCTGGTAATCATAGCTTATAAAGATCACTTCGCCAATGAAAACTCGGCGTTGGGTTTCGTTGTAAATAAAATAAACAAAAAACAGTGCAAATAAGGAAAAGACAAGCCAATATTAGACTTTTTTCAGTCCCCAGATAGACAATTTCTGTACACTCTTCCAGCTTACGCTGAAATCATGTCGTATTGGCAATGTACGTTAATATTCTTTTAATTTTAGTTTTTAACAAAGTGAAAATAACAGTAAAGAACTTCATGTGAGTAAATATTTAATAAAATCAGTCTCAATTGTAATAATAGCAAATGATTTATTCGTTCATTTCTGTGAATCCTTTATTTAAATAAATGTAGTTAAATCCGCTGGCTAGTAGTCGTATTGGTCTATTACCACAGACGTATAGCTAATAAACGAGCGAGATTTATTAGGGTCTTATAAAGCGAATTGGGCTTAGTCATGTCCACCGAATATTTTTTGCTTTGTATGAAACATGAAACGTCAACACGCCAGGTGAATAAAAGCAGCACATTTTATTTGGATTATAAGGGCTTTAGCACACGCTAGCTTCTTTAAACTAGTCTCAGCGGGCCAGGAAAAAGTGATCTTGGTTTTCAAACATTTGGAGTATTTTGCCACGAGTGCTTGGCTTTTATTTTTCTCAATTTCTCCGTTATTACGTTCCGAGACTTTGTGAGATTTTGTCAGTAGGTTTCAGTAAATAGCTGTCCTTGAACAGCCCTTCAGTATTTTCTACTCTACATGCAGCGCAACGCAGACTGGTCGGCGGAAGGTGCCGCGAGAGGACCGCTCTCGGGTTGTTCTCGCAGTGATCTGACGTCATACGCCGGTCCATCTGCACCTGCTGTTTGTAATAACCTGATTCTGATTGGCCGGTGCGACATGGACACGTCATGCGATCAAAACGCTTGTTTACCCGTCAGTCTGGCAGCTTGCTTTAACTTCTTTTGTCCGGTCGGAGACGAAGGTATGACCTTTGACTGCTGCAACAATATAATTACATTAAACAACTTTTAACATTCCCATCGGCCCACGGCGGACCGATGGCCAGTACATGCCTAGGCTCAGCTCACGTGCATTCTTTAAAGCGCTTCAGTTCGCGGCGGCATTCACTCGCGGCCGTACTACGGTCGGCACCCCTGATAGCGTCTTCTCTCGAAGCTAAGCAGGCTCGAGCCTGGTTAATCCCTGGATGAGAGACCGCCTCCGGTGGCGGGACTAGAGTGGAATATTTTTAACCGGGCGGCCAAGTCTGCTTTAGGCGGTACAATGTCCATGAAAGAACACTACGTGTATCCATGTTTTAAAAAAGGATGAATGAAGCTTATGAACCCAATAGACACATATCCCTAACTGCACGCATTACTAGATGTAAAAGTAATGTCAGTTTGAATTTAACACCTCTTTTACATCTGATTTACTGTCTGTTAATGAACCAAAATATCCAATGCAGTAACTTTCTTAAAAGTCGATCGGAAAATATAAATTCCATGATAAAACTTACACTTACTTCAAATAGCAGAGCTCAGCGCAATGGATTTAAAAAAGAAAAGAAATGACGGATTTATCTTACTTTGCAAAGTTACTCAGTCGGGAGCAGTGAATGATTTTCTCTTCTTCTTATTTTCTTAACTTTAATGACAGAAGCGTCGGCGGTTTAGGCTCATCATTATAACGAATGCATTAAAATGTTTAGTCGTTTAAGACATGCAGTGACGAATTGTTTGCTAAAAAGCTATTTTGACATTTGAGCATTTTCAGTTCATGGCAAAAAGACGCGAACATGAACTCGTTTAAGCTCTAGTTCTGCAGGCGGGCAATCGGTGGGTACGATGCCCCCGTCCAGGTGTCAGGTTCAAGGCGGCGGTCCAGTCCAGCTGGTAATCATAGCTTATAAAGATCACTTCGCCAATGAAAACTCGGCGTTGGGTTTCGTTGTAAATAAAATAAACAAAAAACAGTGCAAATAAGAAAAAGACAAGCCAATATTAGACTTTTTTCAGTCCCCAGATAGACAATTTCTGTACACTCTTCCAGCTTACGCTGAAATCATGTCGTATTGGCAATGTACGTTAATATTCTTTTAATTTTAGTTTTTAACAAAGTGAAAATAACAGTAAAGAACTTCATGTGAGTAAATATTTAATAAAATCAGTCTCAATTGTAATAATAGCAAATGATTTATTCGTTCATTTCTGTGAATCGTTTATTTAAATAAATGTAGTTAAATCCGCTGGCTAGTAGTCGTATTGGTCTATTACCACAGACGTATAGCTAATAAACGAGCGAGATTTATTAGGGTCTTATAAAGCGAATTGGGCTTAGTCATGTCCACCGAATATTTTTTGCTTTGTATGAAACATGAAACGTCAACATGCCAGGTGAATAAAAGCAGCACATTTTATTTGGATTATAAGGGCTTTAGCACACGCTAGCTTCTTTAAACTAGTCTCAGCGGGCCAGGAAAAAGTGATCTTGGTTTTCAAACATTTGGAGTATTTTGCCAGGAGTGCTTGGCTTTTATTTTTCTCAATTTCTCCGTTATTACGTTCCGAGACTTTGTGAGATTTTGTCAGTAGGTTTCAGTAAATTGCTGTCCTTGAACAGCGCTGGCCCTTCAGTATTTTCTACCCTACATGCAGCGCAACGCAGACTGGTCGGCGGAAGGTGCCGCGAGAGGACCGCTCTCGGGTTGTTCTCGCAGTGATCTGACGTCATACGCCGGTCCATCTGCACCTGCTGTTTGTAATAACCTGATTCTGATTGGCCGGTGCGACATGGACACGTCATGCGATCAAAACGCTTGTTTACCCGTCAGTCTGGCAGCTTGCTTTAACTTCTTTTGTCCGGTCGGAGACGAAGGTATGACCTTTGACTGCTGCAACAATATAATTACATTAAACAACTTTTAACATTCCCATCGGCCCACGGCGGACCGATGGCCAGTACATGCCTAGGCTCAGCTCACGTGCATTCTTTAAAGCGCTTCAGTTCGCGGCGGCATTCACTCGCGGCCGTACTACGGCGGCACCCCTGATAGCGTCTTCTCTCGAAGCTAAGCAGGCTCGAGCCTGGTTAATCCCTGGATGAGAGACCGCCTCCGGTGGCGGGACTAGAGTGGAATTTTTTTAACCGGGCGGCCAAGTCTGCTTTAGGCGGTACAATGTCCATGAAAGAACACTACGTGTATCCATGTTTTAAAAAACGATGAATGAAGTTTATGAACCCAATAGACACATATCCCTAATTGCATGCATTACTAGATGTAAAAGTAATGTCAGTGTGAATTTAACACCTCTTTTAAATCTGATTTACTGTCTGTTAATGAAGCAAAATATCCAATGCAGTAACTTTCTTAAAAGTCGATCGGAAAATATAAATTCCATGATAAAACTTACACTTACTTCAAATAGCAGAGCTCAGCGCAATGGATTTAAAAAAGAAATGAAATGACGGATTTATCTTACTTTGCAAAGTTACTCAGTCGGGAGCAGTGAATGATTTTCTCTTCTTTTTATTTTCTTAACTTTAATGCCAGAAGCGTCGGCGGTTTAGGCTCATCATTAGAACGAATGCATTAAAATGTTTAGTCGTTTAAGACATGCAGTGACGAATTGTTTGCTAAAAAGCTATTTTGACATTTGAGCATTTTCAGTTCATGCCAAAAAGACGCGAACATGAACTCGTTTAAGCTCTAGTTCTGCAGGCGGGCAATCGGTGGGTACGATGCCCCCGTCCAGGTGTCAGGTTCAAGGCGGCGGTCCAGTCCAGCTGGTAATCATAGCTTATAAAGATCACTTCGCCAATGAAAACTCGGCGTTGGGTTTCGTTGTAAATAAAATAAACAAAAAAACAGTGCAAATAAGGAAAAGACAAGCCAATATTAGACTTTTTTCAGTCCCCAGATAGACAATTTCTGTACACTCTTCCAGCTTACGCTGAAATCATGTCGTATTGGCAATGTACGTTAATATTCTTTTAATTTTAGTTTTTAACAAAGTGAAAATAACAGTAAAGAACTTCATGTGAGTAAATATTTAATAAAATCAGTCTCAATTGTAATAATAGCAAATGATTTATTCGTTCATTTCTGTGAATCCTTTATTTAAATAAATGTAGTTAAATCCGCTGGCTAGTAGTCGTATTGGTCTATTACCACAGACGTATAGCTAATAAACGAGCGAGATTTATTAGGGTCTTATAAAGCGAATTGGGCTTAGTCATGTCCACCGAATATTTTTTGCTTTGTATGAAACATGAAACGTCAACACGCCAGGTGAATAAAAGCAGCACATTTTATTTGGATTATAAGGGCTTTAGCACACGCTAGCTTCTTTAAACTAGTCTCAGCGGGCCAGGAAAAAGTGATCTTGGTTTTCAAACATTTGGAGTATTTTGCCACGAGTGCTTGGCTTTTATTTTTCTCAATTTCTCCGTTATTACGTTCCGAGACTTTGTGAGATTTTGTCAGTAGGTTTCAGTAAATAGCTGTCCTTGAACAGCCCTTCAGTATTTTCTACTCTACATGCAGCGCAACGCAGACTGGTCGGCGGAAGGTGCCGCGAGAGGACCGCTCTCGGGTTGTTCTCGCAGTGATCTGACGTCATACGCCGGTCCATCTGCACCTGCTGTTTGTAATAACCTGATTCTGATTGGCCGGTGCGACATGGACACGTCATGCGATCAAAACGCTTGTTTACCCGTCAGTCTGGCAGCTTGCTTTAACTTCTTTTGTCCGGTCGGAGACGAAGGTATGACCTTTGACTGCTGCAACAATATAATTACATTAAACAACTTTTAACATTCCCATCGGCCCACGGCGGACCGATGGCCAGTACATGCCTAGGCTCAGCTCACGTGCATTCTTTAAAGCGCTTCAGTTCGCGGCGGCATTCACTCGCGGCCGTACTACGGTCGGCACCCCTGATAGCGTCTTCTCTCGATGCTAAGCAGGCTCGAGCCTGGTTAATCCCTGGATGAGAGACCGCCTCCGGTGGCGGGATTAGAGCGGAATTTTTTTAACCTGGCGGCCAAGTCTGCTTTAGGCGGTACAATGTCCATGAAAGAACACTACGTGTATCCATGTTTTAAAAAAGGATGAATGAAGCTTATGAACCCAATAGACACATATCCCTAACTGCACGCATTACTAGATGTAAAAGTAATGTCAGTGTGAATTTAACACCTCTTTTACATCTGATTTACTGTCTGTTAATGAAGCAAAATATCCAATGCAGTAACTTTCTTAAAAGTCGATCGGAAAATATAAATTCCATGATAAAACTTACACTTACTTCAAATAGCAGAGCTCAGCGCAATGGATTTAAAAAAGAAAAGAAATGACGGATTTATCTTACTTTGCAAAGTTACTCAGTCGGGAGCAGTGAATGATTTTCTCTTCTTCTTATTTTCATAACTTTAATGACAGAAGCGTCGGCGGTTTAGGCTCATCATTAGAACGAATGCATTAAAATGTTTAGTCGTTTAAGACATGCAGTGACGAATTGTTTGCTAAAAAGCTATTTTGACATTTGAGCATTTTCAGTTCATGCCAAAAAGACGCGAACATGAACTCGTTTAAGCTCTAGTTCTGCAGGCGGGCAATCGGTGGGTACGATGCCCCCGTCCAGGTGTCAGGTTCAAGGCGGCGGTCCAGTCCAGCTGGTAATCATAGCTTATAAAGATCACTTCGCCAATGAAAACTCGGCGTTGGGTTTCGTTGTAAATAAAATAAACAAAAAACAGTGCAAATAAGGAAAAGACAAGCCAATATTAGACTTTTTTCAGTCCCCAGATAGACAATTTCTGTACACTCTTCCAGCTTACGCTGAAATCATGTCGTATTGGCAATGTACGTTAATATTCTTTTAATTTTAGTTTTTAACAAAGTGAAAATAACAGTAAAGAACTTCATGTGAGTAAATATTTAATAAAATCAGTCTCAATTGTAATAATAGCAAATGATTTATTCGTTCATTTCTGTGAATCCTTTATTTAAATAAATGTAGTTAAATCCGCTGGCTAGTAGTCGTATTGGTCTATTACCACAGACGTATAGCTAATAAACGAGCGAGATTTATTAGGGTCTTATAAAGCGAATTGGGCTTAGTCATGTCCACCGAATATTTTTTGCTTTGTATGAAACATGAAACGTCAACACGCCAGGTGAATAAAAGCAGCACATTTTATTTGGATTATAAGGGCTTTAGCACACGCTAGCTTCTTTAAACTAGTCTCAGCGGGCCAGGAAAAAGTGATCTTGGTTTTCAAACATTTGGAGTATTTTGCCACGAGTGCTTGGCTTTTATTTTTCTCAATTTCTCCGTTATTACGTTCCGAGACTTTGTGAGATTTTGTCAGTAGGTTTCAGTAAATAGCTGTCCTTGAACAGCCCTTCAGTATTTTCTACTCTACATGCAGCGCAACGCAGACTGGTCGGCGGAAGGTGCCGCGAGAGGACCGCTCTCGGGTTGTTCTCGCAGTGATCTGACGTCATACGCCGGTCCATCTGCACCTGCTGTTTGTAATAACCTGATTCTGATTGGCCGGTGCGACATGGACACGTCATGCGATCAAAACGCTTGTTTACCCGTCAGTCTGGCAGCTTGCTTTAACTTCTTTTGTCCGGTCGGAGACGAAGGTATGACCTTTGACTGCTGCAACAATATAATTACATTAAACAACTTTTAACATTCCCATCGGCCCACGGCGGACCGATGGCCAGTACATGCCTAGGCTCAGCTCACGTGCATTCTTTAAAGCGCTTCAGTTCGCGGCGGCATTCACTCGCGGCCGTACTACGGCGGCACCCCTGATAGCGTCTTCTCTCGAAGCTAAGCAGGCTCGAGCCTGGTTAATCCCTGGATGAGAGACCGCCTCCGGTGGCGGGACTAGAGTGGAATTTTTTTAACCGGGCGGCCAAGTCTGCTTTAGGCGGTACAATGTCCATGAAAGAACACTACGTGTATCCATGTTTTAAAAAACGATGAATGAAGTTTATGAACCCAATAGACACATATCCCTAATTGCATGCATTACTAGATGTAAAAGTAATGTCAGTGTGAATTTAACACCTCTTTTAAATCTGATTTACTGTCTGTTAATGAAGCAAAATATCCAATGCAGTAACTTTCTTAAAAGTCGATCGGAAAATATAAATTCCATGATAAAACTTACACTTACTTCAAATAGCAGAGCTCAGCGCAATGGATTTAAAAAAGAAATGAAATGACGGATTTATCTTACTTTGCAAAGTTACTCAGTCGGGAGCAGTGAATGATTTTCTCTTCTTTTTATTTTCTTAACTTTAATGCCAGAAGCGTCGGCGGTTTAGGCTCATCATTAGAACGAATGCATTAAAATGTTTAGTCGTTTAAGACATGCAGTGACGAATTGTTTGCTAAAAAGCTATTTTGACATTTGAGCATTTTCAGTTCATGCCAAAAAGACGCGAACATGAACTCGTTTAAGCTCTAGTTCTGCAGGCGGGCAATCGGTGGGTACGATGCCCCCGTCCAGGTGTCAGGTTCAAGGCGGCGGTCCAGTCCAGCTGGTAATCATAGCTTATAAAGATCACTTCGCCAATGAAAACTCGGCGTTGGGTTTCGTTGTAAATAAAATAAACAAAAAAACAGTGCAAATAAGGAAAAGACAAGCCAATATTAGACTTTTTTCAGTCCCCAGATAGACAATTTCTGTACACTCTTCCAGCTTACGCTGAAATCATGTCGTATTGGCAATGTACGTTAATATTCTTTTAATTTTAGTTTTTAACAAAGTGAAAATAACAGTAAAGAACTTCATGTGAGTAAATATTTAATAAAATCAGTCTCAATTGTAATAATAGCAAATGATTTATTCGTTCATTTCTGTGAATCCTTTATTTAAATAAATGTAGTTAAATCCGCTGGCTAGTAGTCGTATTGGTCTATTACCACAGACGTATAGCTAATAAACGAGCGAGATTTATTAGGGTCTTATAAAGCGAATTGGGCTTAGTCATGTCCACCGAATATTTTTTGCTTTGTATGAAACATGAAACGTCAACACGCCAGGTGAATAAAAGCAGCACATTTTATTTGGATTATAAGGGCTTTAGCACACGCTAGCTTCTTTAAACTAGTCTCAGCGGGCCAGGAAAAAGTGATCTTGGTTTTCAAACATTTGGAGTATTTTGCCACGAGTGCTTGGCTTTTATTTTTCTCAATTTCTCCGTTATTACGTTCCGAGACTTTGTGAGATTTTGTCAGTAGGTTTCAGTAAATAGCTGTCCTTGAACAGCCCTTCAGTATTTTCTACTCTACATGCAGCGCAACGCAGACTGGTCGGCGGAAGGTGCCGCGAGAGGACCGCTCTCGGGTTGTTCTCGCAGTGATCTGACGTCATACGCCGGTCCATCTGCACCTGCTGTTTGTAATAACCTGATTCTGATTGGCCGGTGCGACATGGACACGTCATGCGATCAAAACGCTTGTTTACCCGTCAGTCTGGCAGCTTGCTTTAACTTCTTTTGTCCGGTCGGAGACGAAGGTATGACCTTTGACTGCTGCAACAATATAATTACATTAAACAACTTTTAACATTCCCATCGGCCCACGGCGGACCGATGGCCAGTACATGCCTAGGCTCAGCTCACGTGCATTCTTTAAAGCGCTTCAGTTCGCGGCGGCATTCACTCGCGGCCGTACTACGGTCGGCACCCCTGATAGCGTCTTCTCTCGATGCTAAGCAGGCTCGAGCCTGGTTAATCCCTGGATGAGAGACCGCCTCCGGTGGCGGGATTAGAGCGGAATTTTTTTAACCTGGCGGCCAAGTCTGCTTTAGGCGGTACAATGTCCATGAAAGAACACTACGTGTATCCATGTTTTAAAAAAGGATGAATGAAGCTTATGAACCCAATAGACACATATCCCTAACTGCACGCATTACTAGATGTAAAAGTAATGTCAGTGTGAATTTAACACCTCTTTTACATCTGATTTACTGTCTGTTAATGAAGCAAAATATCCAATGCAGTAACTTTCTTAAAAGTCGATCGGAAAATATAAATTCCATGATAAAACTTACACTTACTTCAAATAGCAGAGCTCAGCGCAATGGATTTAAAAAAGAAAAGAAATGACGGATTTATCTTACTTTGCAAAGTTACTCAGTCGGGAGCAGTGAATGATTTTCTCTTCTTCTTATTTTCATAACTTTAATGACAGAAGCGTCGGCGGTTTAGGCTCATCATTAGAACGAATGCATTAAAATGTTTAGTCGTTTAAGACATGCAGTGACGAATTGTTTGCTAAAAAGCTATTTTGACATTTGAGCATTTTCAGTTCATGCCAAAAAGACGCGAACATGAACTCGTTTAAGCTCTAGTTCTGCAGGCGGGCAATCGGTGGGTACGATGCCCCCGTCCAGGTGTCAGGTTCAAGGCGGCGGTCCAGTCCAGCTGGTAATCATAGCTTATAAAGATCACTTCGCCAATGAAAACTCGGCGTTGGGTTTCGTTGTAAATAAAATAAACAAAAAACAGTGCAAATAAGGAAAAGACAAGCCAATATTAGACTTTTTTCAGTCCCCAGATAGACAATTTCTGTACACTCTTCCAGCTTACGCTGAAATCATGTCGTATTGGCAATGTACGTTAATATTCTTTTAATTTTAGTTTTTAACAAAGTGAAAATAACAGTAAAGAACTTCATGTGAGTAAATATTTAATAAAATCAGTCTCAATTGTAATAATAGCAAATGATTTATTCGTTCATTTCTGTGAATCCTTTATTTAAATAAATGTAGTTAAATCCGCTGGCTAGTAGTCGTATTGGTCTATTACCACAGACGTATAGCTAATAAACGAGCGAGATTTATTAGGGTCTTATAAAGCGAATTGGGCTTAGTCATGTCCACCGAATATTTTTTGCTTTGTATGAAACATGAAACGTCAACACGCCAGGTGAATAAAAGCAGCACATTTTATTTGGATTATAAGGGCTTTAGCACACGCTAGCTTCTTTAAACTAGTCTCAGCGGGCCAGGAAAAAGTGATCTTGGTTTTCAAACATTTGGAGTATTTTGCCACGAGTGCTTGGCTTTTATTTTTCTCAATTTCTCCGTTATTACGTTCCGAGACTTTGTGAGATTTTGTCAGTAGGTTTCAGTAAATAGCTGTCCTTGAACAGCCCTTCAGTATTTTCTACTCTACATGCAGCGCAACGCAGACTGGTCGGCGGAAGGTGCCGCGAGAGGACCGCTCTCGGGTTGTTCTCGCAGTGATCTGACGTCATACGCCGGTCCATCTGCACCTGCTGTTTGTAATAACCTGATTCTGATTGGCCGGTGCGACATGGACACGTCATGCGATCAAAACGCTTGTTTACCCGTCAGTCTGGCAGCTTGCTTTAACTTCTTTTGTCCGGTCGGAGACGAAGGTATGACCTTTGACTGCTGCAACAATATAATTACATTAAACAACTTTTAACATTCCCATCGGCCCACGGCGGACCGATGGCCAGTACATGCCTAGGCTCAGCTCACGTGCATTCTTTAAAGCGCTTCAGTTCGCGGCGGCATTCACTCGCGGCCGTACTACGGTCGGCACCCCTGATAGCGTCTTCTCTCGATGCTAAGCAGGCTCGAGCCTGGTTAATCCCTGGATGAGAGACCGCCTCCGGTGGCGGGATTAGAGCGGAATTTTTTTAACCTGGCGGCCAAGTCTGCTTTAGGCGGTACAATGTCCATGAAAGAACACTACGTGTATCCATGTTTTAAAAAAGGATGAATGAAGCTTATGAACCCAATAGACACATATCCCTAACTGCACGCATTACTAGATGTAAAAGTAATGTCAGTGTGAATTTAACACCTCTTTTACATCTGATTTACTGTCTGTTAATGAAGCAAAATATCCAATGCAGTAACTTTCTTAAAAGTCGATCGGAAAATATAAATTCCATGATAAAACTTACACTTACTTCAAATAGCAGAGCTCAGCGCAATGGATTTAAAAAAGAAAAGAAATGACGGATTTATCTTACTTTGCAAAGTTACTCAGTCGGGAGCAGTGAATGATTTTCTCTTCTTCTTATTTTCATAACTTTAATGACAGAAGCGTCGGCGGTTTAGGCTCATCATTAGAACGAATGCATTAAAATGTTTAGTCGTTTAAGACATGCAGTGACGAATTGTTTGCTAAAAAGCTATTTTGACATTTGAGCATTTTCAGTTCATGCCAAAAAGACGCGAACATGAACTCGTTTAAGCTCTAGTTCTGCAGGCGGGCAATCGGTGGGTACGATGCCCCCGTCCAGGTGTCAGGTTCAAGGCGGCGGTCCAGTCCAGCTGGTAATCATAGCTTATAAAGATCACTTCGCCAATGAAAACTCGGCGTTGGGTTTCGTTGTAAATAAAATAAACAAAAAACAGTGCAAATAAGGAAAAGACAAGCCAATATTAGACTTTTTTCAGTCCCCAGATAGACAATTTCTGTACACTCTTCCAGCTTACGCTGAAATCATGTCGTATTGGCAATGTACGTTAATATTCTTTTAATTTTAGTTTTTAACAAAGTGAAAATAACAGTAAAGAACTTCATGTGAGTAAATATTTAATAAAATCAGTCTCAATTGTAATAATAGCAAATGATTTATTCGTTCATTTCTGTGAATCCTTTATTTAAATAAATGTAGTTAAATCCGCTGGCTAGTAGTCGTATTGGTCTATTACCACAGACGTATAGCTAATAAACGAGCGAGATTTATTAGGGTCTTATAAAGCGAATTGGGCTTAGTCATGTCCACCGAATATTTTTTGCTTTGTATGAAACATGAAACGTCAACACGCCAGGTGAATAAAAGCAGCACATTTTATTTGGATTATAAGGGCTTTAGCACACGCTAGCTTCTTTAAACTAGTCTCAGCGGGCCAGGAAAAAGTGATCTTGGTTTTCAAACATTTGGAGTATTTTGCCACGAGTGCTTGGCTTTTATTTTTCTCAATTTCTCCGTTATTACGTTCCGAGACTTTGTGAGATTTTGTCAGTAGGTTTCAGTAAATAGCTGTCCTTGAACAGCCCTTCAGTATTTTCTACTCTACATGCAGCGCAACGCAGACTGGTCGGCGGAAGGTGCCGCGAGAGGACCGCTCTCGGGTTGTTCTCGCAGTGATCTGACGTCATACGCCGGTCCATCTGCACCTGCTGTTTGTAATAACCTGATTCTGATTGGCCGGTGCGACATGGACACGTCATGCGATCAAAACGCTTGTTTACCCGTCAGTCTGGCAGCTTGCTTTAACTTCTTTTGTCCGGTCGGAGACGAAGGTATGACCTTTGACTGCTGCAACAATATAATTACATTAAACAACTTTTAACATTCCCATCGGCCCACGGCGGACCGATGGCCAGTACATGCCTAGGCTCAGCTCACGTGCATTCTTTAAAGCGCTTCAGTTCGCGGCGGCATTCACTCGCGGCCGTACTACGGCGGCACCCCTGATAGCGTCTTCTCTCGAAGCTAAGCAGGCTCGAGCCTGGTTAATCCCTGGATGAGAGACCGCCTCCGGTGGCGGGACTAGAGTGGAATTTTTTTAACCGGGCGGCCAAGTCTGCTTTAGGCGGTACAATGTCCATGAAAGAACACTACGTGTATCCATGTTTTAAAAAACGATGAATGAAGTTTATGAACCCAATAGACACATATCCCTAATTGCATGCATTACTAGATGTAAAAGTAATGTCAGTGTGAATTTAACACCTCTTTTAAATCTGATTTACTGTCTGTTAATGAAGCAAAATATCCAATGCAGTAACTTTCTTAAAAGTCGATCGGAAAATATAAATTCCATGATAAAACTTACACTTACTTCAAATAGCAGAGCTCAGCGCAATGGATTTAAAAAAGAAATGAAATGACGGATTTATCTTACTTTGCAAAGTTACTCAGTCGGGAGCAGTGAATGATTTTCTCTTCTTTTTATTTTCTTAACTTTAATGCCAGAAGCGTCGGCGGTTTAGGCTCATCATTAGAACGAATGCATTAAAATGTTTAGTCGTTTAAGACATGCAGTGACGAATTGTTTGCTAAAAAGCTATTTTGACATTTGAGCATTTTCAGTTCATGCCAAAAAGACGCGAACATGAACTCGTTTAAGCTCTAGTTCTGCAGGCGGGCAATCGGTGGGTACGATGCCCCCGTCCAGGTGTCAGGTTCAAGGCGGCGGTCCAGTCCAGCTGGTAATCATAGCTTATAAAGATCACTTCGCCAATGAAAACTCGGCGTTGGGTTTCGTTGTAAATAAAATAAACAAAAAAACAGTGCAAATAAGGAAAAGACAAGCCAATATTAGACTTTTTTCAGTCCCCAGATAGACAATTTCTGTACACTCTTCCAGCTTACGCTGAAATCATGTCGTATTGGCAATGTACGTTAATATTCTTTTAATTTTAGTTTTTAACAAAGTGAAAATAACAGTAAAGAACTTCATGTGAGTAAATATTTAATAAAATCAGTCTCAATTGTAATAATAGCAAATGATTTATTCGTTCATTTCTGTGAATCCTTTATTTAAATAAATGTAGTTAAATCCGCTGGCTAGTAGTCGTATTGGTCTATTACCACAGACGTATAGCTAATAAACGAGCGAGATTTATTAGGGTCTTATAAAGCGAATTGGGCTTAGTCATGTCCACCGAATATTTTTTGCTTTGTATGAAACATGAAACGTCAACACGCCAGGTGAATAAAAGCAGCACATTTTATTTGGATTATAAGGGCTTTAGCACACGCTAGCTTCTTTAAACTAGTCTCAGCGGGCCAGGAAAAAGTGATCTTGGTTTTCAAACATTTGGAGTATTTTGCCACGAGTGCTTGGCTTTTATTTTTCTCAATTTCTCCGTTATTACGTTCCGAGACTTTGTGAGATTTTGTCAGTAGGTTTCAGTAAATAGCTGTCCTTGAACAGCCCTTCAGTATTTTCTACTCTACATGCAGCGCAACGCAGACTGGTCGGCGGAAGGTGCCGCGAGAGGACCGCTCTCGGGTTGTTCTCGCAGTGATCTGACGTCATACGCCGGTCCATCTGCACCTGCTGTTTGTAATAACCTGATTCTGATTGGCCGGTGCGACATGGACACGTCATGCGATCAAAACGCTTGTTTACCCGTCAGTCTGGCAGCTTGCTTTAACTTCTTTTGTCCGGTCGGAGACGAAGGTATGACCTTTGACTGCTGCAACAATATAATTACATTAAACAACTTTTAACATTCCCATCGGCCCACGGCGGACCGATGGCCAGTACATGCCTAGGCTCAGCTCACGTGCATTCTTTAAAGCGCTTCAGTTCGCGGCGGCATTCACTCGCGGCCGTACTACGGTCGGCACCCCTGATAGCGTCTTCTCTCGATGCTAAGCAGGCTCGAGCCTGGTTAATCCCTGGATGAGAGACCGCCTCCGGTGGCGGGATTAGAGCGGAATTTTTTTAACCTGGCGGCCAAGTCTGCTTTAGGCGGTACAATGTCCATGAAAGAACACTACGTGTATCCATGTTTTAAAAAAGGATGAATGAAGCTTATGAACCCAATAGACACATATCCCTAACTGCACGCATTACTAGATGTAAAAGTAATGTCAGTGTGAATTTAACACCTCTTTTACATCTGATTTACTGTCTGTTAATGAAGCAAAATATCCAATGCAGTAACTTTCTTAAAAGTCGATCGGAAAATATAAATTCCATGATAAAACTTACACTTACTTCAAATAGCAGAGCTCAGCGCAATGGATTTAAAAAAGAAAAGAAATGACGGATTTATCTTACTTTGCAAAGTTACTCAGTCGGGAGCAGTGAATGATTTTCTCTTCTTCTTATTTTCATAACTTTAATGACAGAAGCGTCGGCGGTTTAGGCTCATCATTAGAACGAATGCATTAAAATGTTTAGTCGTTTAAGACATGCAGTGACGAATTGTTTGCTAAAAAGCTATTTTGACATTTGAGCATTTTCAGTTCATGCCAAAAAGACGCGAACATGAACTCGTTTAAGCTCTAGTTCTGCAGGCGGGCAATCGGTGGGTACGATGCCCCCGTCCAGGTGTCAGGTTCAAGGCGGCGGTCCAGTCCAGCTGGTAATCATAGCTTATAAAGATCACTTCGCCAATGAAAACTCGGCGTTGGGTTTCGTTGTAAATAAAATAAACAAAAAACAGTGCAAATAAGGAAAAGACAAGCCAATATTAGACTTTTTTCAGTCCCCAGATAGACAATTTCTGTACACTCTTCCAGCTTACGCTGAAATCATGTCGTATTGGCAATGTACGTTAATATTCTTTTAATTTTAGTTTTTAACAAAGTGAAAATAACAGTAAAGAACTTCATGTGAGTAAATATTTAATAAAATCAGTCTCAATTGTAATAATAGCAAATGATTTATTCGTTCATTTCTGTGAATCCTTTATTTAAATAAATGTAGTTAAATCCGCTGGCTAGTAGTCGTATTGGTCTATTACCACAGACGTATAGCTAATAAACGAGCGAGATTTATTAGGGTCTTATAAAGCGAATTGGGCTTAGTCATGTCCACCGAATATTTTTTGCTTTGTATGAAACATGAAACGTCAACACGCCAGGTGAATAAAAGCAGCACATTTTATTTGGATTATAAGGGCTTTAGCACACGCTAGCTTCTTTAAACTAGTCTCAGCGGGCCAGGAAAAAGTGATCTTGGTTTTCAAACATTTGGAGTATTTTGCCACGAGTGCTTGGCTTTTATTTTTCTCAATTTCTCCGTTATTACGTTCCGAGACTTTGTGAGATTTTGTCAGTAGGTTTCAGTAAATAGCTGTCCTTGAACAGCCCTTCAGTATTTTCTACTCTACATGCAGCGCAACGCAGACTGGTCGGCGGAAGGTGCCGCGAGAGGACCGCTCTCGGGTTGTTCTCGCAGTGATCTGACGTCATACGCCGGTCCATCTGCACCTGCTGTTTGTAATAACCTGATTCTGATTGGCCGGTGCGACATGGACACGTCATGCGATCAAAACGCTTGTTTACCCGTCAGTCTGGCAGCTTGCTTTAACTTCTTTTGTCCGGTCGGAGACGAAGGTATGACCTTTGACTGCTGCAACAATATAATTACATTAAACAACTTTTAACATTCCCATCGGCCCACGGCGGACCGATGGCCAGTACATGCCTAGGCTCAGCTCACGTGCATTCTTTAAAGCGCTTCAGTTCGCGGCGGCATTCACTCGCGGCCGTACTACGGTCGGCACCCCTGATAGCGTCTTCTCTCGAAGCTAAGCAGGCTCGAGCCTGGTTAATCCCTGGATGAGAGACCGCCTCCGGTGGCCGGACTAGAGGGGAATGTTTTTAACCGGGCGGCCAAGTCTGCTTTAGGCGGTACAATGTCCATGAAAGAACACTACGTGTATCCATGTTTTAAAAAACGATGAATGAAGCTTATGAACCCAATAGACACATATCCCTAACTGCATGCATTACTAGATGTAAAAGTAATGTCAGTGTGAATTTAACACCTCTTTTACATCTGATTTACTGTCTGTTAATGAAGCAAAATATCCAATGCAGTAACTTTCTTAAAAGTCGATCGGAAAATATAAATTCCATGATAAAACTTACACTTACTTCAAATAGCAGAGCTCAGCGCAATGGATTTAAAAAAGAAAAGAAATGACGGATTTATCTTACTTTGCAAAGTTACTCAGTCGGGAGCAGTGAATGATTTTCTCTTCTTTTTATTTCCTTAACTTTAATGACAGAAGCGTCGGCGGTTTAGGCTCATCATTAGAACGAATGCATTAAAATGTTTAGTCGTTTAAGACATGCAGTGACGAATTGTTTGCTAAAAAGCTATTTTGACATTTGAGCATTTTCAGTTCATGCCAAAAAGACGCGAACATGAACTCGTTTAAGCTCTACCCAGGTCAAAAAGACGTAGTATTTAATGTATTAAAAATATACTTAAAATACAAATAGTATGTTTATAATACATTTGTATTTCCAACATACTTATTTGAAGTGTATTAAAAATATGTTAAATTGCATTTAAACATATTTTTTTAAAAGTATACTAGAAGTACACTTGTAATAAATATATACTTAAGTACATTTTTAAGAAATATGCTAAACTTAAGAATATTTTAAATGTATTTATATTAAGTGTACTAGAAGTACATTGGTAATAAATATATACTTAATAACATTTTTAAGAAATATGCTAAACTTAAGAATATTTTTAATGTATTTATATTAAGTGTACTAAAAGTACATTGGTAATAAATATATACTTAATTACATTTTTAAGAAATATGCTAAACTTAAGAATATTTTTAATGTATTTATATTAAGTGTACTAGAAGTACATTGGTAATAAATATATACTTAATTACATTTTAAAGAAATATGCTAAACTTAAGAATATTTTTAATGTATTTGTATTAAGTGTACTAGAAGTACATTGGTAATAAATATATGCTTTATTACATTTTTAAGAAATATGCTAAACTTAAGAATATTTTTAATGTATTTATATTAAGTGTACTAAAAGTATGCTGGTAATAAATATATGCATAATTACACTTTTAAGAAATATGCTAAACACAAATGTACTTCTAGTGAAGTTTTAGTATATTTGGATAAAACATACTTTTTTCAAAACATGATTCATTAATTGTAATAAGCTAACATTGAACTTTCCTCAAGCCTTTCAACATTATATCATTCCGATTGCACAATAAGCTATTTTTTCAAAGATTTGCTTAAAATCTTACTTGTTTAATTTCAAAATCTTACTTGTTTAATTTCAAACAACACACGTGACACACGTGACTAAACCTGATTGGTTGTTGTCATAGTAACACGTCACGGTGCTATTTGAAACTTGTTCAGTTTAGTTCAGTTGTTCACGGTGCCTGCGGTTGCTTGCATTAAACGTATAAACTGTTAAATTAGATGGCGACTCTGCATTAAACGTATTTATTTAATTAATCGGCGATCATATTTCACCAGAGGACTAAGATAAAACAACTCGATTTAAAATATGAGCAGTTTTAGTGGATCTGACGTCGAGGGAAAAAGTATTTCGCTTTTTGTTTGGAGATGAACGAGAAAACACGAGGGTAAGTGATGACAGATTTTCACATTTCTTTATTTAGTTAACTATTAAATAAGTATTACATTACATTTAACCCAGCTTCTTTATGTAACGTTATGTCTGTGTTGCGTGTGGTAATTGGAACATCTTTATTTTCTGACTAACGTTAGGCATTTCTCTTAAGCATTTCAGAAATCATTAAAACCTTTCTTTTTTTTAGCACAGGGACATAAATATGACCAACCAGATCCCAAGTAGACAGGAACAAATGAAGATATAGCGCATAGAAAGACTTATTCTTGGTGGTAAGTTTGTTGTTGCTATTTGATTTCACGTTTAAGGTTTTTCTAATGTTTCTCTTGCAACGCTAACGTTAGTTTAAAATGAATGTTTGAGCTGTCTTACCTGAAAATACCATGATATGACCATATGGTTATTATAACTCCAGTAATGTTCAATGGCTAATGTTTATATCAGTTCAATCTTGACAACCTTATTGTCTTTTTGTTTATTTTTAAATGTATTTCTAATTACATATGGACACAAAAATGACATTGTAAGAAGGGATACTTTTATGAGAGATTGTAAAACTGCCGAGGCTGGGTTTGATTATATTATATTGTCTTAATATATTGTACTCGGGTAAGTAAATCTTAAAACGAAAACAAATCATTAATCATCATTTACCTGCCTGTTGTTTTTCAGATCAACTGCTATTGACATTTTTGAATCGGGGCAAATGTGGAGTGAAGAAAAACGTTTGCAACACATCCATTCCAGGTGGCTAATTTCTGTCCTTTTGAATTATTCTTGTAAAAAACGTTTTTTTATTGTAAAGCTGTAAGGGACTTGGCCTAGTCATCATTGCACCATTTGGCAGGGCACCAGACTAACTTTTTTTACTAGGAGCACAGTGGCCCCCAACTGAAAATTTTAGGGGCGCAACCAGAAAATTTAGGGGCACACACGGTAAAACAACATGCTAACCAAATATTCACATGTCTACTAATTTAGACTGTATTACTAATAAATACTTTAATTATAGATTCAGAAAGTACAATGTGCTGTTTCAGATTAGTGTCATATCCACTGATCTATATAAATGACTGGATTGCGCATGACGTCACACTTGTGAAGCCACCGCGCCGCCATGTTGGTATACCCAAAAGTTCTATTTAATCAATGGACGTTATCAGATTTTAATGATAAAACATCACTTTACTCGTCTTCGTTTTTATATCTGAAGTTACCCTGTACATTATTACAACACAAACGTCCAAAGCATGTAAATAGTTATTTACTGAAAGTTGTAAATTTTGCATTTTAACCTGATAAGGAACACTGTGCCGTACACGGCACACCCCCTCCCTTGCACGTGAGGCTGCATTACGTCATTGTAACTTTGAAGCATTAAATCTTCAAAATATACGGTCATGCGGCACATCGTTGTAAAGCTTAGACTTTCGGGATTCCATTAAGCGCACACAGAAAGCATAATATGATTTTTAGCAGTCATAAAACTGTAATCTAGTTGTTAGTTACCTGAACCGGGCGGCGCCGATTTAGGATATTTACTTACCTTCAAAATCTTTCCTTTATCCGCTTCGGTGAAATTGTCCAAAACAAATTGTTCATAAATCCCCAAAAGTCCAAGGAAATGGAATATCCAAGCCTTTTAATACAAAACGATTTGTTCATCTCACAATCTTGAAGTTTCTGACCGAATTACGATATAAATAGTGTATACAATAAGTTCACTAACAGACATTCGTTCGAATCTCACTTTTCATTCATGATTTATAATGAATATATTCGGATGTCATGTTTATTGTGCAACGTCTGAGGAACAAATGCGCCCCCTTGTGGAATTTCAGCCGTTCCATAAGAGGCTACACAGTTATTATACATTCATCTTTATTACAGTATCAGATCAGCAGACAGACCGCAGCATATTTAGTATTAATGACAATAAACGTGCTCATTCTGAAATCTAAATAAATAATCATGCTTTGTACAGTATGTGCATGCAATAATTTGCTAGTTTTGTAATTATGTTATCTTAACTTACAAGTTACCTAAACTTATTTAGAGATATAACGCTGACCGTCACAGTGTAGCTGAATGTCAAAAAAAACTTTATTTATACCCGTGTCATTAGCAAATGCAGCAGACACACTCACCTTAACGGTTTTTTATAAATCCATTATCCTGCCCGATTAAAACATAAACATTGCAAATAACACCAGAATTAACAAATAATTAACGTACACATATCCTAAAAATTAACCTTGTGTAACTGATACGCTGTAAAGGGGGTAAATTTTGATCATGATTTTGAATGGAAGTCAATGACGCTCTCTGCCGGTTGGGTATACCAAGATGGCGGCTCGAACTCTGCGCTGGCTTCACCTCACGCAGTTACGTCAAGCGTTCTATGCGCAATCCAGTCATTTATATAGATCAGTGGTCATATCACAAAAAAAAGGTCAAATTTGCTGGTCGCACATGTGCGACCGGATGTAAAATTCAGTGGCACACTCTCAAATTTAGGTGGCAAAATGCCACCATTTGATAGCAGTCTGGAGCCCTGTTTGGCATCATTTCTGATTTCCTTAAATCTCCTTAAACAGAGGTGAACCTTAAGTTTGCAAGACCACAATAGACAAACAATGGAAAATGATCTAGGTTCAAATAAAACACAATTATCAATGTAAAACATATCCTGTAATACACACAGGTTGCTTTATTTCATGAGCCTGTTCTAATCCTATCTTCATTCCTACTTGTAGAGTGCTGTGACAGATAAAACTGACACGCTTGATGAGGACACAGTCAAGCTTTAAAAGGTAAACTGAGAAGTTAACAAAACTTCCATACATGCATATCTATGCCAATTTATTTTAAACATGCATATCCAAATGTTCATTCATTATTGGTTAATTGGTATATTCTGTTTCCTTTTCACAGCCCGTGTGATAAAGCAGTCTTCAATTACTACGGTGTCTGAATTGCAAGAAGAAGTCACCCTCCACTTAAACATGTGACATCTAAACTGTTTTGTGTTTTAGTTCAGCTTTTTATAGGTTTATCTTAAGTTGGTTAAAGGCAGAGTGCACTATTTTTGAAAGCCAATGTTAACATTTGAAATTACCTAAACAAACATGCCTCTACCCCAATAGAATCTGGACCTTCTTTTGATAGAGCCACCACACACATACGCAACCCCGGCAAGGATGTCAGTTAGTAGACACGCCCCTTACTGCTGGTTGGCTACAAGTGTGTTTTGGTAGTCGGCCCAATTTCCTTTTCCAAAGCGTTTTTCAAACATTGTGCACTCCGTCTTTAAATTGCACTTAAACATTTTTTTTCATTAACTTTTTATGCAGAGAATTACATTATGATTATTATATAATCATTGCTTATGAATATTTAGTGATTGCATATTCATAGTGTACTTTTCATTAATACATTTAATGTTAATGTTGTACAATTTGATAGAAGTAGCTCTGTAATTGCATTTCTCTGATATTTGTTTTATATGTTTCTCTTTGGTCAAGAGATTATGTATGTCTCTGTGCTTGATTAATTTACTTTAGATATTTTTGTAATGTACACAACACAATATGAAGTATATTAAATTGTTCTGTATTCAAAATCTGTGTATGTGTCTTAAAATTTAATGATTTTAATATAACATTTTAAATATTAAAAACAGCTTTATAATAAAATAGAAGTGTAATGCTAATACATTTCTATTAATGTAATGCTAGTATATTTCTAATATGCTGAAGTACTATTAAAGTGTTCTTAAAGCACAGTTAAATTAAGCTTTAAATGTATTCTAACTGTATTTTTAAGTGTATGAGAAGTGCATTTCAAATGAATTTTAAAGAAGTACACTTAAATTGCACTAAATATATTTGAAGTTGTTCCAATTTAACACAATTTCAATATATTAAATATAATGCAAATAGATTAAAATTGACTTTAAATATATCTTGAAATGCATTTAATATATTTGAAGTGGGTTCAATATAATACATTTAATATGCATTTAGTATAGTAGCTATTAAATATATTAATTATGTCCCAAAAAATACTATTTAAATATATTTCTTTTTCACCTGGGTAGTTCTGCAGGCGGGCAATCGGTGGGTACGATGCCCCCGTCCAGGTGTCAGGTTCAAGGCGGCGGTCCAGTCCAGCTGGTAATCATAGCTTATAAAGATCACTTCGCCAATGAAAACTCGGCGTTGGGTTTCGTTGTAAATAAAATAAACAAAAAACAGTGCAAATAAGGAAAAGACAAGCCAATATTAGACTTTTTTCAGTCCCCAGATAGACAATTTCTGTACACTCTTCCAGCTTACGCTGAAATCATGTCGTATTGGCAATGTACGTTAATATTCTTTTAATTTTAGTTTTTAACAAAGTGAAAATAACAGTAAAGAACTTCATGTGAGTAAATATTTAATAAAATCAGTCTCAATTGTAATAATAGCAAATGATTTATTCGTTCATTTCTGTGAATCCTTTATTTAAATAAATGTAGTTAAATCCGCTGGCTAGTAGTCGTATTGGTCTATTACCACAGACGTATAGCTAATAAACGAGCGAGATTTATTAGGGTCTTATAAAGCGAATTGGGCTTAGTCATGTCCACCGAATATTTTTTGCTTTGTATGAAACATGAAACGTCAACACGCCAGGTGAATAAAAGCAGCACATTTTATTTGGATTATAAGGGCTTTAGCACACGCTAGCTTCTTTAAACTAGTCTCAGCGGGCCAGGAAAAAGTGATCTTGGTTTTCAAACATTTGGAGTATTTTGCCACGAGTGCTTGGCTTTTATTTTTCTCAATTTCTCCGTTATTACGTTCCGAGACTTTGTGAGATTTTGTCAGTAGGTTTCAGTAAATTGCTGTCCTTGAACAGCGCTGGCCCTTCAGTATTTTCTACTCTACATGCAGCGCAACGCAGACTGGTCGGCGGAAGGTGCCGCGAGAGGACCGCTCTCGGGTTGTTCTCGCAGTGATCTGACGTCATACGCCGGTCCATCTGCACCTGCTGTTTGTAATAACCTGATTCTGATTGGCCGGTGCGACATGGACACGTCATGCGATCAAAACGCTTGTTTACCCGTCAGTCTGGCAGCTTGCTTTAACTTCTTTTGTCCGGTCGGAGACGAAGGTATGACCTTTGACTGCTGCAACAATATAATTACATTAAACAACTTTTAACATTCCCATCGGCCCACGGCGGACCGATGGCCAGTACATGCCTAGGCTCAGCTCACGTGCATTCTTTAAAGCGCTTCAGTTCGCGGCGGCATTTACTCGCGGCCGTACTACGGCGGCACCCCTGATAGCGTCTTCTCTCGAAGCTAAGCAGGCTCGAGCCTGGTTAATCCCTGGATGAGAGACCGCCTCCGGTGGCGGGACTAGAGTGGAATTTTTTTAACCGGGCGGCCAAGTCTGCTTTAGGCGGTACAATGTCCATGAAAGAACACTACGTGTATCCATGTTTTAAAAAAGGATGAATGAAGTTTATGAACCCAATAGACACATATCCCTAATTGCATGCATTACTAGATGTAAAAGTAATGTCAGTGTGAATTTAACACCTCTTTTACATCTGATTTACTGTCTGTTAATGAAGCAAAATATCCAATGCAGTAACTTTCTTAAAAGTCGATCGGAAAATATATATTCCATGATAAAACTTACACTTACTTCAAATAGCAGAGCTCAGCGCAATGGATTTAAAAAAGAAATGAAATTACGGATTTATCTTACTTTGCAAAGTTACTCAGTCGGGAGCAGTGAATGATTTTCTCTTCTTTTTATTTTCTTAACTTTAATGACAGAAGCGTCGGCGGTTTAGGCTCATCATTAGAACGAATGCATTAAAATGTTTAGTCGTTTAAGACATGCAGTGACGAATTGTTTGCTAAAAAGCTATTTTGACATTTGAGCATTTTCAGTTCATGGCAAAAAGACGCGAACATGAACTCGTTTAAGCTCTAGTTCTGCAGGCGGGCAATCGGTGGGTACGATGCCCCCGTCCAGGTGTCAGGTTCAAGGCGGCGGTCCAGTCCAGCTGGTAATCATAGCTTATAAAGATCACTTCGCCAATGAAAACTCGGCGTTGGGTTTCGTTGTAAATAAAATAAACAAAAAACAGTGCAAATAAGGAAAAGACAAGCCAATATTAGACTTTTTTCAGTCCCCAGATAGACAATTTCTGTACACTCTTCCAGCTTACGCTGAAATCATGTCGTATTGGCAATGTACGTTAATATTCTTTTAATTTTAGTTTTTAACAAAGTGAAAATAACAGTAAAGAACTTCATGTGAGTAAATATTTAATAAAATCAGTCTCAATTGTAATAATAGCAAATGATTTATTCGTTCATTTCTGTGAATCCTTTATTTAAATAAATGTAGTTAAATCCGCTGGCTAGTAGTCGTATTGGTCTATTACCACAGACGTATAGCTAATAAACGAGCGAGATTTATTAGGGTCTTATAAAGCGAATTGGGCTTAGTCATGTCCACCGAATATTTTTTGCTTTGTATGAAACATGAAACGTCAACACGCCAGGTGAATAAAAGCAGCACATTTTATTTGGATTATAAGGGCTTTAGCACACGCTAGCTTCTTTAAACTAGTCTCAGCGGGCCAGGAAAAAGTGATCTTGGTTTTCAAACATTTGGAGTATTTTGCCAGGAGTGCTTGGCTTTTATTTTTCTCAATTTCTCCGTTATTACGTTCCGAGACTTTGTGAGATTTTGTCAGTAGGTTTCAGTAAATTGCTGTCCTTGAACAGCGCTGGCCCTTCAGTATTTTCTACTCTACATGCAGCGCAACGCAGACTGGTCGGCGGAAGGTGCCGCGAGAGGACCGCTCTCGGGTTGTTCTCGCAGTGATCTGACGTCATACGCCGGTCCATCTGCACCTGCTGTTTGTAATAACCTGATTCTGATTGGCCGGTGCGACATGGACACGTCATGCGATCAAAACGCTTGTTTACCCGTCAGTCTGGCAGCTTGCTTTAACTTCTTTTGTCCGGTCGGAGACGAAGGTATGACCTTTGACTGCTGCAACAATATAATTACATTAAACAACTTTTAACATTCCCATCGGCCCACGGCGGACCGATGGCCAGTACATGCCTAGGCTCAGCTCACGTGCATTCTTTAAAGCGCTTCAGTTCGCGGCGGCATTCACTCGCGGCCGTACTACGGTCGGCACCCCTGATAGCGTCTTCTCTCGAAGCTAAGCAGGCTCGAGCCTGGTTAATCCCTGGATGAGAGACCGCCTCCGGTGGCCGGACTAGAGTGGAATATTTTTAACCGGGCGGCCAAGTCTGCTTTAGGCGGTACAATGTCCATGAAAGAACACTACGTGTATCCATGTTTTAAAAAACGATGAATGAAGCTTATGAACCCAATAGACACATATCCCTAACTGCATGCATTACTAGATGTAAAAGTAATGTCAGTGTGAATTTAACACCTCTTTTACATCTGATTTACTGTCTGTTAATGAAGCAAAATATCCAATGCAGTAACTTTCTTAAAAGTCGATCGGAAAATATAAATTCCATGATAAAACTTACACTTACTTCAAATAGCAGAGCTCAGCGCAATGGATTTAAAAAAGAAAAGAAATGACGGATTTATCTTACTTTGCAAAGTTACTCAGTCGTGAGCAGTGAATGATTTTCTCTTCTTTTTATTTTCTTAACTTTAATGACAGAAGCGTCGGCGGTTTAGGCTCATCATTAGAACGAATGCATTAAAATGTTTAGTCGTTTAAGACATGCAGTGACGAATTGTTTGCTAAAAAGCTATTTTGACATTTGAGCATTTTCAGTTCATGCCAAAAAGACGCGAACATGAACTCGTTTAAGCTCTAGTTCTGCAGGCGGGCAATCGGTGGGTACGATGCCCCCGTCCAGGTGTCAGGTTCAAGGCGGCGGTCCAGTCCAGCTGGTAATCATAGCTTATAAAGATCACTTCGCCAATGAAAACTCGGCGTTGGGTTTCGTTGTAAATAAAATAAACAAAAAACAGTGCAAATAAGGAAAAGACAAGCCAATATTAGACTTTTTTCAGTCCCCAGATAGACAATTTCTGTACACTCTTCCAGCTTACGCTGAAATCATGTCGTATTGGCAATGTACGTTAATATTCTTTTAATTTTAGTTTTTAACAAAGTGAAAATAACAGTAAAGAACTTCATGTGAGTAAATATTTAATAAAATCAGTCTCAATTGTAATAATAGCAAATGATTTATTCGTTCATTTCTGTGAATCCTTTATTTAAATAAATGTAGTTAAATCCGCTGGCTAGTAGTCGTATTGGTCTATTACCACAGACGTATAGCTAATAAACGAGCGAGATTTATTAGGGTCTTATAAAGCGAATTGGGCTTAGTCATGTCCACCGAATATTTTTTGCTTTGTATGAAACATGAAACGTCAACACGCCAGGTGAATAAAAGCAGCACATTTTATTTGGATTATAAGGGCTTTAGCACACGCTAGCTTCTTTAAACTAGTCTCAGCGGGCCAAGAAAAAGTGATCTTGGTTTTCAAACATTTGGAGTATTTTGCCAGGAGTGCTTGGCTTTTATTTTTCTCAATTTCTCCGTTATTACGTTCCGAGACTTTGTGAGATTTTGTCAGTAGGTTTCAGTAAATTGCTGTCCTTGAACAGCGCTGGCCCTTCAGTATTTTCTACTCTACATGCAGCGCAACGCAGACTGGTCGGCGGAAGGTGCCGCGAGAGGACCGCTCTCGGGTTGTTCTCACAGTGATCTGACGTCATACGCCGGTCCATCTGCACCTGCTGTTTGTAATAACCTGATTCCGATTGGCCGGTGCGACATGGACACGTCATGCGATCAAAACGCTTGTTTACCCGTCAGTCTGGCAGCTTGCTTTAACTTCTTTTGTCCGGTCGGAGACGAAGGTATGACCTTTGACTGCTGCAACAATATAATTACATTAAACAACTTTTAACATTCCCATCGGCCCACGGCGGACCGATGGCCAGTACATGCCTAGGCTCAGCTCACGTGCATTCTTTAAAGCGCTTCAGTTCGCGGCGGCATTCACTCGCGGCCGTACTACGGCGGCACCCCTGATAGCGTCTTCTCTCGAAGCTAAGCAGGCTCGAGCCTGGTTAATCCCTGGATGAGAGACCGCCTCCGGTGGCGGGACTAGAGTGGAATTTTTTTAACCGGGCGGCCAAGTCTGCTTTATGCGGTACAATGTCCATGAAAGAACACTACGTGTTTCCATGTTTTAAAAAACGATGAATGAAGTTTATGAACCCAATAGACACATATCCCTAACTGCATGCATTACTAGATGTAAAAGTAATGTCAGTTTGAATTTAACACCTCTTTTACATCTGATTTACTGTCTGTTAATGAACCAAAATATCCAATGCAGTAACTTTCTTAAAAGTCGATCGGAAAATATAAATTCCATGATAAAACTTACACTTACTTCAAATAGCAGAGCTCAGCGCAACGGATTTAAAAAAGAAAAGAAATGACGGATTTATCTTACTTTGCAAAGTTACTCAGTCGGGAGCAGTGAATGATTTTCTCTTCTTCTTATTTTCTTAACTTTAATGACAGAAGCGTCGGCGGTTTAGGCTCATCATTAGAACGAATGCATTAAAATGTTTAGTCGTTTAAGACATGCAGTGACGAATTGTTTGCTAAAAAGCTATTTTGACATTTGAGCATTTTCAGTTCATGCCAAAAAGACGCGAACATGAACTCGTTTAAGCTCTAGTTCTGCAGGCGGGCAATCGGTGGGTACGATGCCCCCGTCCAGGTGTCAGGTTCAAGGCGGCGGTCCAGTCCAGCTGGTAATCATAGCTTATAAAGATCACTTCGCCAATGAAAACTCGGCGTTGGGTTTCGTTGTAAATAAAATAAACAAAAAACAGTGCAAATAAGAAAAAGACAAGCCAATATTAGACTTTTTTCAGTCCCCAGATAGACAATTTCTGTACACTCTTCCAGCTTACGCTGAAATCATGTCGTATTGGCAATGTACGTTAATATTCTTTTAATTTTAGTTTTTAACAAAGTGAAAATAACAGTAAAGAACTTCATGTGAGTAAATATTTAATAAAATCAGTCTCAATTGTAATAATAGCAAATGATTTATTCGTTCATTTCTGTGAATCGTTTATTTAAATAAATGTAGTTAAATCCGCTGGCTAGTAGTCGTATTGGTCTATTACCACAGACGTATAGCTAATAAACGAGCGAGATTTATTAGGGTCTTATAAAGCGAATTGGGCTTAGTCATGTCCACCGAATATTTTTTGCTTTGTATGAAACATGAAACGTCAACACGCCAGGTGAATAAAAGCAGCACATTTTATTTGGATTATAAGGGCTTTAGCACACGCTAGCTTCTTTAAACTAGTCTCAGCGGGCCAGGAAAAAGTGATCTTGGTTTTCAAACATTTGGAGTATTTTGCCAGGAGTGCTTGGCTTTTATTTTTCTCAATTTCTCCGTTATTACGTTCCGAGACTTTGTGAGATTTTGTCAGTAGGTTTCAGTAAATTGCTGTCCTTGAACAGCGCTGGCCCTTCAGTATTTTCTACCCTACATGCAGCGCAACGCAGACTGGTCGGCGGAAGGTGCCGCGAGAGGACCGCTCTCGGGTTGTTCTCGCAGTGATCTGACGTCATACGCCGGTCCATCTGCACCTGCTGTTTGTAATAACCTGATTCTGATTGGCCGGTGCGACATGGACACGTCATGCGATCAAAACGCTTGTTTACCCGTCAGTCTGGCAGCTTGCTTTAACTTCTTTTGTCCGGTCGGAGACGAAGGTATGACCTTTGACTGCTGCAACAATATAATTACATTAAACAACTTTTAACATTCCCATCGGCCCACGGCGGACCGATGGCCAGTACATGCCTAGGCTCAGCTCACGTGCATTCTTTAAAGCGCTTCAGTTCGCGGCGGCATTCACTCGCGGCCGTACTACGGCGGCACCCCTGATAGCGTCTTCTCTCGAAGCTAAGCAGGCTCGAGCCTTGTTAATCCCTGGATGAGAGACCGCCTCCGGTGGCGGGACTAGAGTGGAATTTTTTTAACCGGGCGGCCAAGTCTGCTTTAGGCGGTACAATGTCCATGAAAGAACACTACGTGTATCCATGTTTTAAAAAAGGATGAATGAAGCTTATGAACCCAATAGACACATATCCCTAACTGCACGCATTACTAGATGTAAAAGTAATGTCAGTTTGAATTTAACACCTCTTTTACATCTGATTTACTGTCTGTTAATGAACCAAAATATCCAATGCAGTAACTTTCTTAAAAGTCGATCGGAAAATATAAATTCCATGATAAAACTTACACTTACTTCAAATAGCAGAGCTCAGCGCAATGGATTTAAAAAAGAAAAGAAATGACGGATTTATCTTACTTTGCAAAGTTACTCAGTCGGGAGCAGTGAATGATTTTCTCTTCTTCTTATTTTCTTAACTTTAATGACAGAAGCGTCGGCAGTTTAGGCTCATCATTATAACGAATGCATTAAAATGTTTAGTCGTTTAAGACATGCAGTGACGAATTGTTTGCTAAAAAGCTATTTTGACATTTGAGCATTTTCAGTTCATGCCAAAAAGACGCGAACATGAACTCGTTTAAGCTCTAGTTCTGCAGGCGGGCAATCGGTGGGTACGATGCCCCCGTCCAGGTGTCAGGTTCAAGGCGGCGGTCCAGTCCAGCTGGTAATCATAGCTTATAAAGATCACTTCGCCAATGAAAACTCGGCGTTGGGTTTCGTTGTAAATAAAATAAACAAAAAACAGTGCAAATAAGGAAAAGACAAGCCAATATTAGACTTTTTTCAGTCCCCAGATAGACAATTTCTGTACACTCTTCCAGCTTACGCTGAAATCATGTCGTATTGGCAATGTACGTTAATATTCTTTTAATTTTAGTTTTTAACAAAGTGAAAATAACAGTAAAGAACTTCATGTGAGTAAATATTTAATAAAATCAGTCTCAATTGTAATAATAGCAAATGATTTATTCGTTCATTTCTGTGAATCCTTTATTTAAATAAATGTAGTTAAATCCGCTGGCTAGTAGTCGTATTGGTCTATTACCACAGACGTATAGCTAATAAACGAGCGAGATTTATTAGGGTCTTATAAAGCGAATTGGGCTTAGTCATGTCCACCGAATATTTTTTGCTTTGTATGAAACATGAAACGTCAACACGCCAGGTGAATAAAAGCAGCACATTTTATTTGGATTATAAGGGCTTTAGCACACGCTAGCTTCTTTAAACTAGTCTCAGCGGGCCAGGAAAAAGTGATCTTGGTTTTCAAACATTTGGAGTATTTTGCCAGGAGTGCTTGGCTTTTATTTTTCTCAATTTCTCCGTTATTACGTTCCGAGACTTTGTGAGATTTTGTCAGTAGGTTTCAGTAAATTGCTGTCCTTGAACAGCGCTGGCCCTTCAGTATTTTCTACTCTACATGCAGCGCAACGCAGACTGGTCGGCGGAAGGTGCCGCGAGAGGACCGCTCTCGGGTTGTTCTCGCAGTGATCTGACGTCATACGCCGGTCCATCTGCACCTGCTGTTTGTAATAACCTGATTCCGATTGGCCGGTGCGACATGGACACGTCATGCGATCAAAACGCTTGTTTACCCGTCAGTCTGGCAGCTTGCTTTAACTTCTTTTGTCCGGTCGGAGACGAAGGTATGACCTTTGACTGCTGCAACAATATAATTACATTAAACAACTTTTAACATTCCCATCGGCCCACGGCGGACCGATGGCCAGTACATGCCTAGGCTCAGCTCACGTGCATTCTTTAAAGCGCTTCAGTTCGCGGCGGCATTCACTCGCGGCCGTACTACGGCGGCACCCCTAATAGCGTCTTCTCTCGAAGCTAAGCAGGCTCGAGCCTGGTTAATCCCTGGATGAGAGACCGCCTCCGGTGGCGGGACTAGAGTGGAATTTTTTTAACCGGGCGGCCAAGTCTGCTTTAGGCGGTACAATGTCCATGAAAGAACACTACGTGTATCCATGTTTTAAAAAAGGATGAATGAAGCTTATGAACCCAATAGACACATATCAGTAGTTGTATGGGGACGGCACTCGTCAAACTTTTATGACCCCCTCCCCCACCCGGTGACAGTTGCTGTCTGACAGGTCGTTTTTATGACCCTTTGACAGGGGGGCGGGACCATCAATCAAAATCTGTACAAGTTGTCAACTTTAGACAGAGAGTATTTAATGGGTTTATGACGGGTCATTTAGAGTGATTGTTTTTCCTGAGTGTGTTTTATGTCAAGCGTATGGTGTCATGTTTAATGACGGCTCGTGTTTCGACATTTGCTGTTTATTGACATTTGATGTCAGATCTCAACCATCCTCCCTCCTTTCGCACAAGACATGCATTCTTTCACAGGGGTGCGTGTTGTAAAGCGATTAAAGATTTCTAAAACTCAATGTTGGTAAAACAATCCCCCATTACGGTGTCAAAAAAGTAAATTGTTTATTTTAGATTTAGACAAATCATGAACAATGCTACGATTAAAACATTTGTTTGTAACATCACAAGTTATTTAATGAAATATTCCGTATACGTGTATAGTTTAAGCAATGATCTGAGCCATAACCTTCGGAGCCGGCAATACTACAATCTTTAGACGAAAGTCTAAACTAAATACAATTTTAAACGATTCATGAGTTCCGTGAATCTTTTCATAACCTGCACTATAGTTTCACGCGTATTAAAGATCCGGCGGTGCCTGACAAAGCGCCGGGTGAGCGTTCATATCTGCCATTTTAAAATAATGTTAATAAATGTAATTCTGTCCACTATGGCAAAATAGGATTTTATTTTAGATTTACGGGAAACTTTAACCAAGTCTCTGATTAAGACATGTGTATACGTGCACAGATGGTGACAGAGAAACTTATATATGACGTTAATAAACTTTTAAATGTTTTTAAGAAGTATTCACCCCATTTTGGGGTTTTATTTTTAATTAAAGGCTTCTTAAAACATGTGTGATTATGTGTATATTATACAAAGAGTCTTATATTGTCTGCTCTGACAAAAATAAAGTATTATTTAGATTTAGGTCAATTGACTGCGTGTATCTTATAAATACAACTTGATAATACGTTTGTTTTGTCAAGAGACTTTTTTAAAGTCACGCAAGAATAAAATCTTTTAGTTGTAACTGGTTAACCTTAAATGTACTATCATCTATTTAACTATAAGCTATATTTTACTGAACAGCCTCAAAGTTTTTGATGTTGAGCTTATGACCGTGTGTGATAGATATTTCACAGCAGGGTCGGTTTGTAATCTAGGTAGAGTCTTTTAAAACTGTAGTGGTAAAATGTAATATGGTAACTCTGTCAAAAAAAAGTAAAAGGTTTATTTTAGATCATAATCTATTTTATGGCAAACATTACTGTATCTAAAAGTTTTTAACAACACAATTTATTTAATGAAATACGCAGTATGTGTATAGCAATGAATTGTACCAAAACCCCCGTAGGTCGACATTTCTTTAGACTAAATCCTATTTATTTTAAACTATATAAAAGTTTAATCTTTTCAGACATAGTATTCTGATCACACCATTAGATAGCGCTCCGGCGTTTACAAACATACGCGGATGAATGTTCATATCCACCGTTAAGAAACTTTTAAACGATTAAAAACACTTTCATATCATCTTCTGGGTTTTGTTTTAAATTAATGATATCTTAAAACCAACTGGGAATATGTGTTTATTACACAATAAAATGTAATTATGGCCGCTCCGGTATAATAGGGGTTTTATTTTAGATTTGGGGCTTTCTTTAACCAAGTCTCTGATTAAAACATGTGAATGCGTGCACCAAAGTTGTCAGATAACGTAGACTGATGCGCACATATATCTGGTGTTAAGAGCCTTTTAAACGTTTTAAGACATTTCACACCCTATTTTGAGTTTAATTCATTAATGTCATCTAATATCGAAGTGTGTACATGTCTATTTACGATAAATGTAACACGGTACGTATTGTCAAAATAAAAGGTTTCTTGAACATGTTATTCCAGTGTGTGGTTCTTGTCTTGCGAGTGTTCGACATATTTAGTGATGTGGAAAAAGTTTGTTGTTTGGACGAACAGTTTCAGTCTCTCTCTCTCTCTCTCTCTCTCTCTCTCTCTCTCTCTCTCTCTCTCTCTCTCTCTCTCTCTCTCTCTCTCTCTCTCTCTCTCTCTCTCTCTCTCTCTCTCTCTCTCTCTCTCTCTCACCAGTCCGCTATCAACCAGCAGACAACCCCCCCAGATGTCTGGACAGAGGGAGTGTTGGTAAAATAAAAGAAACTCAGCCCCCATTGACAAAAAGTAATAGGTTTATTTTAGATTTCAGGCTTCATTACTCAGATACAGATTAAAGCATGTTATTTCTAATTCGTAATTTAAAGAAACTTAGAAGTTTTAAGACATTTCATCACACATCCTATGATGACATAAACCCTTGTGTTAGCCCTTAGAGGACAACAAAACGGGTGCAAATATTATTTATCAACGTTTGATGTTGTTATAAACCAGGTTGTTACATACGTGACAACAATCATTGCTTTAAAGACAAAACATTTAACAAATTTGACATTTTGTTAAACATGGTTGTGTGCGTCCACAAACACAACATCAGTTAGGACATGGTTCTACATAATATTAAAATCACGGGCTTACGTTAAATAGGTAAACCTTAATTTTTACTAAATAAAATAAAAATAAACTATTTTAACATATTATCTGATATTAGGTTAGGTTTAAGATGAATTAGTGTCTATAGCTTTACGAATTACATCGTAAAACCCCCAGCGGATATGGTGTGTGCGTGTGTGTGTGTGTGTGTGCAATGGATGTTATCACGTGGTGCGGACCGAACGACCAACGCTGCGGGGGTTGTGAAGCGAAGAATGAGTTCAGATGAGAAGTTTTTCCTTCTGAACACAGAACATTTACCAAAAACGTAACCCACGGATTAACACATCACAGAACAATTTGAACAACCGTGTCGGATTCGTACACACCAGAGGACTGTTTTATGTTTTGCAGAAACTGTGGAAACTTTTGATGCTGCAAAGGTGTCCGAATTCGCAAACAAGCTATCAAAAGCCATCCGGCGGAAACAGTGGACACGAGCCTTTTGTTGCTGAGAAGGCGATTGAACTCAGAAACAAACAAGCAAGCAAAGTTGTCTACGAAACTACAGATTCTTGAAAAAGATGGCACAAAGATCATTCGAACGACTACGCAATGGCCAGATGGGGTATGTGTACGGGACCGACCTTTTTAAAGATATGCTTAAAAAGAACTACAAGCGCGAGATGTCCAATCTACTATGTACTGTGATATACAAAGAGGCCAATGTGTGCATGCCTCCAAACTATTGCGAAGCTAACGCCGAGTGTGTAACCAGACTCAAGGAAAAAACAGATGTTGTGAAAAGTATAGATGACACGATCAATAGCATGGTGCAGACGGTGGTACAGGCCCAAGAGGAACCCAGTGTGATTATTAGAAAGGCCCTAGAGATATTTTATGAATGTGACGAGGTCGAGTTTTACGTTGTCAATATCATAATTATGATGGCATTTGTAATTGATGTATGCATTGATATCCTTGTAAAGAAACGAGAAATTAATGTGTGGGAAATCATAGAAAATGCCGTAGATTTCATGTTTTGAAAAGGGTCTTGGTTCATGCACGCACGTTCTACGGTATCTAGACAATATCATAACGTTTAATAATGATGATGCCTAAAAACCAATCGTGTGAACCAGTGGTATATCTTACGCAAGTTTTTACAGTTGTTTTTAGTTTTCCAAAAGTTTCATTCTGTTTTATTTTTTACTCAACATTATGATTGGCAAGCCATGTCCGGCAACAATTGTATACGCTAACAAAAACTACGTTCTAGTAGTTTCAATGTATGGTCACTGTTGTTTTTCATCATTGATTTTGTTTACTGCTTATGTTTTTGTATGTTTTGATGTACCGATTTCATAAAAACAAAAAATATACAAGGATTTTTGGTCTTAATGTCTGTGTTGTTACCATTAGAACATTTAGACATCTTGTTCAGACAACGTGTGACATTGCTCATTCTTCATATGTTTTTGCAAATCCACACAGAGAAATGTGAAAGATTAATAGAAATTACATGTGGCTACATCACATGTTTTTTCAGAGGCGTAAAAATAAAAGTCAACAGTGTTAGTATGGGGATCTAAAACATCACATGCACGATATGATCCTAATTTTGTTACCTGACGTCTGTCACATAGCCAAAGATCATCTACTTCATGTCTCTACGAATCCTGACAGAGCTTTAGTTTCATATACACAACACATCAAATGTAAACCACGGTAAACTAAATACATTTGACAGTCAAGATCTCTAATTTTCTGACAACCCCAAAAAAAAAGATGATGAGGTCATCATCAAACACCGCTCACTTTTAAGGTACCGAAAGGTTTTTGTTTATTTTAGTATAACTCAACGCTGAAATTTTAGTTAAGCACACAGAAATGCACAGATTTTACGTTTTCAGTATACATGTGTACATCACATAGTGATTTCAGTCTCAACTAGATCGATGATCTATCAATATTAGTCACAAATGTTGTTTGTATGAGTGCTCTGATTTCACAAAACATCCATTTACATTCAAAACCTTTTGGATTCAACGCCTTAAAGTCATCAATGTTATTTCGTTCACATCAAACGCACCAAAATTTTGAATGTGCAAACTGTTTTACTTCGTTTTAAACATGTTTGTGCGGTTTCGGTCTAGATTTTTATAGAAAACTTCAGAACATGACACCATTTTAACATTTACAAAAGGATGAAACATTTTACTTTTAACTGGATCCCATGAGTATGTGTTGCTGTGACAAATACCTTTGATTGTTTGGAAATTATATGAATGCAGAGAAACAACGCAAAAGTTTTGAACTTTAACATAATTTATATGCGTCCTGATTTTTAAAAACAGTAAGCTGTAATGTTTCTTACACACAGATCTAAACACATCACAAGTCTCAATGTTTAATAACATAAAAACCTGTATGCAAAGGTTTGTTGGCGTATTTTTAGACACAAGCTGTTTATTTTCATCTTTAAACAAATGTGTATGACAAAAGTTGTTCTGCCTGAACTGCCACTAAGGATCGATGCCGAAATGTTAAATCTAAGTATTTGCAAAACAACCTTCACCGTCATATAGATGTTTTCAATCTAATGGTACCTGTTTAAATGCGACCATACTATTTCAAACATTACCAAGTTGTAGATGGTTGTGACTCAATTTACAAAGGTTTTAACACACATTACTGTTTGTCACGGTGTGTTTCATCGCATTGCTGATGTATGCAACAGACTCTCAAGTTTTATGTTAAAAGGATTACTAAAAATAAAAACCTAAGCATTCTGTATTATGTTGGTGTTGATGATTTTACAAGTTTACAGTTTCAAACATTTTTGCTATATTCGCTGTGAAAGATTTAGTAAATAAATCTAAAACATAAACAGTGTTGAAGCGTTACCTTAATCTTCTAGCAACAATTTTCAAGAGATTACCAACATGTATGATGTACTAACTGTCAGGGGATCTGTGATATTATTTTCTGAAGTAATTAGCTATCTAATGGCTACTGCACAATAACTTATGCGATAAAGAGTTTGTTACATAACCTATAGAAACGAAACAAGATAAATTACAAAGTCACTGGCTTGAGGTTTACACTTAAACAAATCACGCAGATGTTTAAAGTGGTACATGTGTTTTATTTCTCATCAAGTAAAAGAAATACATAATTTGTTATCATTGTAGTGTAGAAATATCACAACGTTTTTCACAAGAATGTGATCATCCATCGGTTCAATAATTTCACAAACAGCAATTTGATCATTATTTGATATTGTAAACACACACAAACACACAGTAATAGTCTCTAAAGATTCTACAGAATACCATTAGCTTTTTGTCATCAAGTTTGTAACAGATGTATCACGAAGCCTGTTTCATGATCTTGAAACCAAACAGTCTGTGGAATCGATACACGCAATGTGTATTGATTCATCAGGCATTGTCGTATCCTTCTTGGGGACACAGGTCCATTGGAACATCATCAGACATTACCATCACCCTACAACAACACCACCCTTTGTACGGCTCAAGTAATGTCTGATGATGTTCCAATGGACCTGTGTCCCCAAGAAGGATACGACAATGCCTGATGAATCAATACACATTGCGTGTATCGATTCCACAGACTGTTTGGTTTCAAGATCATGAAACAGGCTTCGTGATACATCTGTTACAAACTTGATGACAAAAAGCTAATGGTATTCTGTAGAATCTTTAGAGACTATTACTGTGTGTTTGTGTGTGTTTACAATATCAAATAATGATCAAATTGCTGTTTGTGAAATTATTGAACCGATGGATGATCACATTCTTGTGAAAAACGTTGTGATATTTCTACACTACAATGATAACAAATTATGTATTTCTTTTACTTGATGAGAAATAAAACACATGTACCACTTTAAACATCTGCGTGATTTGTTTAAGTGTAAACCTCAAGCCAGTGACTTTGTAATTTATCTTGTTTCGTTTCTATAGGTTATGTAACAAACTCTTTATCGCATAAGTTATTGTGCAGTAGCCATTAGATAGCTAATTACTTCAGAAAATAATATCACAGATCCCCTGACAGTTAGTACATCATACATGTTGGTAATCTCTTGAAAATTGTTGCTAGAAGATTAAGGTAACGATTCAACACTGTTTATGTTTTAGATTTATTTACTAAATCTTTCACAGCGAATATAGCAAAAATGTTTGAAACTGTAAACTTGTAAAATCATCAACACCAACATAATACAGAATGCTTAGGTTTTTATTTTTAGTAATCCTTTTAACATAAAACTTGAGAGTCTGTTGCATACATCAGCAATGCGATGAAACACACCGTGACATACAGTAATGTGTGTTAAAACCTTTGTAAATTGAGTCACAACCATCTACAACTTGGTAATGTTTGAAATAGTATGGTCGCATTTAAACAGGTACCATTAGATTGAAAACATCTATATGACGGTGAAGGTTGTTTTGCAAATACTTAGATTTAACATTTCGGCATCGATCCTTAGTGGCAGTTCAGGCAGAACAACTTTTGTCATACACATTTGTTTAAAGATGAAAATAAACAGCTTGTGTCTAAAAATACGCCAACAAACCTTTGCATACAGGTTTTTATGTTATTAAACATTGAGACTTGTGATGTGTTTAGATCTGTGTGTAAGAAACATTACAGCTTACTGTTTTTAAAAATCAGGACGCATATAAATTATGTTAAAGTTCAAAACTTTTGCGTTGTTTCTCTGCATTCATATAATTTCCAAACAATCAAAGGTATTTGTCACAGCAACACATACTCATGGGATCCAGTTAAAAGTAAAATGTTTCATCCTTTTGTAAATGTTAAAATGGTGTCATGTTCTGAAGTTTTCTATAAAAATCTAGACCGAAACCGCACAAACATGTTTAAAACGAAGTAAAACAGTTTGCACATTCAAAATTTTGGTGCGTTTGATGTGAACGAAATAACATTGATGACTTTAAGGCGTTGAATCCAAAAGGTTTTGAATGTAAATGGATGTTTTGTGAAATCAGAGCACTCATACAAACAACATTTGTGACTAATATTGATAGATCATCGATCTAGTTGAGACTGAAATCACTATGTGATGTACACATGTATACTGAAAACGTAAAATCTGTGCATTTCTGTGTGCTTAACTAAAATTTCAGCGTTGAGTTATACTAAAATAAACAAAAACCTTTCGGTACCTTAAAAGTGAGCGGTGTTTGATGATGACCTCATCATCTTTTTTTTTGGGGTTGTCAGAAAATTAGAGATCTTGACTGTCAAATGTATTTAGTTTACCGTGGTTTACATTTGATGTGTTGTGTATATGAAACTAAAGCTCTGTCAGGATTCGTAGAGACATGAAGTAGATGATCTTTGGCTATGTGACAGACGTCAGGTAACAAAATTAGGATCATATCGTGCATGTGATGTTTTAGATCCCCATACTAACACTGTTGACTTTTATTTTTACGCCTCTGAAAAAACATGTGATGTAGCCACATGTAATTTCTATTAATCTTTCACATTTCTCTGTGTGGATTTGCAAAAACATATGAAGAATGAGCAATGTCACACGTTGTCTGAACAAGATGTCTAAATGTTCTAATGGTAACAACACAGACATTAAGACCAAAAATCCTTGTATATTTTTTGTTTTTATGAAATCGGTACATCAAAACATACAAAAACATAAGCAGTAAACAAAATCAATGATGAAAAACAACAGTGACCATACATTGAAACTACTAGAACGTAGTTTTTGTTAGCGTATACAATTGTTGCCGGACATGGCTTGCCAATCATAATGTTGAGTAAAAAATAAAACAGAATGAAACTTTTGGAAAACTAAAAACAACTGTAAAAACTTGCGTAAGATATACCACTGGTTCACACGATTGGTTTTTAGGCATCATCATTATTAAACGTTATGATATTGTCTAGATACCGTAGAACGTGCGTGCATGAACCAAGACCCTTTTCAAAACATGAAATCTACGGCATTTTCTATGATTTCCCACACATTAATTTCTCGTTTCTTTACAAGGATATCAATGCATACATCAATTACAAATGCCATCATAATTATGATATTGACAACGTAAAACTCGACCTCGTCACATTCATAAAATATCTCTAGGGCCTTTCTAATAATCACACTGGGTTCCTCTTGGGCCTGTACCACCGTCTGCACCATGCTATTGATCGTGTCATCTATACTTTTCACAACATCTGTTTTTTCCTTGAGTCTGGTTACACACTCGGCGTTAGCTTCGCAATAGTTTGGAGGCATGCACACATTGGCCTCTTTGTATATCACAGTACATAGTAGATTGGACATCTCGCGCTTGTAGTTCTTTTTAAGCATATCTTTAAAAAGGTCGGTCCCGTACACATACCCCATCTGGCCATTGCGTAGTCGTTCGAATGATCTTTGTGCCATCTTTTTCAAGAATCTGTAGTTTCGTAGACAACTTTGCTTGCTTGTTTGTTTCTGAGTTCAATCGCCTTCTCAGCAACAAAAGGCTCGTGTCCACTGTTTCCGCCGGATGGCTTTTGATAGCTTGTTTGCGAATTCGGACACCTTTGCAGCATCAAAAGTTTCCACAGTTTCTGCAAAACATAAAACAGTCCTCTGGTGTGTACGAATCCGACACGGTTGTTCAAATTGTTCTGTGATGTGTTAATCCGTGGGTTACGTTTTTGGTAAATGTTCTGTGTTCAGAAGGAAAAACTTCTCATCTGAACTCATTCTTCGCTTCACAACCCCCGCAGCGTTGGTCGTTCGGTCCGCACCACGTGATAACATCCATTGCACACACACACACACACACGCACACACCATATCCGCTGGGGGTTTTACGATGTAATTCGTAAAGCTATAGACACTAATTCATCTTAAACCTAACCTAATATCAGATAATATGTTAAAATAGTTTATTTTTATTTTATTTAGTAAAAATTAAGGTTTACCTATTTAACGTAAGCCCGTGATTTTAATATTATGTAGAACCATGTCCTAACTGATGTTGTGTTTGTGGACGCACACAACCATGTTTAACAAAATGTCAAATTTGTTAAATGTTTTGTCTTTAAAGCAATGATTGTTGTCACGTATGTAACAACCTGGTTTATAACAACATCAAACGTTGATAAATAATATTTGCACCCGTTTTGTTGTCCTCTAAGGGCTAACACAAGGGTTTATGTCATCATAGGATGTGTGATGAAATGTCTTAAAACTTCTAAGTTTCTTTAAATTACGAATTAGAAATAACATGCTTTAATCTGTATCTGAGTAATGAAGCCTGAAATCTAAAATAAACCTATTACTTTTTGTCAATGGGGGCTGAGTTTCTTTTATTTTACCAACACTCCCTCTGTCCAGACATCTGGGGGGGTTGTCTGCTGGTTGATAGCGGACTGGTGAGAGAGAGAGAGAGAGAGAGAGAGAGAGAGAGAGAGAGAGAGAGAGAGAGAGAGAGAGAGAGAGAGAGAGAGAGAGAGAGAGAGAGAGAGAGAGAGAGAGAGAGAGAGAGAGACTGAAACTGTTCGTCCAAACAACAAACTTTTTCCACATCACTAAATATGTCGAACACTCGCAAGACAAGAACCACACACTGGAATAACATGTTCAAGAAACCTTTTATTTTGACAATACGTACCGTGTTACATTTATCGTAAATAGACATGTACACACTTCGATATTAGATGACATTAATGAATTAAACTCAAAATAGGGTGTGAAATGTCTTAAAACGTTTAAAAGGCTCTTAACACCAGATATATGTGCGCATCAGTCTACGTTATCTGACAACTTTGGTGCACGCATTCACATGTTTTAATCAGAGACTTGGTTAAAGAAAGCCCCAAATCTAAAATAAAACCCCTATTATACCGGAGCGGCCATAATTACATTTTATTGTGTAATAAACACATATTCCCAGTTGGTTTTAAGATATCATTAATTTAAAACAAAACCCAGAAGATGATATGAAAGTGTTTTTAATCGTTTAAAAGTTTCTTAACGGTGGATATGAACATTCATCCGCGTATGTTTGTAAACGCCGGAGCGCTATCTAATGGTGTGATCAGAATACTATGTCTGAAAAGATTAAACTTTTATATAGTTTAAAATAAATAGGATTTAGTCTAAAGAAATGTCGACCTACGGGGGTTTTGGTACAATTCATTGCTATACACATACTGCGTATTTCATTAAATAAATTGTGTTGTTAAAAACTTTTAGATACAGTAATGTTTGCCATAAAATAGATTATGATCTAAAATAAACCTTTTACTTTTTTTTGACAGAGTTACCATATTACATTTTACCACTACAGTTTTAAAAGACTCTACCTAGATTACAAACCGACCCTGCTGTGAAATATCTATCACACACGGTCATAAGCTCAACATCAAAAACTTTGAGGCTGTTCAGTAAAATATAGCTTATAGTTAAATAGATGATAGTACATTTAAGGTTAACCAGTTACAACTAAAAGATTTTATTCTTGCGTGACTTTAAAAAAGTCTCTTGACAAAACAAACGTATTATCAAGTTGTATTTATAAGATACACGCAGTCAATTGACCTAAATCTAAATAATACTTTATTTTTGTCAGAGCAGACAATATAAGACTCTTTGTATAATATACACATAATCACACATGTTTTAAGAAGCCTTTAATTAAAAATAAAACCCCAAAATGGGGTGAATACTTCTTAAAAACATTTAAAAGTTTATTAACGTCATATATAAGTTTCTCTGTCACCATCTGTGCACGTATACACATGTCTTAATCAGAGACTTGGTTAAAGTTTCCCGTAAATCTAAAATAAAATCCTATTTTGCCATAGTGGACAGAATTACATTTATTAACATTATTTTAAAATGGCAGATATGAACGCTCACCCGGCGCTTTGTCAGGCACCGCCGGATCTTTAATACGCGTGAAACTATAGTGCAGGTTATGAAAAGATTCACGGAACTCATGAATCGTTTAAAATTGTATTTAGTTTAGACTTTCGTCTAAAGATTGTAGTATTGCCGGCTCCGAAGGTTATGGCTCAGATCATTGCTTAAACTATACACGTATACGGAATATTTCATTAAATAACTTGTGATGTTACAAACAAATGTTTTAATCGTAGCATTGTTCATGATTTGTCTAAATCTAAAATAAACAATTTACTTTTTTGACACCGTAATGGGGGATTGTTTTACCAACATTGAGTTTTAGAAATCTTTAATCGCTTTACAACACGCACCCCTGTGAAAGAATGCATGTCTTGTGCGAAAGGAGGGAGGATGGTTGAGATCTGACATCAAATGTCAATAAACAGCAAATGTCGAAACACGAGCCGTCATTAAACATGACACCATACGCTTGACATAAAACACACTCAGGAAAAACAATCACTCTAAATGACCCGTCATAAACCCATTAAATACTCTCTGTCTAAAGTTGACAACTTGTACAGATTTTGATTGATGGTCCCGCCCCCCTGTCAAAGGGTCATAAAAACGACCTGTCAGACAGCAACTGTCACCGGGTGGGGGAGGGGGTCATAAAAGTTTGACGAGTGCCGTCCCCATACAACTACTCATATCCCTAACTGCACGCATTACTAGATGTAAAAGTAATGTCAGTGTGAATTTAACACCTCTTTTACATCTGATTTACTGTCTGTTAATGAAGCAAAATATCCAATGCAGTAACTTTCTTAAAAGTCGATCGGAAAATATAAATTCCATGATAAAACTTACACTTACTTCAAATAGCAGAGCTCAGCGCAATGGATTTAAAAAAGAAAAGAAATGACGGATTTATCTTACTTTGCAAAGTTACTCAGTCGGGAGCAGTGAATGATTTTCTCTTCTTCTTATTTTCATAACTTTAATGACAGAAGCGTCGGCGGTTTAGGCTCATCATTAGAACGAATGCATTAAAATGTTTAGTCGTTTAAGACATGCAGTGACGAATTGTTTGCTAAAAAGCTATTTTGACATTTGAGCATTTTCAGTTCATGCCAAAAAGACGCGAACATGAACTCGTTTAAGCTCTAGTTCTGCAGGCGGGCAATCGGTGGGTACGATGCCCCCGTCCAGGTGTCAGGTTCAAGGCGGCGGTCCAGTCCAGCTGGTAATCATAGCTTATAAAGATCACTTCGCCAATGAAAACTCGGCGTTGGGTTTCGTTGTAAATAAAATAAACAAAAAACAGTGCAAATAAGGAAAAGACAAGCCAATATTAGACTTTTTTCAGTCCCCAGATAGACAATTTCTGTACACTCTTCCAGCTTACGCTGAAATCATGTCGTATTGGCAATGTACGTTAATATTCTTTTAATTTTAGTTTTTAACAAAGTGAAAATAACAGTAAAGAACTTCATGTGAGTAAATATTTAATAAAATCAGTCTCAATTGTAATAATAGCAAATGATTTATTCGTTCATTTCTGTGAATCCTTTATTTAAATAAATGTAGTTAAATCCGCTGGCTAGTAGTCGTATTGGTCTATTACCACAGACGTATAGCTAATAAACGAGCGAGATTTATTAGGGTCTTATAAAGCGAATTGGGCTTAGTCATGTCCACCGAATATTTTTTGCTTTGTATGAAACATGAAACGTCAACATGCCAGGTGAATAAAAGCAGCACATTTTATTTGGATTATAAGGGCTTTAGCACACGCTAGCTTCTTTAAACTAGTCTCAGCGGGCCAGGAAAAAGTGATCTTGGTTTTCAAACATTTGGAGTATTTTGCCAGGAGTGCTTGGCTTTTATTTTTCTCAATTTCTCCGTTATTACGTTCCGAGACTTTGTGAGATTTTGTCAGTAGGTTTCAGTAAATTGCTGTCCTTGAACAGCGCTGGCCCTTCAGTATTTTCTACTCTACATGCAGCGCAACGCAGACTGGTCGGCGGAAGGTGCCGCGAGAGGACCGCTCTCGGGTTGTTCTCGCAGTGATCTGACGTCATACGCCGGTCCATCTGCACCTGCTGTTTGTAATAACCTGATTCTGATTGGCCGGTGCGACATGTACACGTCATGCGATCAAAACGCTTGTTTACCCGTCAGTCTGGCAGCTTGCTTTAACTTCTTTTGTCCGGTCGGAGACGAAGGTATGACCTTTGACTGCTGCAACAATATAATTACATTAAACAACTTTTAACATTCCCATCGGCCCACGGCGGACCGATGGCCAGTACATGCCTAGGCTCAGCTCACGTGCATTCTTTAAAGCGCTTCAGTTCGCGGCGGCATTCACTCGCGGCCGTACTACGGTCGGCACCCCTGATAGCGTCTTCTCTCGAAGCTAAGCAGGCTCGAGCCTGGTTAATCCCTGGATGAGAGACCGCCTCCGGTGGCGGGACTAGAGTGGAATATTTTTAACCGGGCGGCCAAGTCTGCTTTAGGCGGTACAATGTCCATGAAAGAACACTACGTGTATCCATGTTTTAAAAAAGGATGAATGAAGCTTATGAACCCAATAGACACATATCCCTAACTGCACGCATTACTAGATGTAAAAGTAATGTCAGTGTGAATTTAACACCTCTTTTACATCTGATTTACTGTCTGTTAATGAAGCAAAATATCCAATGCAGTAACTTTCTTAAAAGTCGATCGGAAAATATAAATTCCATGATAAAACTTACACTTACTTCAAATAGCAGAGCTCAGCGCAATGGATTTAAAAAAGAAAAGAAATGACGGATTTATCTTACTTTGCAAAGTTACTCAGTCGGGAGCAGTGAATGATTTTCTCTTCTTCTTATTTTCATAACTTTAATGACAGAAGCGTCGGCGGTTTAGGCTCATCATTAGAACGAATGCATTAAAATGTTTAGTCGTTTAAGACATGCAGTGACGAATTGTTTGCTAAAAAGCTATTTTGACATTTGAGCATTTTCAGTTCATGCCAAAAAGACGCGAACATGAACTCGTTTAAGCTCTAGTTCTGCAGGCGGGCAATCGGTGGGTACGATGCCCCCGTCCAGGTGTCAGGTTCAAGGCGGCGGTCCAGTCCAGCTGGTAATCATAGCTTATAAAGATCACTTCGCCAATGAAAACTCGGCGTTGGGTTTCGTTGTAAATAAAATAAACAAAAAAACAGTGCAAATAAGGAAAAGACAAGCCAATATTAGACTTTTTTCAGTCCCCAGATAGACAATTTCTGTACACTCTTCCAGCTTACGCTGAAATCATGTCGTATTGGCAATGTACGTTAATATTCTTTTAATTTTAGTTTTTAACAAAGTGAAAATAACAGTAAAGAACTTCATGTGAGTAAATATTTAATAAAATCAGTCTCAATTGTAATAATAGCAAATGATTTATTCGTTCATTTATGTGAATCCTTTATTTAAATAAATGTAGTTAAATCCGCTGGCTAGTAGTCGTATTGGTCTATTACCACAGACGTATAGCTAATAAACGAGCGAGATTTATTAGGGTCTTATAAAGCGAATTGGGCTTAGTCATGTCCACCGAATATTTTTTGCTTTGTATGAAACATGAAACGTCAACACGCCAGGTGAATAAAAGCAGCACATTTTATTTGGATTATAAGGGCTTTAGCACACGCTAGCTTCTTTAAACTAGTCTCAGCGGGCAAAGAAAAAGTGATATTGGTTTTCAAACATTTGGAGTATTTTGCCACGAGTGCTTGGCTTTTATTTTTCTCAATTTTTCCGTTATTACGTTCCGAGACTTTGTGAGATTTTGTCAGTAGGTTTCAGTAAATTGCTGTCCTTGAACAGCGCTGGCCCTTCAGTATTTTCTACTCTACATGCAGCGCAACGCAGACTGGTCGGCGGAAGGTGCCGCGAGAGGACCGCTCTCGGGTTGTTCTCGCAGTGATCTGACGTCATACGCCGGTCCATCTGCACCTGCTGTTTGTAATAACCTGATTCTGATTGGCCGGTGCGACATGTACACGTCATGCGATCAAAACGCTTGTTTACCCGTCAGTCTGGCAGCTTGCTTTAACTTCTTTTGTCCGGTCGGAGACGAAGGTATGACCTTTGACTGCTGCAACAATATAATTACATTAAACAACTTTTAACATTCCCATCGGCCCACGGCGGACCGATGGCCAGTACATGCCTAGGCTCAGCTCACGTGCATTCTTTAAAGCGCTTCAGTTCGCGGCGGCATTCACTCGCGGCCGTACTACGGTCGGCACCCCTGATAGCGTCTTCTCTCGAAGCTAAGCAGGCTCGAGCCTGGTTAATCCCTGGATGAGAGACCGCCTCCGGTGGCGGGACTAGAGTGGAATATTTTTAACCGGGCGGCCAAGTCTGCTTTAGGCGGTACAATGTCCATGAAAGAACACTACGTGTATCCATGTTTTAAAAAAGGATGAATGAAGCTTATGAACCCAATAGACACATATCCCTAACTGCACGCATTACTAGATGTAAAAGTAATGTCAGTGTGAATTTAACACCTCTTTTACATCTGATTTACTGTCTGTTAATGAAGCAAAATATCCAATGCAGTAACTTTCTTAAAAGTCGATCGGAAAATATAAATTCCATGATAAAACTTACACTTACTTCAAATAGCAGAGCTCAGCGCAATGGATTTAAAAAAGAAAAGAAATGACGGATTTATCTTACTTTGCAAAGTTACTCAGTCGGGAGCAGTGAATGATTTTCTCTTCTTCTTATTTTCATAACTTTAATGACAGAAGCGTCGGCGGTTTAGGCTCATCATTAGAACGAATGCATTAAAATGTTTAGTCGTTTAAGACATGCAGTGACGAATTGTTTGCTAAAAAGCTATTTTGACATTTGAGCATTTTCAGTTCATGCCAAAAAGACGCGAACATGAACTCGTTTAAGCTCTAGTTCTGCAGGCGGGCAATCGGTGGGTACGATGCCCCCGTCCAGGTGTCAGGTTCAAGGCGGCGGTCCAGTCCAGCTGGTAATCATAGCTTATAAAGATCACTTCGCCAATGAAAACTCGGCGTTGGGTTTCGTTGTAAATAAAATAAACAAAAAAACAGTGCAAATAAGGAAAAGACAAGCCAATATTAGACTTTTTTCAGTCCCCAGATAGACAATTTCTGTACACTCTTCCAGCTTACGCTGAAATCATGTCGTATTGGCAATGTACGTTAATATTCTTTTAATTTTAGTTTTTAACAAAGTGAAAATAACAGTAAAGAACTTCATGTGAGTAAATATTTAATAAAATCAGTCTCAATTGTAATAATAGCAAATGATTTATTCGTTCATTTATGTGAATCCTTTATTTAAATAAATGTAGTTAAATCCGCTGGCTAGTAGTCGTATTGGTCTATTACCACAGACGTATAGCTAATAAACGAGCGAGATTTATTAGGGTCTTATAAAGCGAATTGGGCTTAGTCATGTCCACCGAATATTTTTTGCTTTGTATGAAACATGAAACGTCAACACGCCAGGTGAATAAAAGCAGCACATTTTATTTGGATTATAAGGGCTTTAGCACACGCTAGCTTCTTTAAACTAGTCTCAGCGGGCCAAGAAAAAGTGATATTGGTTTTCAAACATTTGGAGTATTTTGCCACGAGTGCTTGGCTTTTATTTTTCTCAATTTCTCCGTTATTACGTTCCGAGACTTTGTGAGATTTTGTCAGTAGGTTTCAGTAAATTGCTGTCCTTGAACAGCGCTGGCCCTTCAGTATTTTCTACTCTACATGCAGCGCAACGCAGACTGGTCGGCGGAAGGTGCCGCGAGAGGACCGCTCTCGGGTTGTTCTCGCAGTGATCTGACGTCATACGCCGGTCCATCTGCACCTGCTGTTTGTAATAACCTGATTCTGATTGGCCGGTGCGACATGTACACGTCATGCGATCAAAACGCTTGTTTACCCGTCAGTCTGGCAGCTTGCTTTAACTTCTTTTGTCCGGTCGGAGACGAAGGTATGACCTTTGACTGCTGCAACAATATAATTACATTAAACAACTTTTAACATTCCCATCGGCCCACGGCGGACCGATGGCCAGTACATGCCTAGGCTCAGCTCACGTGCATTCTTTAAAGCGCTTCAGTTCGCGGCGGCATTCACTCGCGGCCGTACTACGGTCGGCACCCCTGATAGCGTCTTCTCTCGAAGCTAAGCAGGCTCGAGCCTGGTTAATCCCTGGATGAGAGACCGCCTCCGGTGGCGGGACTAGAGTGGAATATTTTTAACCGGGCGGCCAAGTCTGCTTTAGGCGGTACAATGTCCATGAAAGAACACTACGTGTATCCATGTTTTAAAAAAGGATGAATGAAGCTTATGAACCCAATAGACACATATCCCTAACTGCACGCATTACTAGATGTAAAAGTAATGTCAGTGTGAATTTAACACCTCTTTTACATCTGATTTACTGTCTGTTAATGAAGCAAAATATCCAATGCAGTAACTTTCTTAAAAGTCGATCGGAAAATATAAATTCCATGATAAAACTTACACTTACTTCAAATAGCAGAGCTCAGCGCAATGGATTTAAAAAAGAAAAGAAATGACGGATTTATCTTACTTTGCAAAGTTACTCAGTCGGGAGCAGTGAATGATTTTCTCTTCTTCTTATTTTCATAACTTTAATGACAGAAGCGTCGGCGGTTTAGGCTCATCATTAGAACGAATGCATTAAAATGTTTAGTCGTTTAAGACATGCAGTGACGAATTGTTTGCTAAAAAGCTATTTTGACATTTGAGCATTTTCAGTTCATGCCAAAAAGACGCGAACATGAACTCGTTTAAGCTCTAGTTCTGCAGGCGGGCAATCGGTGGGTACGATGCCCCCGTCCAGGTGTCAGGTTCAAGGCGGCGGTCCAGTCCAGCTGGTAATCATAGCTTATAAAGATCACTTCGCCAATGAAAACTCGGCGTTGGGTTTCGTTGTAAATAAAATAAACAAAAAACAGTGCAAATAAGGAAAAGACAAGCCAATATTAGACTTTTTTCAGTCCCCAGATAGACAATTTCTGTACACTCTTCCAGCTTACGCTGAAATCATGTCGTATTGGCAATGTACGTTAATATTCTTTTAATTTTAGTTTTTAACAAAGTGAAAATAACAGTAAAGAACTTCATGTGAGTAAATATTTAATAAAATCAGTCTCAATTGTAATAATAGCAAATGATTTATTCGTTCATTTCTGTGAATCCTTTATTTAAATAAATGTAGTTAAATCCGCTGGCTAGTAGTCGTATTGGTCTATTACCACAGACGTATAGCTAATAAACGAGCGAGATTTATTAGGGTCTTATAAAGCGAATTGGGCTTAGTCATGTCCACCGAATATTTTTTGCTTTGTATGAAACATGAAACGTCAACACGCCAGGTGAATAAAAGCAGCACATTTTATTTGGATTATAAGGGCTTTAGCACACGCTAGCTTCTTTAAACTAGTCTCAGCGGGCCAAGAAAAAGTGATCTTGGTTTTCAAACATTTGGAGTATTTTGCCAGGAGTGCTTGGCTTTTATTTTTCTCAATTTCTCCGTTATTACGTTCCGAGACTTTGTGAGATTTTGTCAGTAGGTTTCAGTAAATTGCTGTCCTTGAACAGCGCTGGCCCTTCAGTATTTTCTACTCTACATGCAGCGCAACGCAGACTGGTCGGCGGAAGGTGCCGCGAGAGGACCGCTCTCGGGTATGGAAGGCCAACAGGGCAAAAACATGTTGAAAATACGTGTTAACACGCACTACGTGTTAACGCGTAAATCACGTGTTAACACGCACTACGTGTTAACGCGTAAATGCGTGTTAACACGTGATTTACGCGTTAACACGTACCTACACTGTTTTCTTTACCACCACCTACTGGTGTGGAGCTTTGAAAACACAGAAACAAACAAGGCTTGGATATCACAGGATGTTATCTAAAATATATTTTGAGCATTTTATAAAAGCATTAGTAGGCTACAACTACATATTTTTAAACAGTTAACTATAATCGTTCAACCCTTGAAATTCATGACCACTTTCACACATTTTTCCAAACTATATTTTTAAATACACTTTAACTTTATCATGCTTCTAAAGCCTAACTGGTAACTGACAAATGAAAACAGGACATTATGTTTTCATAGGTCAACCCATATGCATTATATTTGTTTGTTAGTCCCTTTGATAACCACCATAAGTCTTATGAAGCTGCTATTGGTTTAGATAGCTTTATAGTAAATATAGTAGTTTTGCTTTATCCTTCAAAGTATAATTGATCAATTATAATTTTTTTATTATCATTAGACACACACAGGAAAAAAACAATAAATTACACTGGTGAGGATCATATACGTCCTCCAGATGCTGTGTTGTCTGTGTAAAATGTGTTGCGGTTGTAAAAAGAGGAATACTATGTGAATGACTCCTTTTTCTTGGGATGTTTTTATCTTTGCTGGAGATGGAGCAAGCAGTACTGTAGACTCCAAATACTCATCCTTTTCAATATTGTAATGAAAACAGAGATGTATACCATAGTTTAATGTTGCATGTGCAAATAAACAGTTGTTTTGATATGATGCTCTCTATTTTCCTTGGCTTTTTTCATAAGGGTTAAAGTGCCTGACACACTACTAGTAGAATACATTAGGAATGAAGAAAGATACATGATGCTTTTAAAATAACATAATATTTAACTTTTATTTATGCCATTAAACAGTAATTACTAAATTTAAGACTCAAACTCCACAGGAAGAAATATCTTTGCTTTTCCATAGCATTTCTTCATTTAATAATTGATTAGTTCGTAAATTGTTGAGGAGACAGGAGCTTTGCAGTATCCAGATGTGATAAGGAACATGGCCCTTCCATTGTATGACACATCGCATGGAGTATGAACTACCCTATCTTATGTGATTTTGTTAAATGGTTTATGAAGCCTTTAATGGACAGTGGTCCCCTGCTTCAAAAACAGCAGACCTCCAACATCAAGCTTAGCAGAGCTGGGGTGGTTGGTGAGAATCATTTTGGTTGGCTGAAGAAAGATGGTGATGACCTCAGAAGTGCAATGCCTGCAACACATAAATGGTAAAGTTTATTGTGCTGCCCTGGGAAATGGGTGACCTAGGAATGTTAGTATATGTAGGCCTAATGCACATCACAGCCTGTAAACTGTTAAGTCTTGTAACTTCATACAATCAGAATGTACTGTAGTAAAAACATAAATGAAAAAGAAAACAGAACTTTATTACATGTACTCTAGTAAGAATAAGGCAAATTATATGGAATATAAACTCCAAAAGGATTTTTTTTTTTGCTCAGTTGTAAATGAATCTTATTTAATATTTGATTATTAATAAAACCCATAAACCACAAACATTGGCAACAAAGGGATATAATTGTTTTCAACCAAAAACATTGTAATAGGTAATATTGACATAGGAAACAGAAATACAGACTCTCTAAAAAATGCTAGGCCCATCATAAAGACAACTGTGTAACTAGAAATCAATATTAAAAGGTATAAAGTTGAGACCTTACTTACATCACTTGGTCAAAAAAAGTCACAGACTCAACTGTAGGCACAAAACAGTTTATTGAATGCACAATGAAAATCTCAATTCCAGAATGCAGAGACTCACCAAGCAGCAGGGTGGCACTAATTTGGGTCACTGCTGAGAATGGCACCTTGCAGAAAGAGTCAGAGTGCAAGGCATCAGTCAGGAAATGTTATCAGGGAGAGCAGCGAGGCAGGCAGACGGGATGAAGAGAGCCAAAGAAGAGCCAACCGATGTGAAGCTAGGCATAGAGAGGGAAGATGAGGCTGGGAGAACGGGGCAGATGGCATCAGGGCACAATCTGGAGAGAACAGAGAAGAGTCAGAAAGAAAAAGCACTGACAGCGCATCTCATAATTAATGAGATGATGACTAGACGGAGGGGAGGATATAGCCTGGGATACACTGCATGATTTTTGGCGGTCCCAAACGAAAGATTACCATCGTGAAACATTTGTGGCAATTTCTGTGATCGTGGCTCTTCGGTGGTCCTATGTCGACCAGCTTACCAGTATTTGTTTAACACTAGCACATGCTGGTGACATTGCACTTAACTGGAGTCACAGTCATCACAACCTATGAGTCAATAGGTGTCATCATTATACAGTCTACATGCTTGTCGTACCCAAGTTTAAATGATCCATGTCGCACAGTGTGATAAGGTAATGACATTATAGGAGAGCAAAAATCTTGCAGTGTATCCTGGGCTTAAGACAATGACTGGTACGTGCATGGCCACCTGTCAAAACAAACCAATGACAAAACACACAGCGTACAAAACACATAAACAGAAACAACCAATCAGAACAAAGCTGTGACACACTTGTAGCTATAGTATTCAATCAGATACTGGTTGCCCAAATTCATTGATTGTTTCATTAGACAGAAACAGGTTTTGGAATGTTTGGTGTGATGGTTGCTGTATCGGTCAGGTTAACAAGTGAAAACTGAATATTTCATTTAGTATGAAAAGTAAAAGTTGCACTCTGATTTTGACCTTAATAATAATCTTTAACAAAAATATCATCTGAAAAAGGATAAAGATGTTTTAACAATTTAAAACAAAACTGTTTACTAATAATAAAACAGACAATAGCAGAAAGAATAAGCATGCATGTTTAAGTTAAGAAGAATAATGAGCTTTTTAAAAAGTACCTGTATGTCCAGTTGTGCGGTCTGGAGTACATTGCTTTGCATGTAGTCCTATAAGGATCGCTTGGTCTTCTTGAATATATTAAGTCCTATAACTGCTTCAAGTACGCATTCTCTCATCAGGCACACTCTTACAGCCTCAGGGTGGGTCATTGATCATAATTTGGTCATCTAAATAAGCTTCGGTCAATCTTGTGAATAAACACTGGGTGAATAATCTGTGAAAGACAAGCATATAGAAAACCATAAAAAGTTGCTTGTATTAGTAATAACTAGAATCAGATTTGTTTTTATGATTTTTGAAACAATGGTTATTCAAATGTAAAATCATAGTATTAATGTAAAATCAACAAGGAAATTATATAGACCAACTTACTCTAATAATGCTACACAGTAGGCCTACAAAGGAATATAGTTTCCCTCATATTTGGACAGATCTGTGTTATTAACTCTCTTGCCAGTTTGTCATGAGTCATAACTTTATGTTCATATTTTTAAATGAATAACAAACACAACGCATTCATTTAAACAGCACTAAAATTTTACCTCACTATATTGTCTCCATCTGGGAAAGCCTGACACTGTTTCCACTAACTTATGTTATTGCAGTTATAAAGACTTTTGCCCAAGGCCATTTATCTAACAAAACTGTTTTCTGTTGTTGTTACTGCTGCTGCTTTTGCGTTTGTATTCCTCCATAGTACTTTTTGGCTCTTCCGTGTGGTTACGTTACCCTTCCGTCAGCGTACCTGGCTTATGATGGCTATGAGGTAAGCTTACGGCAAACTCGACGTAATGCTTGGATCACTATATCATTAATTATTCACACAATGACAGTGCCTGTCGTAACGCATTCGCTGCAATATAATTATTCATAAGCTTGTGAGCGAGCACTTACCTAATGCTTACGATGAGCTGACGTTACAATCTTCTTCTTCTTCTTTTGGTTTAATGGCGGGTTACGAACCAACTTTAAAGGTGCATACCGCCACCTGCTGTGATGGAGTGTGAAAATAATGATCTGCCTCTTCTATATCCTGTTATATAACACACTATTCCTAATAAATCTCAAACTGCATTTGACTTCCTTATTTTGGATCTTCATTTAATAAGTTGGCTATAGTAAAATCATTGCATGCTATTGCTTGTAAATCTTCCTTTAAAATACAACTCAAAATGATAGTGGCGAAGAAGTCATTTGCCATCTTGTGCTCATTAGTGGTAACGACATGCAATGCACAAATGACTAAAACGAGTTATTGTTGTTAAAGCCAGTTTCATTGAAAGCATGGTTTACCGACAATGCATTAATGATCTTATCATTTTAATGATATATTAATAAATCTATGTCCAAAGTTAAGAATATGAACGCAAAAAACTAAATGACAAACATTAAGTGGTGTTTTCCCGGACAGGGGTTATCTTAAACCAGGATTAAGCCTAATTAGGAAAAAATAAACAAACATACCTTACTAAAAACATTACCTGTGTGCATTTTAAGGCAAAACAAAGAGCACTGATGTATTTTAAGATATGTCAATGCATTTTTTTTAGTTTTGAAGGATCCTACCTTAGATCCTCACGTGCAGAATGTTTATATTATTGTGTTTTTTTTATCATTTATCATTTATTTACATAATCATCATAATCATTTTATAATCATTAGTTTTTATCCATTTAATTATTGTATTTGATTATTTAATATAATTTTATCATTATCAATTTCATTATTATCATTTTTATTATTACATTATTGTTTATTAATTCATTTATTCATTATTGTTTTTATTCATTATTCATTTATTCATTCATTATTATATTTCTACATTTTATTATATTATTCATTAATTCATTGTATTTCTATATTTTATATGTCTCTTGGTGGTTAAGTTTCATAGAACTGTTCTGTCTGTGTGTAAACAAGATAGATAAAGAGAATGTTTATGGAAGCCCAAGGTCTAAGGGATGATGCAGCTGAGCAATTTTGGATATAACCGTGCATGCTGTATTCCTGGGGTGGACGAGGTTTGAACATTGAGGCATATGCAACTGAAACTGCTGTCCATCAATAAAACTCTGTTCTATTTTATCATTTAAAACCTCCGTCTCACGACTCTGTTTATGCTCTCCAGCAACGATTGATCAGCCTTGTATCTGACGGATACTTTAACAAAGTAAACTTATATTTTCTGATGTGATCTGGTGTCCGGGGCTGGATCGTTCTTTTTTTATTTTGTCTGTGTTGTGGAGTCCAGATCTAACAGTTTGTACAGCTCTTACATTTATTTTAGTCTAGGACTAGTCTAATCCCTGTCCGGGAAACCGCCCCTAAATTGCTCCCAATACAATTTTGCTGTGTTCTCCACTGTACATTGATTGTACTGATTATAATCCAAAAGTCAGACGGGCCAAGTAATTCCCACGTCATCCATTATAAAGGGAGTTTTATTGTGCAGTGTAGCCAATTTCTATACAATTTAGTCCAAGTTTGAAAAACCTTTTGTTTCCATGTCACTCAGAAAGTCAGTGTGATGTCTTGAATTAGAAAGCAAGCAAAAACCATTCAAACGTTTTAGCCTATAAAATGAATTACCTATAAAAATGCAATTAAGCATTTTAATGTAGTTTATTAATCAACATTAATTATCATGATTATCGAGGGCATAATCAAAAATAAATATTTTTGTTTTCCCTGTAGTGCGTAGCCTATCTGTCTCATATCTGCTTGGAGTTTGAAAGACTCTTCTGATGCTTTTCTATTAAGTTTATTTACATATTTGACATTGAAGTAGTCTAAAGGTAAGTCTTGATTACTTTCATTTTGTGATACTTGAATTAGTTACTGCATCTCTTTAAGGTTATTTGTAACTGTATTGGAAATTATGTTGAAGTAGTTCTCCCAACCCTGTTACACACAAATAATAACAAAATTACAGAAATCAAAGTATAATCAGTTCAATGTAAGAAGTTATTATGATTACTAATAGAAGTGTACTCTTTGTCCTGTTATTTTCCTTACCTTGCCACTCAGTGCTTTAGGTTAGGGTAGTTGAAACTATTTCTAATTTCAGCAAAAGCTCCAGAGTTAAATCAACACTGCTTAGATTCACACCCAAGGTGTTAAAAATTACCACAGAATTTTTTGTATTCTTCCTACGAACTATCACAATGCTTCAACACAAACAATAACATTTTTGGGGTCAAGTGCTCAGCTAAGTAAAGATAAAACTAATCACTGTTAGGATGACTTCTTGTTTTTATCTTTTTAGTTAACAGCAAGTGTTTATCATAAATATTCATTTCATTATTTAACTTATCCTAGGGGCTTATCCTAAAATTATTAGACTAAAATATATATTTGAGCTCGCTTAATTTAAAAACAACTTGCACTTAAGCTTTTTTGTATCAATATGTGAAACAATGAATTGTTGATAAAAGGCTGTTAACAGTTACCAAAAAAGCTTAACTTCTTAAATATAACATAATATTTACATCATAAGATAATAGGCAGTTATGGTCTAATAGTTAGAGTCGGCCTTATAACCTGAGAGTTTTGCTGGTTCGAGTCTCGCGGCTGACAGGTTGCGACTGAGGTGCCTTGAGCCAGCCACCTGTCTCCCAGTGTTTCCCGGGCACTGCAGTACTGCTCTGGGTGTGTATGTTCACGACGTGCAGTGCTTGTTCACCACTCACTTGATAGGTTAAATACAGACGTCACATTTCAAGTATGGGTTACCATACATTGGTCATTATGTCACTTTTACTTTTCCTTAAAAAGGATCAGATGGAAAAAAAACTAAAGGTGAAAACAAGAAAGCACTTTTTTTTAATTCCAATCAAAGCTATAGACATGTGTCTTATTGCCATTCTTCTTTTTTCCAGTCATCACATATGCATTTATTCATTTAGCATATACATTCATCCAAAGTGTCTTATAGATCAGAAAATACACAGAAAAAAAGCATCAAAAGTTTATTACATTTGCATAATTGTTCTAGTATCTGCTGCAGAGTTCTAGTTACTATGACAAAGAAACGGTCTGAGCGTGACTAATCCATTGGAAGCCTCAGATTGATCTATGACACATACTTTCTGATATGGAAACTTTGTCTGAGGCAACGCGTGCCAAAAAGTAAAAAAAAAAAAGCTTAAAAGGTTTGTAGTTGAGAGCCTCCTTCACACAAAATAAGATTATTATTTAAACTCAAAAAGCATGTTTTAAAGCCTAACTGCTCTATACAATGACATTGATGTTCTCCCATTAGGCCATACATATAGAGTTCCATCTGTTGTTCATATGCTAAATTGGTTGTAATTATATAGTGTGGTATTGCTATACTGTATTATTAAGGATATGTGTATGACACTAGTGAAAAACAAATTTTATAAGGCATTTATAAACTAGCTGAACTAGCTATAAATGCAATCAGATCATGATGGCAGGTAGTCCAAAGACTTCATATGTAGAACATCATAATGTGTGTGTGTGTGTTCACAAATGATGCAGATGTACGATCTGCTTGAGCATACATTCCATTTACGTTCATAATCTTGCTATTAACCAATTGTTATTAACATAAACTTAATTAGATTACCTGTGGTTAAGTAGTGTTTAAATAATTTTTTTCTTGCAATATTAATCATCCTCTACTGTTTATAAGAATTGTATGACACTACTGTGTCATAATTTAACACCTCTATTTTTAAGAATATAATTCTTTCCATAGGCAGGTACTAAAAGAACAAGACATTAGACACAAAGTAAGTAGAAATTGGGACTATTGCCTAATTCACAAAGCTAACAAAATTATTTATAACAAAATTAAATGATACTATAATTATTATATATAGTCCAATCTGTAACCTATTTATGATCATTATTCACTGTTAATTACTTTTAAAAATATATATTTAGGATAAAATACTTCAATTTACAATCCTATCTATCTGTCCGTTCTGTGTATTTAGGTCAGATTCGCCACACCACTAGATGGTGGTAAAACTCCATGTCCATGATTTCTAACGCGTTAACACGTGATTTACGTGTTAACACGCACTTACGCGTTAACACGTAGTGCGTGTTAACACGTGATTTACGCGTTAACACGTAGTGCGTGTTAACACGTATTTTCAACATGTTTTTGCCCTGTTGGCCTTCCATACTCGGGTTGTTCTCGCAGTGATCTGACGTCATACGCCGGTCCATCTGCACCTGCTGTTTGTAATAACCTGATTCTGATTGGCCGGTGCGACATGTACACGTCATGCGATCAAAACGCTTGTTTACCCGTCAGTCTGGCAGCTTGCTTTAACTTCTTTTGTCCGGTCGGAGACGAAGGTATGACCTTTGACTGCTGCAACAATATAATTACATTAAACAACTTTTAACATTCCCATCGGCCCACGGCGGACCGATGGCCAGTACATGCCTAGGCTCAGCTCACGTGCATTCTTTAAAGCGCTTCAGTTCGCGGCGGCATTCACTCGCGGCCGTACTACGGTCGGCACCCCTGATAGCGTCTTCTCTCGAAGCTAAGCAGGCTCGAGCCTGGTTAATCCCTGGATGAGAGACCGCCTCCGGTGGCGGGACTAGAGTGGAATATTTTTAACCGGGCGGCCAAGTCTGCTTTAGGCGGTACAATGTCCATGAAAGAACACTACGTGTATCCATGTTTTAAAAAAGGATGAATGAAGCTTATGAACCCAATAGACACATATCCCTAACTGCACGCATTACTAGATGTAAAAGTAATGTCAGTGTGAATTTAACACCTCTTTTACATCTGATTTACTGTCTGTTAATGAAGCAAAATATCCAATGCAGTAACTTTCTTAAAAGTCGATCGGAAAATATAAATTCCATGATAAAACTTACACTTACTTCAAATAGCAGAGCTCAGCGCAATGGATTTAAAAAAGAAAAGAAATGACGGATTTATCTTACTTTGCAAAGTTACTCAGTCGGGAGCAGTGAATGATTTTCTCTTCTTCTTATTTTCATAACTTTAATGACAGAAGCGTCGGCGGTTTAGGCTCATCATTAGAACGAATGCATTAAAATGTTTAGTCGTTTAAGACATGCAGTGACGAATTGTTTGCTAAAAAGCTATTTTGACATTTGAGCATTTTCAGTTCATGGCAAAAAGACGCGAACATGAACTCGTTTAAGCTCTAGTTCTGCAGGCGGGCAATCGGTGGGTACGATGCCCCCGTCCAGGTGTCAGGTTCAAGGCGGCGGTCCAGTCCAGCTGGTAATCATAGCTTATAAAGATCACTTCGCCAATGAAAACTCGGCGTTGGGTTTCGTTGTAAATAAAATAAACAAAAAACAGTGCAAATAAGGAAAAGACAAGCCAATATTAGACTTTTTTCAGTCCCCAGATAGACAATTTCTGTACACTCTTCCAGCTTACGCTGAAATCATGTCGTATTGGCAATGTACGTTAATATTCTTTTAATTTTAGTTTTTAACAAAGTGAAAATAACAGTAAAGAACTTCATGTGAGTAAATATTTAATAAAATCAGTCTCAATTGTAATAATAGCAAATGATTTATTCGTTCATTTCTGTGAATCCTTTATTTAAATAAATGTAGTTAAATCCGCTGGCTAGTAGTCGTATTGGTCTATTACCACAGACGTATAGCTAATAAACGAGCGAGATTTATTAGGGTCTTATAAAGCGAATTGGGCTTAGTCATGTCCACCGAATATTTTTTGCTTTGTATGAAACATGAAACGTCAACACGCCAGGTGAATAAAAGCAGCACATTTTATTTGGATTATAAGGGCTTTAGCACACGCTAGCTTCTTTAAACTAGTCTCAGCGGGCCAGGAAAAAGTGATCTTGGTTTTCAAACATTTGGAGTATTTTGCCACGAGTGCTTGGCTTTTATTTTTCTCAATTTCTCCGTTATTACGTTCCGAGACTTTGTGAGATTTTGTCAGTAGGTTTCAGTAAATTGCTGACCTTGAACAGCGCTGGCCCTTCAGTATTTTCTACTCTACATGCAGCGCAACGCAGACTGGTCGGCGGAAGGTGCCGCGAGAGGACCGCTCTCGGGTTGTTCTCGCAGTGATCTGACGTCATACGCCGGTCCATCTGCACCTGCTGTTTGTAATAACCTGATTCTGATTGGCCGGTGCGACATGGACACGTCATGCGATCAAAACGCTTGTTTACCCGTCAGTCTGGCAGCTTGCTTTAACTTCTTTTGTCCGGTCGGAGACGAAGGTATGACCTTTGACTGCTGCAACAATATAATTACATTAAACAACTTTTAACATTCCCATCGGCCCACGGCGGACCGATGGCCAGTACATGCCTAGGCTCAGCTCACGTGCATTCTTTAAAGCGCTTCAGTTCGCGGCGGCATTCACTCGCGGCCGTACTACGGTCGGCACCCCTGATAGCGTCTTCTCTCGAAGCTAAGCAGGCTCGAGCCTGGTTAATCCCTGGATGAGAGACCGCCTCCGGTGGCCGGACTAGAGTGGAATATTTTTAACCGGGCGGCCAAGTCTGCTTTAGGCGGTACAATGTCCATGAAAGAACACTACGTGTATCCATGTTTTAAAAAACGATGAATGAAGCTTATGAACCCAATAGACACATATCCCTAACTGCATGCATTACTAGATGTAAAAGTAATGTCAGTGTGAATTTAACACCTCTTTTACATCTGATTTACTGTCTGTTAATGAAGCAAAATATCCAATGCAGTAACTTTCTTAAAAGTCGATCGGAAAATATAAATTCCATGATAAAACTTACACTTACTTCAAATAGCAGAGCTCAGCGCAATGGATTTAAAAAAGAAAAGAAATGACGGATTTATCTTACTTTGCAAAGTTACTCAGTCGGGAGCAGTGAATGATTTTCTCTTCTTTTTATTTTCTTAACTTTAATGACAGAAGCGTCGGCGGTTTAGGCTCATCATTAGAACGAATGCATTAAAATGTTTAGTCGTTTAAGACATGCAGTGACGAATTGTTTGCTAAAAAGCTATTTTGACATTTGAGCATTTTCAGTTCATGCCAAAAAGACGCGAACATGAACTCGTTTAAGCTCTAGTTCTGCAGGCGGGCAATCGGTGGGTACGATGCCCCCGTCCAGGTGTCAGGTTCAAGGCGGCGGTCCAGTCCAGCTGGTAATCATAGCTTATAAAGATCACTTCGCCAATGAAAACTCGGCGTTGGGTTTCGTTGTAAATAAAATAAACAAAAAACAGTGCAAATAAGGAAAAGACAAGCCAATATTAGACTTTTTTCAGTCCCCAGATAGACAATTTCTGTACACTCTTCCAGCTTACGCTGAAATCATGTCGTATTGGCAATGTACGTTAATATTCTTTTAATTTTAGTTTTTAACAAAGTGAAAATAACAGTAAAGAACTTCATGTGAGTAAATATTTAATAAAATCAGTCTCAATTGTAATAATAGCAAATGATTTATTCGTTCATTTCTGTGAATCCTTTATTTAAATAAATGTAGTTAAATCCGCTGGCTAGTAGTCGTATTGGTCTATTACCACAGACGTATAGCTAATAAACGAGCGAGATTTATTAGGGTCTTATAAAGCGAATTGGGCTTAGTCATGTCCACCGAATATTTTTTGCTTTGTATGAAACATGAAACGTCAACACGCCAGGTGAATAAAAGCAGCACATTTTATTTGGATTATAAGGGCTTTAGCACACGCTAGCTTCTTTAAACTAGTCTCAGCGGGCCAGGAAAAAGTGATCTTGGTTTTCAAACATTTGGAGTATTTTGCCACGAGTGCTTGGCTTTTATTTTTCTCAATTTCTCCGTTATTACGTTCCGAGACTTTGTGAGATTTTGTCAGTAGGTTTCAGTAAATTGCTGACCTTGAACAGCGCTGGCCCTTCAGTATTTTCTACTCTACATGCAGCGCAACGCAGACTGGTCGGCGGAAGGTGCCGCGAGAGGACCGCTCTCGGGTTGTTCTCGCAGTGATCTGACGTCATACGCCGGTCCATCTGCACCTGCTGTTTGTAATAACCTGATTCTGATTGGCCGGTGCGACATGAACACGTCATGCGATCAAAACGCTTGTTTACCCGTCAGTCTGGCAGCTTGCTTTAACTTCTTTTGTCCGGTCGGAGACGAAGGTATGACCTTTGACTGCTGCAACAATATAATTACATTAAACAACTTTTAACATTCCCATCGGCCCACGGCGGACCGATGGCCAGTACATCCCAGGTGAAAAAAAATTCTATTAAAAATATACTTTAAAAAAGTGTACTAAGTATATTTTCTAGATTTTGTACTATTTTCGTCAAATCCAAGTATAGTTAAGTGTACTCAATTATGTATTAACTTCAACTTAACACCTATTTGATTACACTTCAAGTGTAAATAGTATGCTAAAATGGAACAACTTTTTTTAAACTTCAAGTGCACTAAAATACACTCCTGAAAATCAAGATTTATGAGTAATTAAGCACACTTACAGTACAATTGCATTGTATTGCAATTTTAATGGAAATACACTTAAAAAGCCATTGCAGCACAAATTATAGTTGTGTTTAAGTACATTTTGTGCATACTGTTATCATACTTATAATTAGTATAAACTATGTTAATTTAGTATACCTCTGTAATATTTCAAGTGCTCTACAAATGCACTTCCTAACTATTTTTAGTGCTTTTAAAGTGTCCCACTATGACAATAATAATGTTTTTAAAGTGAATTTCAATTATAACCTAAACATCATAGACACGTACTTTCAGTGCAATATTATTATAGTGTATTTTTTATATTTTAAGTATATTTAATTTGTACTTTTATCCCCATTTTGTTATACTTAAGCATGAATATTGCTGTTACACTACAAGTGTATAATATAACAATTCAGTTCAAATGCACACAAACAGATTACAAACTGCATTTCAAAAAAGGATTCTTTATTAATGACACAAAAGTAACACACAAAACAGATATTGGCAAAATGGGGAACCTTAAACAGTCGACTTTCTTTGAAATGCCGGGAAGAGAACAATTGCGAACAACTTGTACTATATGGACATCTAGCTCTGATTTGAACTACTGGAGGCCTTATAACTGGCATTGTTGCACTTCCTCCGTAGAAGGTCCCGGATCTCTGCCACCTCGATGTTGGGGAATCACTCCCTCACTGCATCTGTAAAACAGGAAAGAGACATTTCAATTTCAATTTTATTTATATAGCGCTTTTCACAATTTGTAGTTGTTTCAAAGCAGCTTTACATTAAAAGAAGCAGGGGAAACAGAAAAATCGACAGACAATATAAGTAGCAAAATACAGCGGCTATGAATAAACTTTACAAGTGAGCAAATTAATAATGTCTCGTATACAAGAGGGTGCTAAGTTAAGCCAATGTTGCTTGACTCCCCGGGGTTAAAAAAACCCTAGGAGAAAAACCTCAGGGAGGAACAAAAAGTCCTAGGAGGAAAAGATATACACATATATATATATGGGATGTAAACGGATAAGGAGATTTAACGGGTTCCGTCTAGGGCTGCACGATAAATCGCATGTGTTTGTCAGGCGCATCTCCTCAGTAATGCCGGTTCCTTGATTAGTATTAAATCGCCATCAGCTGTTTTCAGATGGAGCAGCTTTAACTACAGAGCCGTAGTTCCCTGACAAGCTGGGCCATATCGCATACATATCGCAGCCGATACGTCCGCGATAATTAATGCGAAATTGCCCCGATTGTCAGTGAACTACGGCTCTGTGTAGTTAAAGCTGCTACATCTGAAAACAGCTGATGGCGATTTAATACTAATCAAGGAACCGGCATTACTGACGAGATGCGCCTGACAAACACATGCGACTTATCGTGCAGCCCTAGTTCCGTCGGTGGTCAGGCATCGGCTGGGCATCACGTTGAAGGGCAGCCAGTAGATCAGTGGTGTGTTGACCTCCACGGCAGCCAGAACTGGTCTGTTTGTCTCAATGTCCTCGGGTTTGAGGACGAGACAAGGAGAGAGAAACAAAATCCTATTAGCGTAGGGGCCATTCACATGTAATGCAGTGTCACACAGTGTTGTGTTTTAATATCTGCTCGGTTCCAGACAGGCTAGCTATTGCGGCATTAGTAAATTACCCAGACGAGTTATGTGAATGCTTTGTTCCGTACAAGCTAACTTTTGCGAGATAAGTATAATTTACTAGACAAATTATGTGAATGCTTTGTTAAAGAAAAAAAGTCTTAAAGAATAATTCCGGTATTAAACACTTTGAGTCTCATTTCTGGTTTGTTTTGGATGAACTACAGTGATGGTCACTGAAATTTTGACAATGGGTCGTGTCTTGACTTTTTAACTTGTTTAGAAGCGTCTCTTGACTGCTTCAGAATGGAAGTCAAGGGCCATGCACAAACATGTCATTAAAACAACACTTAACGTTCATTTTCAAAACTGTGCTACTCACAGAGTGGTTTGTGGTGTACGTTGATGATTAAAAACAAATATATCAGAGCAATGTATGATTTCAATCCGTGTTATTTGCTATAGTGGATCTATTTTTTCAGACACCTCACAACCACGTATATACTTCCGCTCTATATTTGAGTCTGAAGCGTTAGCACACTCTTGACCACTTGATGGCGACAACCACTTTGCCTAACAAGGATGCTGAACGGAACTTGGTGTCTAGCGTATAGACAGTCACAATCGAGCTCAAATTCAAACCTAAGGCTGGTCACTGAGCCATCAAATATGGGAAAAATTTGTGCCCTACTCCGAGGGCACAGTTGCTCTGCTCATGCTAGCCTTTTGAGAGAAACCGAGCGAAAAAACTACAACCAGATGTAAACAGACCCTTTTCCATTTCCGGCGGCAGAGTGATATATCAGCGAGCAATGAGTCTTCCAAGAGAAGTCAATGGAATTTTACAAAATGCCAAATAAAACACCACAGAAACTGTATTTCGCTACACTACTTGTTTTTAATCATCAACGAACACCAAGAACCACTCGGTGAGTAGCACCCCTTACGAAAATTAACCATGGTTTTACTACAGTTAAGACCAAAAAAAACCATGGTTACTGTAGTAAAACCATAGCTACCACAAAATAACAATGGTTTTGACAACCATGGTTTTCAAAAACCATAGTTAAACCATGGTTAGTGTAGTAAAACCATGGTTTTGCTCATAGTAATCAATTGACCAAAAAAAACATGGTTACTACACTTTTACCACAATAAAACCATGGTTAATATTCGTAAGGGACAGTTTTGAAAATTAAGGTTAAGTGTTGTTTTAATGACATGTTTGTGCATGACCCTTGACTTCCACTCTGAAGCAGTGAAGAGACGCTTCTAAACGAGTCAAAAAAAGACACGACCCATTGTCAAAATTACAGTGTCCATCACTGTAATTCATCCAAAACAAACCAGAAATAAGACTCAAAGTGTTAAATACCAGAATTATCCTTTAATGGAGCATTTCACCTGTAGAAACATTAATCTTTATTGAAAGTGTCTCATATTTGTAGTGGAAATGTAACATACATTTCGAATTTGGTGCCTATTTGACTAAAAAAGGGGTGTTTGTAGTCTCACCACCTCAACAAAGATATTGGACTTCCTTCTTTCAATGATGCAAAATTATAATTTTTTACATCATTGAAAGAAGGAAGTGCAACACTGAAATCTGTATTTCTCCTGTCTCAGGAAATGATGCATGACCATTCAAAAACATGACTGGGGTTCTAAAGATACAAAGCTTAATACAAATGGGTGAAGTGTCCCTTTAGATTTAAAGTGATTGACTGTGTCTGATTCACAGATACCAGTTGGCAAATCATTTCAGAGCTTAGACACTTTTGATATTCTAGGGAAAATTAAGAGACCAGAATTTTGCGACCGCAGTGTACGTGTTGGATTGTATTCTGATATTAATTCTCTAAGATACGAAGGTGCTGGGCCTTTTAAGGTTTTATTGGTGATTAATAGTATTTTTAATTGTATGCGATATTTGACTGGTAGCCAGCATGACATGGGCATGAATTAAAACAATATTAAATTAAAAGATTAAACTTAACTTACATCATTTTTACACAGAAACCTCTTCAGCATCAGCAAGGTCGACCACATGGTACATGACCTCTGTAAACACAAACATGGATAGACATCATATTAAAAAAGAAGACAATCATACAACTTTAAAATATATTTTGACTCCAAGCTTCTTTACAACAACATCTAACGTTAGTTTATCTTAAACTTAAAGTGAAGCTGGCTTGGTTACTAAACAGAATAAAGCTATTAAAACAGGCTTGCAAAATAAGCAGCATCTATCAGAACTTACCTACAGCAATGAGCTTTTAAACAACAGAAATCGTCTAAGGTTATCGTTTAAAATAGCAGAAAGAGCCATTTGCTACAGTTAGCTGAACATCTCCAACACAAGTAATCTTGCCGTTTTATTTTTAAAGTTTTAAACATCGAATTGATTCGTTTATCAGGCATTTTGCATGTTACTTTGCTCACTGAAAAACCGCATGTTCAAGTTCCTAACGTTACTGTGTACAGTGTATAACTTACTCTTAATGTTTCCTGTGTGTGCTTTAAATTAAAACACTTCTCGCATAAAGACAAAAATAATCACAGTGAAGAACAAAATAGGAACAAATATGGAACAGATCTGCGCGATGTAAAGGAATGAAAGTCAAACTTACCTCAGCCGTACTGTTTAGCATGAAAACGAGTCAGTAGCGGTTTGAAAAATGCCGTTGATCCTGATTGGTGGGAATGAATGGGTGGGTGCAGGTGCATTCTGGGAATTTGAGTCTTTTGCCCTGGCGTTGGTACTGCTTTAGCATGCTGCTGTAGATGTATTTTGACTACAATTTCCAAGTTGCATTGGATGTTTTTTTTTTTTTTCATTATTTTGGATCCTCTGCTGGCACTTTATGTACTTTTTATAATCTGCGTTTTCACACTGATTTGTTCTTTATACTTTATCAATAATAAAAATATTAAATATTTTTATAAAATGTATAACGTTTACAAAACATGTTTAGTTGACAAACATGTTGACAGTTATTTTGAGTGATGCTCAGATTTTCTTAAATAAAAAAAACCTTTATCAATTAAATTACATTAGCATAATAATACATGTATTTAGTAAACACACTTGTAGATATATAATGTTTTTATGTTATGTGCTGCCTTGAACCCCCCACCCAGCTTTGAAAACAGAGACAGCAACTCTGTCATTAACCCTTCACACCTCACAACCAGCACTCCTTACAACCAGCTGTGAGGATTCCTAGAAACTTCCACCAGTATACATCCATATACACAAGGTTTCTGGATGTTTCACGAGTTTACTTCTGAGTATTACGTTTCCAAGCACTCTGCCTCATTTATCTGGCAAACCTAAAGTTTAGCAGGGATTTCCCATCCGTATTTGTCTGGATACAGCTCTTTTCATGCAGTGTATAGCCTACATTTTATTATTCTAACGTATTTTATGAAAGTACTCTGATATGCAACTAAAAATACACTTATTTTATAGTGTACTGTATAAAGTGTACAGAAGTCACACTTCTAATGAAGTGAGATCCTAGTATGCTAAAAAAGTAAATTAACAATTAATTTCCAAAAAATATACTTCCCATAAGTATATTGAATTGTCACTCTAAGTATGTCAAATTTAATACACTTAAAAAAAATAAACTTCTATACAATTTAAAATACATTGACAACAAAGTACACTTTCAAAAAGTACATTTAAAAAATATTTTAATTACTGGTAAATTAGTATACTTATTTTTTGGACTCTTAAGTTGAACTTAATTACATCTTTTTTTAAGTATACTTTCAAAAAGTACATTTAAAAGATAATTGAATTACTGGTAAATTCATTATACTTATTTTTTGGACTCTTAAGTTGAACTTAATTACATATTTTTTGAAGTATACTTTCAAAAAGTACATTTAAAAGATAATTGAATTACTGGTAAATTAGTATACTTATTTTTTGGACTCTTAAGTTGAACTTAATTACATATTTTTTGAAGTATACTTTCAAAAAGTACATTTAAAAGATAATTGAATTACTGGTAAATTAGTATACTTATTTTTTGGACTGTTAAGTTGAACTTAATTATATCTTTTTGGAAGTATACTTTTAAAAAGTACATATTAAATACTCTTTAAATTAAGTACAACAAGTAGAAGCATACTTGTTTTATACTTCATGTACTTCAATCATATTTCTAATACACTAAAGTATACTACTTTTTTACCTGGGATGCCTAGGCTCAGCTCACGTGCATTCTTTAAAGCGCTTCAGTTCGCGGCGGCATTCACTCGCGGCCGTACTACGGTCGGCACCCCTGATAGCGTCTTCTCTCGAAGCTAAGCAGGCTCGAGCCTGGTTAATCCCTGGATGAGAGACCGCCTCCGGTGGCCGGACTAGAGTGGAATATTTTTAACCGGGCGGCCAAGTCTGCTTTAGGCGGTACAATGTCCATGAAAGAACACTACGTGTATCCATGTTTTAAAAAACGATGAATGAAGCTTATGAACCCAATAGACACATATCCCTAACTGCATGCATTACTAGATGTAAAAGTAATGTCAGTGTGAATTTAACACCTCTTTTACATCTGATTTACTGTCTGTTAATGAAGCAAAATATCCAATGCAGTAACTTTCTTAAAAGTCGATCGGAAAATATAAATTCCATGATAAAACTTACACTTACTTCAAATAGCAGAGCTCAGCGCAATGGATTTAAAAAAGAAAAGAAATGACGGATTTATCTTACTTTGCAAAGTTACTCAGTCGGGAGCAGTGAATGATTTTCTCTTCTTTTTATTTTCTTAACTTTAATGACAGAAGCGTCGGCGGTTTAGGCTCATCATTAGAACGAATGCATTAAAATGTTTAGTCGTTTAAGACATGCAGTGACGAATTGTTTGCTAAAAAGCTATTTTGACATTTGAGCATTTTCAGTTCATGCCAAAAAGACGCGAACATGAACTCGTTTAAGCTCTAGTTCTGCAGGCGGGCAATCGGTGGGTACGATGCCCCCGTCCAGGTGTCAGGTTCAAGGCGGCGGTCCAGTCCAGCTGGTAATCATAGCTTATAAAGATCACTTCGCCAATGAAAACTCGGCGTTGGGTTTCGTTGTAAATAAAATAAACAAAAAACAGTGCAAATAAGGAAAAGACAAGCCAATATTAGACTTTTTTCAGTCCCCAGATAGACAATTTCTGTACACTCTTCCAGCTTACGCTGAAATCATGTCGTATTGGCAATGTACGTTAATATTCTTTTAATTTTAGTTTTTAACAAAGTGAAAATAACAGTAAAGAACTTCATGTGAGTAAATATTTAATAAAATCAGTCTCAATTGTAATAATAGCAAATGATTTATTCGTTCATTTCTGTGAATCCTTTATTTAAATAAATGTAGTTAAATCCGCTGGCTAGTAGTCGTATTGGTCTATTACCACAGACGTATAGCTAATAAACGAGCGAGATTTATTAGGGTCTTATAAAGCGAATTGGGCTTAGTCATGTCCACCGAATATTTTTTGCTTTGTATGAAACATGAAACGTCAACACGCCAGGTGAATAAAAGCAGCACATTTTATTTGGATTATAAGGGCTTTAGCACACGCTAGCTTCTTTAAACTAGTCTCAGCGGGCCAGGAAAAAGTGATCTTGGTTTTCAAACATTTGGAGTATTTTGCCACGAGTGCTTGGCTTTTATTTTTCTCAATTTCTCCGTTATTACGTTCCGAGACTTTGTGAGATTTTGTCAGTAGGTTTCAGTAAATTGCTGACCTTGAACAGCGCTGGCCCTTCAGTATTTTCTACTCTACATGCAGCGCAACGCAGACTGGTCGGCGGAAGGTGCCGCGAGAGGACCGCTCTCGGGTTGTTCTCGCAGTGATCTGACGTCATACGCCGGTCCATCTGCACCTGCTGTTTGTAATAACCTGATTCTGATTGGCCGGTGCGACATGGACACGTCATGCGATCAAAACGCTTGTTTACCCGTCAGTCTGGCAGCTTGCTTTAACTTCTTTTGTCCGGTCGGAGACGAAGGTATGACCTTTGACTGCTGCAACAATATAATTACATTAAACAACTTTTAACATTCCCATCGGCCCACGGCGGACCGATGGCCAGTACATGCCTAGGCTCAGCTCACGTGCATTCTTTAAAGCGCTTCAGTTCGCGGCGGCATTCACTCGCGGCCGTACTACGGTCGGCACCCCTGATAGCGTCTTCTCTCGAAGCTAAGCAGGCTCGAGCCTGGTTAATCCCTGGATGAGAGACCGCCTCCGGTGGCCGGACTAGAGTGGAATATTTTTAACCGGGCGGCCAAGTCTGCTTTAGGCGGTACAATGTCCATGAAAGAACACTACGTGTATCCATGTTTTAAAAAACGATGAATGAAGCTTATGAACCCAATAGACACATATCCCTAACTGCATGCATTACTAGATGTAAAAGTAATGTCAGTGTGAATTTAACACCTCTTTTACATCTGATTTACTGTCTGTTAATGAAGCAAAATATCCAATGCAGTAACTTTCTTAAAAGTCGATCGGAAAATATAAATTCCATGATAAAACTTACACTTACTTCAAATAGCAGAGCTCAGCGCAATGGATTTAAAAAAGAAAAGAAATGACGGATTTATCTTACTTTGCAAAGTTACTCAGTCGGGAGCAGTGAATGATTTTCTCTTCTTTTTATTTTCTTAACTTTAATGACAGAAGCGTCGGCGGTTTAGGCTCATCATTAGAACGAATGCATTAAAATGTTTAGTCGTTTAAGACATGCAGTGACGAATTGTTTGCTAAAAAGCTATTTTGACATTTGAGCATTTTCAGTTCATGCCAAAAAGACGCGAACATGAACTCGTTTAAGCTCTAGTTCTGCAGGCGGGCAATCGGTGGGTACGATGCCCCCGTCCAGGTGTCAGGTTCAAGGCGGCGGTCCAGTCCAGCTGGTAATCATAGCTTATAAAGATCACTTCGCCAATGAAAACTCGGCGTTGGGTTTCGTTGTAAATAAAATAAACAAAAAACAGTGCAAATAAGGAAAAGACAAGCCAATATTAGACTTTTTTCAGTCCCCAGATAGACAATTTCTGTACACTCTTCCAGCTTACGCTGAAATCATGTCGTATTGGCAATGTACGTTAATATTCTTTTAATTTTAGTTTTTAACAAAGTGAAAATAACAGTAAAGAACTTCATGTGAGTAAATATTTAATAAAATCAGTCTCAATTGTAATAATAGCAAATGATTTATTCGTTCATTTCTGTGAATCCTTTATTTAAATAAATGTAGTTAAATCCGCTGGCTAGTAGTCGTATTGGTCTATTACCACAGACGTATAGCTAATAAACGAGCGAGATTTATTAGGGTCTTATAAAGCGAATTGGGCTTAGTCATGTCCACCGAATATTTTTTGCTTTGTATGAAACATGAAACGTCAACACGCCAGGTGAATAAAAGCAGCACATTTTATTTGGATTATAAGGGCTTTAGCACACGCTAGCTTCTTTAAACTAGTCTCAGCGGGCCAGGAAAAAGTGATCTTGGTTTTCAAACATTTGGAGTATTTTGCCACGAGTGCTTGGCTTTTATTTTTCTCAATTTCTCCGTTATTACGTTCCGAGACTTTGTGAGATTTTGTCAGTAGGTTTCAGTAAATTGCTGACCTTGAACAGCGCTGGCCCTTCAGTATTTTCTACTCTACATGCAGCGCAACGCAGACTGGTCGGCGGAAGGTGCCGCGAGAGGACCGCTCTCGGGTTGTTCTCGCAGTGATCTGACGTCATACGCCGGTCCATCTGCACCTGCTGTTTGTAATAACCTGATTCTGATTGGCCGGTGCGACATGGACACGTCATGCGATCAAAACGCTTGTTTACCCGTCAGTCTGGCAGCTTGCTTTAACTTCTTTTGTCCGGTCGGAGACGAAGGTATGACCTTTGACTGCTGCAACAATATAATTACATTAAACAACTTTTAACATTCCCATCGGCCCACGGCGGACCGATGGCCAGTACATGCCTAGGCTCAGCTCACGTGCATTCTTTAAAGCGCTTCAGTTCGCGGCGGCATTCACTCGCGGCCGTACTACGGTCGGCACCCCTGATAGCGTCTTCTCTCGAAGCTAAGCAGGCTCGAGCCTGGTTAATCCCTGGATGAGAGACCGCCTCCGGTGGCCGGACTAGAGTGGAATATTTTTAACCGGGCGGCCAAGTCTGCTTTAGGCGGTACAATGTCCATGAAAGAACACTACGTGTATCCATGTTTTAAAAAACGATGAATGAAGCTTATGAACCCAATAGACACATATCCCTAACTGCATGCATTACTAGATGTAAAAGTAATGTCAGTGTGAATTTAACACCTCTTTTACATCTGATTTACTGTCTGTTAATGAAGCAAAATATCCAATGCAGTAACTTTCTTAAAAGTCGATCGGAAAATATAAATTCCATGATAAAACTTACACTTACTTCAAATAGCAGAGCTCAGCGCAATGGATTTAAAAAAGAAAAGAAATGACGGATTTATCTTACTTTGCAAAGTTACTCAGTCGGGAGCAGTGAATGATTTTCTCTTCTTTTTATTTTCTTAACTTTAATGACAGAAGCGTCGGCGGTTTAGGCTCATCATTAGAACGAATGCATTAAAATGTTTAGTCGTTTAAGACATGCAGTGACGAATTGTTTGCTAAAAAGCTATTTTGACATTTGAGCATTTTCAGTTCATGCCAAAAAGACGCGAACATGAACTCGTTTAAGCTCTAGTTCTGCAGGCGGGCAATCGGTGGGTACGATGCCCCCGTCCAGGTGTCAGGTTCAAGGCGGCGGTCCAGTCCAGCTGGTAATCATAGCTTATAAAGATCACTTCGCCAATGAAAACTCGGCGTTGGGTTTCGTTGTAAATAAAATAAACAAAAAACAGTGCAAATAAGGAAAAGACAAGCCAATATTAGACTTTTTTCAGTCCCCAGATAGACAATTTCTGTACACTCTTCCAGCTTACGCTGAAATCATGTCGTATTGGCAATGTACGTTAATATTCTTTTAATTTTAGTTTTTAACAAAGTGAAAATAACAGTAAAGAACTTCATGTGAGTAAATATTTAATAAAATCAGTCTCAATTGTAATAATAGCAAATGATTTATTCGTTCATTTCTGTGAATCCTTTATTTAAATAAATGTAGTTAAATCCGCTGGCTAGTAGTCGTATTGGTCTATTACCACAGACGTATAGCTAATAAACGAGCGAGATTTATTAGGGTCTTATAAAGCGAATTGGGCTTAGTCATGTCCACCGAATATTTTTTGCTTTGTATGAAACATGAAACGTCAACACGCCAGGTGAATAAAAGCAGCACATTTTATTTGGATTATAAGGGCTTTAGCACACGCTAGCTTCTTTAAACTAGTCTCAGCGGGCCAGGAAAAAGTGATCTTGGTTTTCAAACATTTGGAGTATTTTGCCACGAGTGCTTGGCTTTTATTTTTCTCAATTTCTCCGTTATTACGTTCCGAGACTTTGTGAGATTTTGTCAGTAGGTTTCAGTAAATTGCTGACCTTGAACAGCGCTGGCCCTTCAGTATTTTCTACTCTACATGCAGCGCAACGCAGACTGGTCGGCGGAAGGTGCCGCGAGAGGACCGCTCTCGGGTTGTTCTCGCAGTGATCTGACGTCATACGCCGGTCCATCTGCACCTGCTGTTTGTAATAACCTGATTCTGATTGGCCGGTGCGACATGGACACGTCATGCGATCAAAACGCTTGTTTACCCGTCAGTCTGGCAGCTTGCTTTAACTTCTTTTGTCCGGTCGGAGACGAAGGTATGACCTTTGACTGCTGCAACAATATAATTACATTAAACAACTTTTAACATTCCCATCGGCCCACGGCGGACCGATGGCCAGTACATGCCTAGGCTCAGCTCACGTGCATTCTTTAAAGCGCTTCAGTTCGCGGCGGCATTCACTCGCGGCCGTACTACGGTCGGCACCCCTGATAGCGTCTTCTCTCGAAGCTAAGCAGGCTCGAGCCTGGTTAATCCCTGGATGAGAGACCGCCTCCGGTGGCCGGACTAGAGTGGAATATTTTTAACCGGGCGGCCAAGTCTGCTTTAGGCGGTACAATGTCCATGAAAGAACACTACGTGTATCCATGTTTTAAAAAACGATGAATGAAGCTTATGAACCCAATAGACACATATCCCTAACTGCATGCATTACTAGATGTAAAAGTAATGTCAGTGTGAATTTAACACCTCTTTTACATCTGATTTACTGTCTGTTAATGAAGCAAAATATCCAATGCAGTAACTTTCTTAAAAGTCGATCGGAAAATATAAATTCCATGATAAAACTTACACTTACTTCAAATAGCAGAGCTCAGCGCAATGGATTTAAAAAAGAAAAGAAATGACGGATTTATCTTACTTTGCAAAGTTACTCAGTCGGGAGCAGTGAATGATTTTCTCTTCTTTTTATTTTCTTAACTTTAATGACAGAAGCGTCGGCGGTTTAGGCTCATCATTAGAACGAATGCATTAAAATGTTTAGTCGTTTAAGACATGCAGTGACGAATTGTTTGCTAAAAAGCTATTTTGACATTTGAGCATTTTCAGTTCATGCCAAAAAGACGCGAACATGAACTCGTTTAAGCTCTAGTTCTGCAGGCGGGCAATCGGTGGGTACGATGCCCCCGTCCAGGTGTCAGGTTCAAGGCGGCGGTCCAGTCCAGCTGGTAATCATAGCTTATAAAGATCACTTCGCCAATGAAAACTCGGCGTTGGGTTTCGTTGTAAATAAAATAAACAAAAAACAGTGCAAATAAGGAAAAGACAAGCCAATATTAGACTTTTTTCAGTCCCCAGATAGACAATTTCTGTACACTCTTCCAGCTTACGCTGAAATCATGTCGTATTGGCAATGTACGTTAATATTCTTTTAATTTTAGTTTTTAACAAAGTGAAAATAACAGTAAAGAACTTCATGTGAGTAAATATTTAATAAAATCAGTCTCAATTGTAATAATAGCAAATGATTTATTCGTTCATTTCTGTGAATCCTTTATTTAAATAAATGTAGTTAAATCCGCTGGCTAGTAGTCGTATTGGTCTATTACCACAGACGTATAGCTAATAAACGAGCGAGATTTATTAGGGTCTTATAAAGCGAATTGGGCTTAGTCATGTCCACCGAATATTTTTTGCTTTGTATGAAACATGAAACGTCAACACGCCAGGTGAATAAAAGCAGCACATTTTATTTGGATTATAAGGGCTTTAGCACACGCTAGCTTCTTTAAACTAGTCTCAGCGGGCCAGGAAAAAGTGATCTTGGTTTTCAAACATTTGGAGTATTTTGCCACGAGTGCTTGGCTTTTATTTTTCTCAATTTCTCCGTTATTACGTTCCGAGACTTTGTGAGATTTTGTCAGTAGGTTTCAGTAAATTGCTGACCTTGAACAGCGCTGGCCCTTCAGTATTTTCTACTCTACATGCAGCGCAACGCAGACTGGTCGGCGGAAGGTGCCGCGAGAGGACCGCTCTCGGGTTGTTCTCGCAGTGATCTGACGTCATACGCCGGTCCATCTGCACCTGCTGTTTGTAATAACCTGATTCTGATTGGCCGGTGCGACATGGACACGTCATGCGATCAAAACGCTTGTTTACCCGTCAGTCTGGCAGCTTGCTTTAACTTCTTTTGTCCGGTCGGAGACGAAGGTATGACCTTTGACTGCTGCAACAATATAATTACATTAAACAACTTTTAACATTCCCATCGGCCCACGGCGGACCGATGGCCAGTACATGCCTAGGCTCAGCTCACGTGCATTCTTTAAAGCGCTTCAGTTCGCGGCGGCATTCACTCGCGGCCGTACTACGGTCGGCACCCCTGATAGCGTCTTCTCTCGAAGCTAAGCAGGCTCGAGCCTGGTTAATCCCTGGATGAGAGACCGCCTCCGGTGGCCGGACTAGAGTGGAATATTTTTAACCGGGCGGCCAAGTCTGCTTTAGGCGGTACAATGTCCATGAAAGAACACTACGTGTATCCATGTTTTAAAAAACGATGAATGAAGCTTATGAACCCAATAGACACATATCCCTAACTGCATGCATTACTAGATGTAAAAGTAATGTCAGTGTGAATTTAACACCTCTTTTACATCTGATTTACTGTCTGTTAATGAAGCAAAATATCCAATGCAGTAACTTTCTTAAAAGTCGATCGGAAAATATAAATTCCATGATAAAACTTACACTTACTTCAAATAGCAGAGCTCAGCGCAATGGATTTAAAAAAGAAAAGAAATGACGGATTTATCTTACTTTGCAAAGTTACTCAGTCGGGAGCAGTGAATGATTTTCTCTTCTTTTTATTTTCTTAACTTTAATGACAGAAGCGTCGGCGGTTTAGGCTCATCATTAGAACGAATGCATTAAAATGTTTAGTCGTTTAAGACATGCAGTGACGAATTGTTTGCTAAAAAGCTATTTTGACATTTGAGCATTTTCAGTTCATGCCAAAAAGACGCGAACATGAACTCGTTTAAGCTCTAGTTCTGCAGGCGGGCAATCGGTGGGTACGATGCCCCCGTCCAGGTGTCAGGTTCAAGGCGGCGGTCCAGTCCAGCTGGTAATCATAGCTTATAAAGATCACTTCGCCAATGAAAACTCGGCGTTGGGTTTCGTTGTAAATAAAATAAACAAAAAACAGTGCAAATAAGGAAAAGACAAGCCAATATTAGACTTTTTTCAGTCCCCAGATAGACAATTTCTGTACACTCTTCCAGCTTACGCTGAAATCATGTCGTATTGGCAATGTACGTTAATATTCTTTTAATTTTAGTTTTTAACAAAGTGAAAATAACAGTAAAGAACTTCATGTGAGTAAATATTTAATAAAATCAGTCTCAATTGTAATAATAGCAAATGATTTATTCGTTCATTTCTGTGAATCCTTTATTTAAATAAATGTAGTTAAATCCGCTGGCTAGTAGTCGTATTGGTCTATTACCACAGACGTATAGCTAATAAACGAGCGAGATTTATTAGGGTCTTATAAAGCGAATTGGGCTTAGTCATGTCCACCGAATATTTTTTGCTTTGTATGAAACATGAAACGTCAACACGCCAGGTGAATAAAAGCAGCACATTTTATTTGGATTATAAGGGCTTTAGCACACGCTAGCTTCTTTAAACTAGTCTCAGCGGGCCAGGAAAAAGTGATCTTGGTTTTCAAACATTTGGAGTATTTTGCCACGAGTGCTTGGCTTTTATTTTTCTCAATTTCTCCGTTATTACGTTCCGAGACTTTGTGAGATTTTGTCAGTAGGTTTCAGTAAATTGCTGACCTTGAACAGCGCTGGCCCTTCAGTATTTTCTACTCTACATGCAGCGCAACGCAGACTGGTCGGCGGAAGGTGCCGCGAGAGGACCGCTCTCGGGTTGTTCTCGCAGTGATCTGACGTCATACGCCGGTCCATCTGCACCTGCTGTTTGTAATAACCTGATTCTGATTGGCCGGTGCGACATGGACACGTCATGCGATCAAAACGCTTGTTTACCCGTCAGTCTGGCAGCTTGCTTTAACTTCTTTTGTCCGGTCGGAGACGAAGGTATGACCTTTGACTGCTGCAACAATATAATTACATTAAACAACTTTTAACATTCCCATCGGCCCACGGCGGACCGATGGCCAGTACATGCCTAGGCTCAGCTCACGTGCATTCTTTAAAGCGCTTCAGTTCGCGGCGGCATTCACTCGCGGCCGTACTACGGTCGGCACCCCTGATAGCGTCTTCTCTCGAAGCTAAGCAGGCTCGAGCCTGGTTAATCCCTGGATGAGAGACCGCCTCCGGTGGCGGGACTAGAGCGGAATATTTTTAACCGGGCGGCCAAGTCTGCTTTAGGCGGTACAATGTCCATGAAAGAACACTACGTGTATCCATGTTTTAAAAAAGGATGAATGAAGCTTATGAACCCAATAGACACATATCCCTAACTGCACGCATTACTAGATGTAAAAGTAATGTCAGTGTGAATTTAACACCTCTTTTACATCTGATTTACTGTCTGTTAATGAAGCAAAATATCCAATGCAGTAACTTTCTTAAAAGTCGATCGGAAAATATAAATTCCATGATAAAACTTACACTTACTTCAAATAGCAGAGCTCAGCGCAATGGATTTAAAAAAGAAAAGAAATGACGGATTTATCTTACTTTGCAAAGTTACTCAGTCGGGAGCAGTGAATGATTTTCTCTTCTTCTTATTTTCATAACTTTAATGACAGAAGCGTCGGCGGTTTAGGCTCATCATTAGAACGAATGCATTAAAATGTTTAGTCGTTTAAGACATGCAGTGACGAATTGTTTGCTAAAAAGCTATTTTGACATTTGAGCATTTTCAGTTCATGCCAAAAAGACGCGAACATGAACTCGTTTAAGCTCTAGTTCTGCAGGCGGGCAATCGGTGGGTACGATGCCCCCGTCCAGGTGTCAGGTTCAAGGCGGCGGTCCAGTCCAGCTGGTAATCATAGCTTATAAAGATCACTTCGCCAATGAAAACTCGGCGTTGGGTTTCGTTGTAAATAAAATAAACAAAAAACAGTGCAAATAAGGAAAAGACAAGCCAATATTAGACTTTTTTCAGTCCCCAGATAGACAATTTCTGTACACTCTTCCAGCTTACGCTGAAATCATGTCGTATTGGCAATGTACGTTAATATTCTTTTAATTTTAGTTTTTAACAAAGTGAAAATAACAGTAAAGAACTTCATGTGAGTAAATATTTAATAAAATCAGTCTCAATTGTAATAATAGCAAATGATTTATTCGTTCATTTCTGTGAATCCTTTATTTAAATAAATGTAGTTAAATCCGCTGGCTAGTAGTCGTATTGGTCTATTACCACAGACGTATAGCTAATAAACGAGCGAGATTTATTAGGGTCTTATAAAGCGAATTGGGCTTAGTCATGTCCACCGAATATTTTTTGCTTTGTATGAAACATGAAACGTCAACACGCCAGGTGAATAAAAGCAGCACATTTTATTTGGATTATAAGGGCTTTAGCACACGCTAGCTTCTTTAAACTAGTCTCAGCGGGCCAGGAAAAAGTGATCTTGGTTTTCAAACATTTGGAGTATTTTGCCACGAGTGCTTGGCTTTTATTTTTCTCAATTTCTCCGTTATTACGTTCCGAGACTTTGTGAGATTTTGTCAGTAGGTTTCAGTAAATTGCTGTCCTTGAACAGCGCTGGCCCTTCAGTATTTTCTACTCTACATGCAGCGCAACGCAGACTGGTCGGCGGAAGGTGCCGCGAGAGGACCGCTCTCGGGTTGTTCTCGCAGTGATCTGACGTCATACGCCGGTCCATCTGCACCTGCTGTTTGTAATAACCTGATTCTGATTGGCCGGTGCGACATGGACACGTCATGCGATCAAAACGCTTGTTTACCCGTCAGTCTGGCAGCTTGCTTTAACTTCTTTTGTCCGGTCGGAGACGAAGGTATGACCTTTGACTGCTGCAACAATATAATTACATTAAACAACTTTTAACATTCCCATCGGCCCACGGCGGACCGATGGCCAGTACATGCCTAGGCTCAGCTCACGTGCATTCTTTAAAGCGCTTCAGTTCGCGGCGGCATTCACTCGCGGCCGTACTACGGTCGGCACCCCTGATAGCGTCTTCTCTCGAAGCTAAGCAGGCTCGAGCCTGGTTAATCCCTGGATGAGAGACCGCCTCCGGTGGCGGGACTAGAGCGGAATTTTTTTAACCGGGCGGCCAAGTCTGCTTTAGGCGGTACAATGTCCATGAAAGAACACTACGTGTATCCATGTTTTAAAAAAGGATGAATGAAGCTTATGAACCCAATAGACACATATCCCTAACTGCACGCATTACTAGATGTAAAAGTAATGTCAGTGTGAATTTAACACCTCTTTTACATCTGATTTACTGTCTGTTAATGAAGCAAAATATCCAATGCAGTAACTTTCTTAAAAGTCGATCGGAAAATATAAATTCCATGATAAAACTTACACTTACTTCAAATAGCAGAGCTCAGCGCAATGGATTTAAAAAAGAAAAGAAATGACGGATTTATCTTACTTTGCAAAGTTACTCAGTCGGGAGCAGTGAATGATTTTCTCTTCTTCTTATTTTCATAACTTTAATGACAGAAGCGTCGGCGGTTTAGGCTCATCATTAGAACGAATGCATTAAAATGTTTAGTCGTTTAAGACATGCAGTGACGAATTGTTTGCTAAAAAGCTATTTTGACATTTGAGCATTTTCAGTTCATGCCAAAAAGACGCGAACATGAACTCGTTTAAGCTCTAGTTCTGCAGGCGGGCAATCGGTGGGTACGATGCCCCCGTCCAGGTGTCAGGTTCAAGGCGGCGGTCCAGTCCAGCTGGTAATCATAGCTTATAAAGATCACTTCGCCAATGAAAACTCGGCGTTGGGTTTCGTTGTAAATAAAATAAACAAAAAACAGTGCAAATAAGGAAAAGACAAGCCAATATTAGACTTTTTTCAGTCCCCAGATAGACAATTTCTGTACACTCTTCCAGCTTACGCTGAAATCATGTCGTATTGGCAATGTACGTTAATATTCTTTTAATTTTAGTTTTTAACAAAGTGAAAATAACAGTAAAGAACTTCATGTGAGTAAATATTTAATAAAATCAGTCTCAATTGTAATAATAGCAAATGATTTATTCGTTCATTTCTGTGAATCCTTTATTTAAATAAATGTAGTTAAATCCGCTGGCTAGTAGTCGTATTGGTCTATTACCACAGACGTATAGCTAATAAACGAGCGAGATTTATTAGGGTCTTATAAAGCGAATTGGGCTTAGTCATGTCCACCGAATATTTTTTGCTTTGTATGAAACATGAAACGTCAACACGCCAGGTGAATAAAAGCAGCACATTTTATTTGGATTATAAGGGCTTTAGCACACGCTAGCTTCTTTAAACTAGTCTCAGCGGGCCAGGAAAAAGTGATCTTGGTTTTCAAACATTTGGAGTATTTTGCCACGAGTGCTTGGCTTTTATTTTTCTCAATTTCTCCGTTATTACGTTCCGAGACTTTGTGAGATTTTGTCAGTAGGTTTCAGTAAATTGCTGTCCTTGAACAGCGCTGGCCCTTCAGTATTTTCTACTCTACATGCAGCGCAACGCAGACTGGTCGGCGGAAGGTGCCGCGAGAGGACCGCTCTCGGGTTGTTCTCGCAGTGATCTGACGTCATACGCCGGTCCATCTGCACCTGCTGTTTGTAATAACCTGATTCTGATTGGCCGGTGCGACATGGACACGTCATGCGATCAAAACGCTTGTTTACCCGTCAGTCTGGCAGCTTGCTTTAACTTCTTTTGTCCGGTCGGAGACGAAGGTATGACCTTTGACTGCTGCAACAATATAATTACATTAAACAACTTTTAACATTCCCATCGGCCCACGGCGGACCGATGGCCAGTACATGCCTAGGCTCAGCTCACGTGCATTCTTTAAAGCGCTTCAGTTCGCGGCGGCATTCACTCGCGGCCGTACTACGGTCGGCACCCCTGATAGCGTCTTCTCTCGAAGCTAAGCAGGCTCGAGCCTGGTTAATCCCTGGATGAGAGACCGCCTCCGGTGGCGGGACTAGAGCGGAATTTTTTTAACCGGGCGGCCAAGTCTGCTTTAGGCGGTACAATGTCCATGAAAGAACACTACGTGTATCCATGTTTTAAAAAAGGATGAATGAAGCTTATGAACCCAATAGACACATATCCCTAACTGCACGCATTACTAGATGTAAAAGTAATGTCAGTGTGAATTTAACACCTCTTTTACATCTGATTTACTGTCTGTTAATGAAGCAAAATATCCAATGCAGTAACTTTCTTAAAAGTCGATCGGAAAATATAAATTCCATGATAAAACTTACACTTACTTCAAATAGCAGAGCTCAGCTCAATGGATTTAAAAAAGAAAAGAAATGACGGATTTATCTTACTTTGCAAAGTTACTCAGTCGGGAGCAGTGAATGATTTTCTCTTCTTATTATTTTCATAACTTTAATGACAGAAGCGTCGGCGGTTTAGGCTCATCATTAGAACGAATGCATTAAAATGTTTAGTCGTTTAAGACATGCAGTGACGAATTGTTTGCTAAAAAGCTATTTTGACATTTGAGCATTTTCAGTTCATGCCAAAAAGACGCGAACATGAACTCGTTTAAGCTCTAGTTCTGCAGGCGGGCAATCGGTGGGTACGATGCCCCCGTCCAGGTGTCAGGTTCAAGGCGGCGGTCCAGTCCAGCTGGTAATCATAGCTTATAAAGATCACTTCGCCAATGAAAACTCGGCGTTGGGTTTCGTTGTAAATAAAATAAACAAAAAACAGTGCAAATAAGGAAAAGACAAGCCAATATTAGACTTTTTTCAGTCCCCAGATAGACAATTTCTGTACACTCTTCCAGCTTACGCTGAAATCATGTCGTATTGGCAATGTACGTTAATATTCTTTTAATTTTAGTTTTTAACAAAGTGAAAATAACAGTAAAGAACTTCATGTGAGTAAATATTTAATAAAATCAGTCTCAATTGTAATAATAGCAAATGATTTATTCGTTCATTTCTGTGAATCCTTTATTTAAATAAATGTAGTTAAATCCGCTGGCTAGTAGTCGTATTGGTCTATTACCACAGACGTATAGCTAATAAACGAGCGAGATTTATTAGGGTCTTATAAAGCGAATTGGGCTTAGTCATGTCCACCGAATATTTTTTGCTTTGTATGAAACATGAAACGTCAACACGCCAGGTGAATAAAAGCAGCACATTTTATTTGGATTATAAGGGCTTTAGCACACGCTAGCTTCTTTAAACTAGTCTCAGCGGGCCAGGAAAAAGTGATATTGGTTTTCAAACATTTGGAGTATTTTGCCACGAGTGCTTGGCTTTTATTTTTCTCAATTTCTCCGTTATTACGTTCCGAGACTTTGTGAGATTTTGTCAGTAGGTTTCAGTAAATTGCTGTCCTTGAACAGCGCTGGCCCTTCAGTATTTTCTACTCTACATGCAGCGCAACGCAGACTGGTCGGCGGAAGGTGCCGCGAGAGGACCGCTCTCGGGTTGTTCTCGCAGTGATCTGACGTCATACGCCGGTCCATCTGCACCTGCTGTTTGTAATAACCTGATTCTGATTGGCCGGTGCGACATGTACACGTCATGCGATCAAAACGCTTGTTTACCCGTCAGTCTGGCAGCTTGCTTTAACTTCTTTTGTCCGGTCGGAGACGAAGGTATGACCTTTGACTGCTGCAACAATATAATTACATTAAACAACTTTTAACATTCCCATCGGCCCACGGCGGACCGATGGCCAGTACATGCCTAGGCTCAGCTCACGTGCATTCTTTAAAGCGCTTCAGTTCGCGGCGGCATTCACTCGCGGCCGTACTACGGTCGGCACCCCTGATAGCGTCTTCTCTCGAAGCTAAGCAGGCTCGAGCCTGGTTAATCCCTGGATGAGAGACCGCCTCCGGTGGCGGGACTAGAGTGGAATATTTTTAACCGGGCGGCCAAGTCTGCTTTAGGCGGTACAATGTCCATGAAAGAACACTACGTGTATCCATGTTTTAAAAAAGGATGAATGAAGCTTATGAACCCAATAGACACATATCCCTAACTGCACGCATTACTAGATGTAAAAGTAATGTCAGTGTGAATTTAACACCTCTTTTACATCTGATTTACTGTCTGTTAATGAAGCAAAATATCCAATGCAGTAACTTTCTTAAAAGTCGATCGGAAAATATAAATTCCATGATAAAACTTACACTTACTTCAAATAGCAGAGCTCAGCGCAATGGATTTAAAAAAGAAAAGAAATGACGGATTTATCTTACTTTGCAAAGTTACTCAGTCGGGAGCAGTGAATGATTTTCTCTTCTTCTTATTTTTATAACTTTAATGACAGAAGCGTCGGCGGTTTAGGCTCATCATTAGAACGAATGCATTAAAATGTTTAGTCGTTTAAGACATGCAGTGACGAATTGTTTGCTAAAAAGCTATTTTGACATTTGAGCATTTTCAGTTCATGCCAAAAAGACGCGAACATGAACTCGTTTAAGCTCTAGTTCTGCAGGCGGGCAATCGGTGGGTACGATGCCCCCGTCCAGGTGTCAGGTTCAAGGCGGCGGTCCAGTCCAGCTGGTAATCATAGCTTATAAAGATCACTTCGCCAATGAAAACTCGGCGTTGGGTTTCGTTGTAAATAAAATAAACAAAAAAACAGTGCAAATAAGGAAAAGACAAGCCAATATTAGACTGTTTTCAGTCCCCAGATAGACAATTTCTGTACACTCTTCCAGCTTACGCTGAAATCATGTCGTATTGGCAATGTACGTTAATATTCTTTTAATTTTAGTTTTTAACAAAGTGAAAATAACAGTAAAGAACTTCATGTGAGTAAATATTTAATAAAATCAGTCTCAATTGTAATAATAGCAAATGATTTATTCGTTCATTTCTGTGAATCCTTTATTTAAATAAATGTAGTTAAATCCGCTGGCTAGTAGTCGTATTGGTCTATTACCACAGACGTATAGCTAATAAACGAGCGAGATTTATTAGGGTCTTATAAAGCGAATTGGGCTTAGTCATGTCCACCGAATATTTTTTGCTTTGTATGAAACATGAAACGTCAACACGCCAGGTGAATAAAAGCAGCACATTTTATTTGGATTATAAGGGCTTTAGCACACGCTAGCTTCTTTAAACTAGTCTCAGCGGGCCAGGAAAAAGTGATCTTGGTTTTCAAACATTTGGAGTATTTTGCCACGAGTGCTTGGCTTTTATTTTTCTCAATTTCTCCGTTATTACGTTTCGAGACTTTGTGAGATTTTGTCAGTAGGTTTCAGTAAATTGCTGTCCTTGAACAGCGCTGGCCCTTCAGTATTTTCTACTCTACATGCAGCGCAACGCAGACTGGTCGGCGGAAGGTGCCGCGAGAGGACCGCTCTCGGGTTGTTCTCGCAGTGATCTGACGTCATACGCCGGTCCATCTGCACCTGCTGTTTGTAATAACCTGATTCTGATTGGCCGGTGCGACATGTACACGTCATGCGATCAAAACGCTTGTTTACCCGTCAGTCTGGCAGCTTGCTTTAACTTCTTTTGTCCGGTCGGAGACGAAGGTATGACCTTTGACTGCTGCAACAATATAATTACATTAAACAACTTTTAACATTCCCATCGGCCCACGGCGGACCGATGGCCAGTACATGCCTAGGCTCAGCTCACGTGCATTCTTTAAAGCGCTTCAGTTCGCGGCGGCATTCACTCGCGGCCGTACTACGGTCGGCACCCCTGATAGCGTCTTCTCTCGAAGCTAAGCAGGCTCGAGCCTGGTTAATCCCTGGATGAGAGACCGCCTCCGGTGGCGGGACTAGAGTGGAATATTTTTAACCGGGCGGCCAAGTCTGCTTTAGGCGGTACAATGTCCATGAAAGAACACTACGTGTATCCATGTTTTAAAAAAGGATGAATGAAGCTTATGAACCCAATAGACACATATCCCTAACTGCACGCATTACTAGATGTAAAAGTAATGTCAGTGTGAATTTAACACCTCTTTTACATCTGATTTACTGTCTGTTAATGAAGCAAAATATCCAATGCAGTAACTTTCTTAAAAGTCGATCGGAAAATATAAATTCCATGATAAAACTTACACTTACTTCAAATAGCAGAGCTCAGCGCAATGGATTTAAAAAAGAAAAGAAATGACGGATTTATCTTACTTTGCAAAGTTACTCAGTCGGGAGCAGTGAATGATTTTCTCTTCTTCTTATTTTCATAACTTTAATGACAGAAGCGTCGGCGGTTTAGGCTCATCATTAGAACGAATGCATTAAAATGTTTAGTCGTTTAAGACATGCAGTGACGAATTGTTTGCTAAAAAGCTATTTTGACATTTGAGCATTTTCAGTTCATGCCAAAAAGACGCGAACATGAACTCGTTTAAGCTCTAGTTCTGCAGGCGGGCAATCGGTGGGTACGATGCCCCCGTCCAGGTGTCAGGTTCAAGGCGGCGGTCCAGTCCAGCTGGTAATCATAGCTTATAAAGATCACTTCGCCAATGAAAACTCGGCGTTGGGTTTCGTTGTAAATAAAATAAACAAAAAACAGTGCAAATAAGGAAAAGACAAGCCAATATTAGACTTTTTTCAGTCCCCAGATAGACAATTTCTGTACACTCTTCCAGCTTACGCTGAAATCATGTCGTATTGGCAATGTACGTTAATATTCTTTTAATTTTAGTTTTTAACAAAGTGAAAATAACAGTAAAGAACTTCATGTGAGTAAATATTTAATAAAATCAGTCTCAATTGTAATAATAGCAAATGATTTATTCGTTCATTTCTGTGAATCCTTTATTTAAATAAATGTAGTTAAATCCGCTGGCTAGTAGTCGTATTGGTCTATTACCACAGACGTATAGCTAATAAACGAGCGAGATTTATTAGGGTCTTATAAAGCGAATTGGGCTTAGTCATGTCCACCGAATATTTTTTGCTTTGTATGAAACATGAAACGTCAACACGCCAGGTGAATAAAAGCAGCACATTTTATTTGGATTATAAGGGCTTTAGCACACGCTAGCTTCTTTAAACTAGTCTCAGCGGGCCAAGAAAAAGTGATCTTGGTTTTCAAACATTTGGAGTATTTTGCCAGGAGTGCTTGGCTTTTATTTTTCTCAATTTCTCCGTTATTACGTTCCGAGACTTTGTGAGATTTTGTCAGTAGGTTTCAGTAAATTGCTGTCCTTGAACAGCGCTGGCCCTTCAGTATTTTCTACTCTACATGCAGCGCAACGCAGACTGGTCGGCGGAAGGTGCCGCGAGAGGACCGCTCTCGGGTTGTTCTCGCAGTGATCTGACGTCATACGCCGGTCCATCTGCACCTGCTGTTTGTAATAACCTGATTCTGATTGGCCGGTGCGACATGTACACGTCATGCGATCAAAACGCTTGTTTACCCGTCAGTCTGGCAGCTTGCTTTAACTTCTTTTGTCCGGTCGGAGACGAAGGTATGACCTTTGACTGCTGCAACAATATAATTACATTAAACAACTTTTAACATTCCCATCGGCCCACGGCGGACCGATGGCCAGTACATGCCTAGGCTCAGCTCACGTGCATTCTTTAAAGCGCTTCAGTTCGCGGCGGCATTCACTCGCGGCCGTACTACGGTCGGCACCCCTGATAGCGTCTTCTCTCGAAGCTAAGCAGGCTCGAGCCTGGTTAATCCCTGGATGAGAGACCGCCTCCGGTGGCGGGACTAGAGTGGAATATTTTTAACCGGGCGGCCAAGTCTGCTTTAGGCGGTACAATGTCCATGAAAGAACACTACGTGTATCCATGTTTTAAAAAAGGATGAATGAAGCTTATGAACCCAATAGACACATATCCCTAACTGCACGCATTACTAGATGTAAAAGTAATGTCAGTGTGAATTTAACACCTCTTTTACATCTGATTTACTGTCTGTTAATGAAGCAAAATATCCAATGCAGTAACTTTCTTAAAAGTCGATCGGAAAATATAAATTCCATGATAAAACTTACACTTACTTCAAATAGCAGAGCTCAGCGCAATGGATTTAAAAAAGAAAAGAAATGACGGATTTATCTTACTTTGCAAAGTTACTCAGTCGGGAGCAGTGAATGATTTTCTCTTCTTCTTATTTTTATAACTTTAATGACAGAAGCGTCGGCGGTTTAGGCTCATCATTAGAACGAATGCATTAAAATGTTTAGTCGTTTAAGACATGCAGTGACGAATTGTTTGCTAAAAAGCTATTTTGACATTTGAGCATTTTCAGTTCATGCCAAAAAGACGCGAACATGAACTCGTTTAAGCTCTAGTTCTGCAGGCGGGCAATCGGTGGGTACGATGCCCCCGTCCAGGTGTCAGGTTCAAGGCGGCGGTCCAGTCCAGCTGGTAATCATAGCTTATAAAGATCACTTCGCCAATGAAAACTCGGCGTTGGGTTTCGTTGTAAATAAAATAAACAAAAAAACAGTGCAAATAAGGAAAAGACAAGCCAATATTAGACTGTTTTCAGTCCCCAGATAGACAATTTCTGTACACTCTTCCAGCTTACGCTGAAATCATGTCGTATTGGCAATGTACGTTAATATTCTTTTAATTTTAGTTTTTAACAAAGTGAAAATAACAGTAAAGAACTTCATGTGAGTAAATATTTAATAAAATCAGTCTCAATTGTAATAATAGCAAATGATTTATTCGTTCATTTCTGTGAATCCTTTATTTAAATAAATGTAGTTAAATCCGCTGGCTAGTAGTCGTATTGGTCTATTACCACAGACGTATAGCTAATAAACGAGCGAGATTTATTAGGGTCTTATAAAGCGAATTGGGCTTAGTCATGTCCACCGAATATTTTTTGCTTTGTATGAAACATGAAACGTCAACACGCCAGGTGAATAAAAGCAGCACATTTTATTTGGATTATAAGGGCTTTAGCACACGCTAGCTTCTTTAAACTAGTCTCAGCGGGCCAGGAAAAAGTGATCTTGGTTTTCAAACATTTGGAGTATTTTGCCACGAGTGCTTGGCTTTTATTTTTCTCAATTTCTCCGTTATTACGTTTCGAGACTTTGTGAGATTTTGTCAGTAGGTTTCAGTAAATTGCTGTCCTTGAACAGCGCTGGCCCTTCAGTATTTTCTACTCTACATGCAGCGCAACGCAGACTGGTCGGCGGAAGGTGCCGCGAGAGGACCGCTCTCGGGTTGTTCTCGCAGTGATCTGACGTCATACGCCGGTCCATCTGCACCTGCTGTTTGTAATAACCTGATTCTGATTGGCCGGTGCGACATGTACACGTCATGCGATCAAAACGCTTGTTTACCCGTCAGTCTGGCAGCTTGCTTTAACTTCTTTTGTCCGGTCGGAGACGAAGGTATGACCTTTGACTGCTGCAACAATATAATTACATTAAACAACTTTTAACATTCCCATCGGCCCACGGCGGACCGATGGCCAGTACATGCCTAGGCTCAGCTCACGTGCATTCTTTAAAGCGCTTCAGTTCGCGGCGGCATTCACTCGCGGCCGTACTACGGTCGGCACCCCTGATAGCGTCTTCTCTCGAAGCTAAGCAGGCTCGAGCCTGGTTAATCCCTGGATGAGAGACCGCCTCCGGTGGCGGGACTAGAGTGGAATATTTTTAACCGGGCGGCCAAGTCTGCTTTAGGCGGTACAATGTCCATGAAAGAAAACTACGTGTATTCATGTTTTAAAAAAAGGATGAATGAACCTTATGAACCTAATAGACACATATCCCCAGAGCCGATCGGCCCTATAAGCTTACTACGCAGGGTGCGTAGGGCCCCGCAAATTACGTAAGGCCCCGCCTCCCCCTGCCTCATTTTACAGCGCGTGGTACTGTTTACACTGGATGACAATATCCATCTGGAGCTATCCATCTGGCCACGAAAAAAGAAAAAGGAAACAAAATAAGAGTGAAAAGTGAGAACAGGTAAACTTGTGCTCTATTTAAGTTTGATGTCAAGTTAAGTTGGTGTGATTCTGTCTCTCTCTATCTGACTTGCTAGCTGTGTAGTGTTGCCAGTGCATCTCTTAGCCTGTCTGTCACACAACAATTTATTGCGTGAATATTCGCATGAATAAACGCCCAAGGGCAACAATGTTTATAAACGGCAGCTCGATAACTGCGCCGCGCGTGAATATGCGTTCATTTGCGCGTGAAATCGTGCACGAAATGTCACGGCGCGCTTTGCAGCAGCAACATCTGTGTGGGGACCATAACAAAAATAGCGTGCTAACACTACTAATGTCAACGTTAATGCAATATGGAAACCAACGGATTTACATTGGAATGGGTATAATCTCAGATACGTCAAAATAGAATGCACATCCCTCAGTAAATAATAACCATCTGGGATCAAGTATTGCTCTTATGCATACTTTAAACAGTTATACAGTATGGCAAGCCATTTTAGAATTTATACATTCACATGATGTGTATTTTTATATCAATAATTCAGTTTTCACTATTTAAAATATAAATATTAAGAGTGTGATTTATAGTAGTAGCCATATTTTTAATATCAGGAATTACATTTTACACTAGTAAAAGCGTAATTCCTGATATCTGCTATTGCATATTCACTAGTTGATTATTGCAAATGCCAAGTCATATTATAAATAGTATTTTATATTTGAAATTGGATAAAGAGGAATCTGAGGGAGGCAGTTTAAGTGGGGGCTAATGCAGCAAATAAAATTAATAATAGTAATTATCTATAACTTACAGGTGCTATGCTCAAGTTTGTTAGTAGAGGAGATGCTGAATAAACAGCCAGTACAAGCACAGGCTCAGTTCATTCACTTACAGCCTCAGCGAGTACTAGCACAAACCCAGTACAGCCAGCTTCACCAAATACTAGCACAGACTCAATACAGCCATCTTCATGCAGTACTAGGATAGACCCAGTACAGCCAGCTTCACCAAATACTAGCACAGACTCAATACAGCCATCTTCATGCAGTACTAGGATAGACCCAGTACAGCCAGCTTCAACACACATTAACACAGACCCAGGACAGACTTCTTCAGCGAGTACTAACACAGACCCTGGTGAAGTACAGACAGCTTCAGTCAGTACTAGAACAACCAGAGATGTACAGCCAGCATCAGATACAAGCATCTCAGACCCTATTAGAACAGTTCAGGGACGTGCACAGACATTTTGAGGGGCAGGGGCTCAAGTGAAATAAAGGGCACCTTTCAAAAGTATGTATATTTTTTCTTTTTTTTAAACACAGGGTATATATATTAACACAATTCTGACTTCCTTTTTAAAAAAAAATATTAAAAAGTTAATTAATTTTATCTTCCTCAAACTCACGCAATTGTTTCATTTTCAAAAGATGTCTACAAAATAATCAGTTCACACAGACACCATGGTCAACCTTAGTAGTCTAGGTTTATAGAGCAGCAAAGGAAGCCATTACACAATGTGCATGTTTTGAAAACATTAAATTACACATTAATTACAAATTTGTTAAAATGCTAAAAACAAAGTTGTGACTGCTGAGTTAGCGCTACATGCCAATAAATGCTATATCATATGCTAGCGTTTAGCTGATTAGCTGATTAGTTGTTACTCAAAATGTATTTTTGTCTGATAAGGGCTCAAAATATAAGGTCTGTTTACTAATGTGAGCTTCTGGCATGAGCCTCTCAGAGCAGAGCCAATCAGAGCAGAGCTCAACATTATTATTCATGACTCTTTCAAATAGGGCAAAAATAGACCATTTAATTCAAATGTCAAATTCTAGGGTTGTAAATAGACATGTAAAAACGTTTCTGGATAATTTTTGCACTTAATAAAGCCACATACCTTCTATGTAAGTGTCAAAGAACAATTTAACATATTATGAAAACACATCCTATGGCACCTTTAATCTTAGGTTTCATATTTATTAGGGTTACACATGTCAGAAACAACAAATATAGATTAGGCCTATTTTATTTGGATTTTATATTTTACTTTTTTGTGATGTCAGTGAAAATTCAGACTGGGCAAGTAAAATACTAAACCATCAGATTTCTTCCCAATCTACTCCAGCACTCGAGTATAACACATTATACTTATTTAACAGACATTACAAAAAACGCAAACAAAAAAGCTTACTACTGCAGTTAGCAATTATTTTATTGTTTGTGCTTTCTTATTTTATGAGCAGTCTGTTTAAACTACATACACTATACTGTTACAAGTTTGCAACTCTTCAGGTTAATATGGGATTGTCGTGGAAAACAATGTCCCTGAATTGTTATGTGTAACAACGTGTCCCATATTTTGTGCATAAAACTGTTAATATAAGAATGCTTTCTTCCTCACACACTTACCGGTAGCTGCCTGCATAATCAAGCACATGGTCGCGTCTCGTTCAGGCTGAGCTTTGGCGCTTGAAGCGCGAATGATGCAGCACGAGTGTAGACAAGCCAATCATAAAGCAAAGTAAGTTAGAGAGGCGGGACTAAGGAAAGGTAAAGCCAATCATAATAGCGATGTGAATTTTGGAGGCGGGACTCATCTGTTAACCGTTTGTGTGCCACAAATAGCGCTGTTTTTCTTTATATAAGAGTTTAAATCTCATTTAAATGATTTCTGAATAAATTCATGTTAAATTAAATAAGCAACAAGTAAAAAACACAAGAAACAGACAGACATCAGTTGTTATATGAATAAAGAAATTATTATTACATATTATTATTATTTTTTAAAAAGCACCCAAGAAAAAAAGGGCACTTTCTCTCCAGGAATAAAAAGGGCAGGTGCTCAAGCCCCCTTTGATGTCTATGTGTGCACATGCCTGGAACAGTTGCTGCTCCACCAAATGATCCAGCAGATTGGCCCCCAGTCTTAACAGACTTAATGAGGACTGAGTTAGTTCGCAGGTAGTCTCGCGTAGCCAGACCTAGGTCTGGTGTTTTTCGCTGCTTTTTCTGGACAAAGCCCACCCATGAGCTGTTTGATCGACATGTCAAACAACCAATCACAGTTTGTATCGTCTAGCGTCACGTTTCAGACTCCCCACAATAACGAGCCGGCTGGCAACAAGTCCCCAGATAGCAGACGGAGTCGGCCCGAATGTGGCCTCATGATGGCACTGCTGGCGTGCTGCCGGCAACGGCATGCAACATGTCAGCCAAGTATGGGCCAGGTGTGGCAATGATGGCACTGATCCATGATGGCAGATAACATTTGGGCCAGTTGTGGGTGGGAGGTATGTGGCCCAGATCAGTGTAGTGATTCTGGCCCAGATCAGTCTAGTGATTGTAAGCCACATTTGAAATACTGTGATTAACAATAAATAATTATAAGAATTGAAGGATTTTCAGGCTATCTTATTGTTAATTTAACCTTTATTAAATAAAATGTTAGTTTTGTATTAAAAGAAGTTAATATATTTGGACATGTTTGTCTACATTTTAATCACATAAACATGCCTTCAGATCATGGGTCAAGATTTTGTTCAAATTACCCTGAACTTCCAGAATATTTTTTTCTGAATTAATTTTTTTTGATAACGTTGCTTTGAGAAGCACGCCATGGATCGATTCGATTTAAACTTGCTTTTGCGCGATTTTCATTGTAGCAGGAGTTTATTCCTGCTGAAGATTTCTGACTTCAATGACTGAGTAAAACTATCATTGTGTACAATCAGATGTTAGAAATTGTAAGGTTTTGTTCTGTGTTTGCTTGTATTCTGTGTATTTTTGTTATTTGAACTTGTATTTTGTTACTCTGCTCTGTTCGGACTTTTATTTTGAAATCATCATGCCATGTCACAGTTCATACTTCCTGTTTGTTTTTGTATATAAGTCACTTCCTGTTCACCGCTGATTAATGTTTAGCCTGTTGCAACCTGTTAGCCTGTTTTGTTTATCTGTTATCTGTTATCTGTTATCTGTATCTGTATCTGTATCTGTTCCTGTTTCTGACCTGTGCCTGTTTCTTTGGATTGTGATTGAACTCTGCCTGCCCCTGACATTGTGCCTGTTTTGGATTACGTTTTTGGATCTCCCTTATTGGATATGTTTGCTGGCCCTTTTTGGGATTTTTCAAATAAACACCTTTTGCAAATGGATTCACTTACTTCTCCGCTTTCATTAAAGCACCAACCGTTACAGAAATACACGATATGTTTCACTGTGCTTTTGCCTGCCGAAGTGTTAAAAAATATCAAATCATTGTGCCAGTTAACCTTCGCGTTACGTTAAGGATGCGCAGTTTATTTATGCAGTGCAACAAGAACCTACACGTGGATGACATCAAAGTACTGCGAGAGCGTCATCCGTTTGTCAGTTCCTCCAACGCAGCATTACGTCGAACACCTTGTCAAAAATGATTGAGATGGCCAATCAAATCAAAAAAGGCGAGTGCCACTGGCCAATCACATAACAGAAGACGAGCTTTCCTGTTAACGCAAGCCGAGCGGCGCCCAATCAAATTAACCAATAGGCGGGTTTACCGCCAGGAGAAGCAGTTACGCTGCGTCAATCAATCATAACGGACACGGATTTCAAAGGCAGCAGGATGAAAGATAACCAGTAAGTAACTTAAATATTTAAACTTTTACAATCATAAAAATGTTTTTGTTTAAATGTCTAACAAACGTATAAAGGGATGCAAACGTTTACGTGATTCATGTGTAATGTAATGCGTTATATTGTCTGTGTGACATAAATTGATATTAAATTAGCTGTTTTCTATAAGGTTAAAGTCGCAATGAAAAGTAAAATAAAAAACAGTAATTTGTTTTGGAATATTGTGGTATTTTTTACAAATGATTTATCTGTGAGCTTCATTAATTTTTAAAAATTCTTGTGCCCTCATAATCTTTAATCAAAAATGCAAATCTCCTCCCCTCCTAAAAACGATCTCTCTTTACTTCCGGTCAAAATGTATGGCAGGTGGGTGGGGTCAGGGAGAATATCGCTGCGATTAGCAATTAGCAACACGACCCAACTTCAAATGATCCAATCAGATCTCGATGGACAAATTCAAATCCAGCTCTGCCTTATGTCATTTCAGCGGCCGGTTTTACTTGGATACACGTCACCACGGGGAAAATTATGCAATTGATACTTCCGTTTCATGGCGACTTTAAGAATTACTGTGATCATATTATAATGAAGTAATCGAGCTTGGTTATCTGGTCTTCCTGATGTTAGAAGAACATTTATTTAAAAAATATATATTTAAAATGTATTTCTGTAATGTTTAATTTAATTTTTTTGTAAAAGTGTATCAGGTCTGTGTTCATCAAGACATGAAGACTCTGGAGTGGGACAAGAGAAGGATGGTGGGGTAATATTCCAATAGACACATTAAGGTAAATTAAATATTTTTGGCCCATGTTTGCATCTTTGTGTTTATATATCAAAAGATTGCTCTGTGATTTCAGTGAAAGCTGATAAATACAGAGGGCTGGACAGTGGTTTCATTGATTAGGTGCGTAAGAACTGACCATAGCCTAACATTACTTTAGTTACCCGAATTGCATTGTTGAATACAAAGGAAAATGGTAAAAATACAAATATTTTGAATATGGAATACTGTGAAATTATTTTTTGTTAATCATCTGCTGTGTTTGCTTCAGGTAAAGAGGTGGGACAATGATGCTGACAGGACAGGAGGAGGTGACATTCAGGTTAGTGACAGTACATCAGGGCCACCATTTAATTTAATGTTAATTTGTTTGCTTCCAAAATCAATACTTGACAAATCTTTACAAGTATATTTGCAAAGCTGAATTTCTCATAGGTGGATAAAGTATGACAGCAATTGTGAAGACCTTAGACGTCGTGCAGTATATGGTTCTTCTCATAAATTGATGTTTACTCACTCCTCTTTCATTTATATTGATTTGACTTAATTTTCTTGGTAACTAATAATGGGGATATTCCTAATATAATATATTTTAAGTACATGCTTAGAACATATCTCATTTGCTCATTTGCTTTGTATCTAAATGAAAAGTATGTCTTTAAGGTCTAAACTATGTTTCATTTTATTTAGACATTCAGCGCAGACACTTTCATCCAAAGCACCTTGAGGAAGAAAACAAGAAGCAGTTCAACCTAAAAGGTTCATCTTCTAATTCTCTATCTAAATGTTTGTTTTAAAGTATATCATTATGCTTTTAATTACTTTATTATATGGCTTTTGCTGCATAACATTTATTGATTTGCATCTGTTTTCTTTTATATAACAGTGGGCTGTTGTACACACTAAAAACTCCTGGGTCAAAAACAACCCATAATGGGTTATTTTTGACCCAACTCCTGGGTTAAAAAGGGACCAACTAATTTCTGGGTTATTTCAACCCAGAAAAATGGGTTATTCTTTTTGACCCAACTTCTGGGTTAAATACCTGACCCAACTTCTGGGTTAAAATAACCCAAATTGTAGTTAATATAACCCAACTTCTGGGTCAAAAGAACAACCCCAATATCTGGGTGGAAAAACCCAGAAATTAGTAGATCCCTTTTAACCAAAGGTCAAAGATAACCTAAATTGTGTAACTATGGCACTATGCCTTATTTCAGAAAAGAAAAATTCAGACACTTACACACTTCAAGCAGTTTTAAATTTTTATTGGATTCAATTAAATTCTATATAAAAATGCACACTTGGACCTATTTATTTTAGGTCACACTGTAATAACATTAGAAAGGAAAAATAGAATAATAAACAACTCTCAAACATTCTCTCTCAAACATTTGACAACATTCAATAATTGGATTGAACTTGAGGCTTTAAGTCTTCAAACATTGGTTGTGTGCAGCTTGAGATCTCCCAGAGGGGAACGGCTTCGATTGCTGAAGGTATTCCACCAGTGGCGGCCGGTGACTTCTTTATTCGAGGATGCTCGATGCAAAGTTCGTCACAACATGTATGTAGCTTGTCATGTGTGTGGTTTGTAATTTTAAAATATGTGTTCTGCCCATTGAGAGATCCTGTGTGCATCACGTGTCATGTCAAAATATGTTCCTGCTGCAGACGCGTTTAAAGGGTTTATGATAAAACAGATGCTCGCGTTTGCCAGATACTCGCATAATCTCATGCATAATAGGAGTTTACTGTTAAGGAAGTGTCTGGCGTGTATTTTAGAAACATGAGCGTCTCTTTTATCATAAACGGTTTTGACGCGTGTGCAGCAGGCACTTATTTTGACAAAACACGTGATGCACACAGGATCTCTCGACACGCAGGACACATATTTTGGAAAAGGGAACCACACACGTGACAATCTGAACACTTATTTTGAATTAGCGCATCTTTGGATGAGCAGTTACGAGCCGCCACTGTATTCCACCATATTTGTTCCAACCTAAAACAGACAGAGACAGAAAGATATAAAGTGAATATTGTGTAGAACGTAAATTGTAAGCAAGATAATAGACTACCAGTTTGTGTTATAATGCTGATACTAACTGTACAAGGAAGCCAAATGAGCTGTGGTTCTTAATTGGTGTCTTCATTTTGAGTGGGTACAAGAAAATGTGGGTTGAGAACCACTGAGTAATAAAACTTAACATCTTTAACTTAACTTTTTAGTCAGATTGCTACCTTAGATGGCATCGCCCAAAACTGAAATACAACTGCGAGGAACCTTGAAGTTGTTTTTTTAAACCAGGATTCACCCTTTAGCTTCCACATGAAACATGTCCCTTGTATAGCCTTCTTTCACATGAACAGTATAGTTATAGAATTAAGAATATTCTCTCTCAGAGTGGTGCTGAGAAACTGGTCCATTGTACTTACAGACATTTGGTGTATGAACGCTGTCAGGGACTCTTCAGTGGAATGCCGGATAGTCTTCTTCTCAACCCTGTAGATGGCCTGTAAATGATGACAGAATTTTCATTTTTGGGTGAACTATCCCTTTAAGCCCTATTAAAGAAAAAGTATTTCAATATTTTACTATGTTCTTACCTTAACTTAGACAAAATAATACATCCTTTTTTCTATGCATGCAGTTCATCTTTGTACAGCGCGTTATTAATGCATTTAGTCTAGCCCCATTCATTCCTTAGGATCCAAACAGGGGTGAATTTAGAAGCCACCAAGCACTTCCATGTGTTCCCTATTTAAAGACTGTTACATGAGTAGTTACACCAGTAAATATAGTGGCACTAAATATTTTTTTAAGCTGATAAAAATGAGAACTATATTGTATGGCGGAAGATCACTTAGTTTGCAGCACTTTGACCTCTGGTGCAGTAACATCATCACTCATCACACTGATTTTGAAAAAGATGAGAGAGTTCACAGGAGTGATGTTACTGCACCAGAGGTCAAAGTGCTGCAAACTAAGTGCTCTTCCGCCATACAATATAGTTCTCATTTTTTAATCCGCTTAAAATATCGTCACCTCTTATTTTGTGCCACCATACTTACTCGTGTAAATACTCATGTAACAGTCTTTAAATAGGGAAAACATGGAAGTGTTTTGTTGCTTCTAAATTCATCCCTGTTTGGATCCTAAGGAATGAATGGGGCTAGACTAAATGCTAACACATTCACGACATGCTGTACACGATGTACTGCACGCATTAAAAAGACAGGGATGTATTATTTTGTCTAAGTTGATGTAAAAACATAGTAAAATATTGAAAAACGGTGTAGTTTTCCTTTAAAGAAAAATGTTTCGGTATAGAGAGATGATATGAGGGCAATAAGAGTAAAAAGCTCACCTTAAAAATGTCTCTGTCAGCTCAAACAGCCGCCACTCAGTTAACTTATCAGTGACAAAGCTGTCCATTTAAAAAGACCTGGAGAAAACATATAGAGGTTAGCAACAATTTGAAGACTTGACCTGCTTCTTTAAATCTCACTACTTCAGCCAGTAGAGCACTGTATAATATTATAAGCATGGTGCAGCTGGTAAACATAACTCAAAGCAACGCAACGGTTTGTTTTGCCGGTTGTTGATGAGTAACAGCTGTGAGTGATCACAACACGCTTAAGCAGCCACATCACAGGATAATAAGTGAACAGTGTCCCAATGTCAAGTGAGCTAAATTCCTTACCAGTGCCCGAACCTGTGTACATGATAAACTGATTCACGACCTCGGGAGCTAGGGAACGAAGAGACACAGGGTACAGTATGCGTGTGTACCGGCGGCGCCATTTTGCGTCTGTCTGCGGCGCCGAGCGCCATGTACATAGTTTTAAATTTACACTTATTTGTCTCAAATTCGTCGTTAATGTATATACGGACTTCACCATGTGCTGTAATGTACATTAAATTTTACATTCATTTACAGAAATGAGCTACTTTCATTAAAATTGGTTGATATTGGATTTTCAGGTGATATCCTAAATTCATTCAGTTTACGGACGCTCTGAGGTAAAGTGTTCAGACTGCAGACTCAGCAACGATTGTATCATAACATAGTACTGATATATCTTAATTCCATAATGTCCTTAAACATAACAATATTGCTGGCCATAATCTGAGAAAGTGCGGGATACCTCGAGTGGTCTTATATACGGCGCGGCGCTTCTCGTCCGGTGTTCCCCCTTAACCCCCTTAACGTTGCACGAAGTCATAGCTGCCCTGTACTTATCGTATTTTTACCGGTATTATAACAATGAGATAAGCAACGGGGACATGGACACAGAAAGTTTACGTTACATTGACACTTAAAATACTTGCTTACCTTGAATACACAACGAAGAAGCCCAGGCCAAAACGGATCGATCGCGCCGCGAACTCCGGTGACAGTTATTTCAATCGACTGTTGTGAGAAAATTCCAGAACAGCGGGGGGCGGGGCGTTAACCCAGAACATGGGTTAACCTTTGAAAAATAACCCAGAAACCCAAACAACCCAGGAATTGGGTCAAAATATTAGCCCTATAACCCAAAAAATGGTTACTCTCTGAAAAAATAACCCATAATTTTAACCCAACACAAATAACCCAGAATATGGGTTGAAGAAATAACCCAGGAGTTTTTAGAGTGTAATGTTTACATCTATGGAAAGAGGAGCTGAGAAGAAAAGAGAGGCTGGAAAGCAGTACTTCTTGTTGAGGACAATCCTGAATAGGAACACTTTCTCATATACACATAGATTATTATAAGTGTTTGATATTTTTTTCATTTTTATTAATTGTATTGTTTTAATTTTTCGTTTTATTTGAAATTACCTAAGTTAGATTCATGCTAATACTTTAACTGGAACTTGTATCTTTGCGTGAAGCTGGATGTAGAGTTGGTTTCACTTTCACATACACATGAAGTTTCTAAATAACTTAACTAACTTCTTAGTTCAGTTTGGTTTAAACTTGTATTTACCCATGGTTATTCATTTAAATTTCAATTCATGCTAATATATTAATTTCAATGAAAACTTCTGTATTTGTGTATAGCTGGTTATTTGGGAAAAATACATTTCACACACCAATGTAACGGTCACAAAGTTTTTTTTTATTATCAGTTTGTTCTAAACTTTTGTTTGTTTACTAGGGATGAAATTGCTTTGTAATTTAAGTTGTTGGTGTTAGATTCATGCCAATAATGTATTTGAACAAACTAGTATTTTTGTTTATTGCTGGCAGTTTATACTAGAAGAGTTTTAACACGTACAATGTTGTAGTGTTATTGACTTGTGTGTTATTGATCAATAAAAGTCAAACAATTTGAAAGTAATTTTTCGTGTGATTTATCTATTAATATAATTTGGGCAAGATTAGGCTGAGTTATGGCTCAGTTTTGGAAGTTCTGGTTAAATGCTGGTTTTAATATGGTTGACCTATGGCTGAGAACTGGTACCGATGTTAGGACCTGTTCTGGCCCAGTTTATGGGCTATTATCTGGCAGAGACATGGGCCAGTTATGGCCCATGTGTGGCCCTTGTCTGTAAGTCAGAACTGGGCCACTGTAGGGCCGTCATTTTTCGTTGTATGTGGGCCGAGGAAAAACTGGTTGTGTGGGCCAGAGCTGGGCCGGAACAAAATTGCTATCTGGGTCAGTTATTGAAATAACCAGCCGCAACCAATTAGCATCTAAAAAACAACATTACTCACCATAGAACAACGTTGTGCACTTCATCAACAGCCACACCAATGAGACGCTCCCGTTAAACATCTGTTTGAAGCATATCTCTCTACTTTTGAACACATACAAGCAATTCAGGAGAACCAAACTTTTTGACTCCACTAACTGCCTCAAGCAAAACTCTTGGATGTCTTTTAGAGAGTCTATGCTGCGAACTTTGCATATGTTTGAGAATCCCATGTTTAGCTGATCATAATAACTGGTCATTATTATCCATGTGAACACGACTGATTCTCTTCTTCAATGGAACATCAGAGCTTTGTTTTCCAGGGACTGAAACTAATCGCGACACTCGCGTCTCCTGGAAATCCGGTTTATTTCAACCAATCAAAGACGACTGTGACATTCTCACAGGGTTTCCAGAAAAGGGTACAAAAAACATCAGACATTCAGCAAACAGTCTGTGGGCGTGACGTCTGAGGCTGAGACTAGTGTGCAGGAATCCATTCAAACCAGGAATGGATTTTTCTTACCCTAAAGACAAATCTAGAAGAGGGTTCAATTTAGGCTTATTACAGAGACATCTGTCAAACGGGGAAAAGATTCCCAGGAGCTGGCTTTCATATTCTATCAAAAACAATGCTGTGTATTGTTTTTGCTGTAAGCTCTTTTCTACAAAAGAATACAAAATAATAAAGGAAGGTGTAAATGACTGGTCAAACATCAATGCCATTCTGAAACATCATGAGGGTAGTTCTGAACACACAAACAACATGATTAAGTGGAGAGAACTTGATCTGTACAAATGACAAATTTCGAAGCAGAAAGAAAAAGATGGTGGGATGTTGTTACACGTTTAATAAGTATCACATAGTCTCTGGCTGAAAGAAATCTAGCATTCAGGGGTTCATCGGACAAACTCTTCCAATCAGATAATGGAAACTTCTTAAAAGAGGTTGAATTACTGGCAAAATTTGACCCTGTTATGGAAAATCATCTCAGCAGAATTAAAGATGGAGGGACACATGCTCATTACATTGGACAGCACACACAGAATGAGCTCAAACAGATTATAAGTTCCAAGATTCTGGAAGAAATAGTTACTCAAATAAAAGACTCAAAGTACTTCTCCATTATCTTGGAATGTACACCTGACATTAGTCACCAGGAGCAAATGTCCATTATTCTAAGAAGTGTGGCTTTAAAGGGAAAGCCAGAGATCAAAGTGTGAATGTTTTGTGAATGTTGAGGTTACAACAGGCTTGAATCTGTCCACTGTCATTTTAGATAACCTGAATGAGCTAAAGATTCCATTTGATGATTGCAGAGGGCAATCTTTCGATAATGGGGCCAACATGAAGGGCAAGCACCAAAGAGTACAAGCCAGACTGCTTAAAAAAAATCCCAGAGCCGTGTTCATCCCATGTGGAGCACATACCCTTAACCTTGTCATTGCAGATGCTGCCAAATCTTCAAAAGATGCAGTTGGGTTTTTTGGGAATGTGCAAAAGCTTTTCACATTCTTTTCAGCTGGCACACGAAGATGGAATGTTTTAAAGAATCATGTAAACATAACCGTGAAGTCATGGAGTGACACTAGATGGGAAAGTAGGCTCCAAAGTGTTCATGCTATCAGATACCAGGCTTCTGAGGTTTGGGAGACATTACTAGAAGTAAGACAGACAATCAATGATCCTGTGGCCAAAGTGGAAGCACAAGCACTTGCAGAGGAAGTTGGGTCTTACCGCTTCTTGATTTGCTGTGTTGTATGGTGTGAGATATTGACAATTACAAACAAGATTAACAAGCTTCTCCAATCTGCCTCAATGCAGCTAGATATTGCAGTGAATTTAATCTCAAATGCAAAGGCCTCCCTCACTACATACCGGGAAACTGGATTCTCTGAGGCCCAGACCAAAGCCAAAAGCATTTGTGAAGAAATGAATGTTGAGGCTGTTTTTGTTACAGTGTTAAACTGTGTTCTGTGTTTATCATGGTGTATTAGTGTTGTTCCCCGAGTAGCCACCAGATGTCTCTTGTCCTCACTGTCACATGTGCCATGAACTGCATCTCCCATAATCCCTTCTGTTATTATTGATCATTGTACTCAGCTGTTCCCACTCACCTTGTTAGTGTTTGTGTATTTAAGCTCTGTCTGTTCAGTCTATTTTGTGGATTCCTTGTTGTATGTCACATCGCCTTCTGTGCCTGTGGTTATTTGTATTTATGTTCTGGATGGTGTTTATGGATATTGACCTTTGCTAGGATGGATTATGATTTTGGATCACCCTTATTAAACTACTTTTGGATCTAACTTTTCGTGTGTGCGATAGTGATGGGAGAAACGAAGCTTTTCGAAGCTTCAAATCAATTGAACCAATTGCTTCGCAAATTGATTCAGTTTTTCGAAGCGTTTGAAACACCGCACACGCTGGCGCCACCTGCTGGTCAAATTAGTGTAAACACTAAAATCTAAGCCCAAACATAATGACACATTTGACAAACTATTGTAAATATGTTCACAACAGTGTAGTATTGTCAAAATATTTTTCTAGTCATTAAATACCATTAAAAATTAGTGTTTGGATTATGTGTTTCAGTTAGGGTATTTTGTTAATTAGACAATTTACATGCAGTTAGTTTTACTTTTTAATTATACTTGCATGTGTTTGTCATCAAAGCTGCCTATAAAACACATGCAAAGTCGAAGTGAACTGAATGGAGATGAACACTATGGGGACTCTTGGATAGTAAGATAAACATGCACTTGTGTGTGAAATTGAAGTTGTGTTTTAAAAAATGGAAGTGTGACAAAATAAACACAAGACCAATGCAAAAATTACATTATGAATTTTTATTTTAGAACAGAAGTTGTTGTAGTGTTTTAGCACTTAACCGGTTTCTTTTTTTGCACAGAACTTCTCCAGCTTTGGAAAAAACTCTTTCACATGGCACAGATGTAGCTGGTATTGAGAGGTATTTTTTGGCAAGCTGAAAGAGATGAGGGAAGAAAGTTTGATGTTTTGACCAAAACACCAGTGGATCACTTGTTCTGTTCATGTATGGTGTATTTAAATATCGCTGTACTTCAACTGTTGCATCAGCAGTGACACTATGGACCTTTGTGTTTCCTGTATTTTATTGTCCAAGAGTTCCCATAGGTTCTCTCTGTCTTCCTGTCCTTCTGCTGAAGTGGCTGCAGCTGAAGTTGATGGCTGAGGTGACCCAGGTGGTGGAGCCGATGATGTTTCGCGCATCACTGCACTGCATTCCTTGACTGCAGCGTCAGCATTGGCTGCACAGCCAAACACAACAGTCTTGAATCTGAGATCCAAAAGTGTAGCCTTAGCCAAGGTCCTCAAGGATTCCACTGTTCCAAAACGTTTCTTAAGGTTTTTTATCAAGTTGTTTGTGAGCTCTATTGCTGTTGTTGATGAAAGTTTCTGTGCCTTCTCGGTTATTTTATAAAACAGCATTCTGACAATTGGTATAATTTTTGAAGCTGTGACCACTTTCTCTGCAGAGAGCTCAACTGTGGCATGGTTAAAGGCTGAAAGGGCTTGAAGACACTGTGCGATTGCTTCAAACTGTCCACTGTTCAAGGGTGTCACATTGGTGTTTAATGATGTTAGAGCAGCACCAACTGCTTCACGTTCTTCATATATTCTTTGGAGCATGAAAAATGTGCTGTTCCACCTTGTTTCCAGCTCTTGAATCAGTTTCTTCTTCGGTCTGCCAATCTGCTGCTGAATTGCTGACAGTTTCTCAGTGGCATTTGTGCTGCATCTAAAGAAGGTAACAACTCTTCTGCAGTGATCTCGAATGGCACTAAGATCTGCTGTTTGAGAGAGGGCATTTTTTACAACCAGATTTAAGGTGTGTGCAAAGCAAGGAATATGTCTAATCTGAAGCAGATTAGCACACAGTGTCATGTTCGAGGCATGGTCTGTGATGAGACATGTCACTTTGTCTCTTATTCCCCAGGACTCCAGCAAAATGGACTTTGCTTCTTTGATGTGCTCTGCTGTGTGGGTTTCAGGAAACTTCAAAACTCCCAGCACAACACTACACAACTTCTCTTCATTGATATAATGGCATGTTACTGCAAGGTATGCCTCCGTATTTATTGATGTCCACATGTCAGATGTAAGATTCACAGTGTTTGCGCTTTTGACTTCCTCCACCACCTTCTCTTTTGTCACTTTATACCTTGCAGCAACCATGTTCTTCAGCCCATGCCTTGATGGAAGCACATATGTTGGATCCAGTTTCTGCACAAAAGCCCTGAAGCCCTCGTCCTCCACAATGGAAAATGGCTGGGAATCCTTCACTACCATGTCCACCAGAGCCTCATCAATGTCCCTTTGCCTTGCTGGAAAATTGAAAAATAAAATTTCATTATTTAAACTTTGTCATTATTTCATATACATGTGCCTGGTTTCAGTCAAGGCTTTGTTGAAGCCTGTTCTAGGCCTTGGTAACATTAAGATGTTTAAGCAAATTCAATAAACATGCCTGTTGCCTGCCTGCCTGCCTGCCTGCCTGCCTGTCTGTATCTGTTAACCTGTATTCTGTTAGTATCTGCTAGTGATGGCCAAATGAAGTGTTTCGAAGCATTATTGCTTTCCGATACAATTGTGCCGAAAATGGTTCATTACTCGAAGCTTCATTCAAACAGAAAATGCACACCACCATCTGCTGGTGAAGTAAATGTAATGCAAGAAAGCTGACAATGCAAGTAGGCTAATGTTACCGCCCCATTTGGGCTGTCAGGGCTTTGACACTGTGTTCATGTCAAACCCTCAATAAAACATTGAGCCTGAGATGTGTTTGTGTGTGAATATTTAGCTGTAGGATACAGCTCTCTACAACTTACTAACTGGACATTTATGTATTTAAAAATGTATTTATAATGTGGCTGAGGGCAACTGGACAGGGCTTGGACAATGTGGAGTTGGGTATTCATTAAATGTTGTGGTTTTTATTCAGAAATATAATTTTATATTAATATAATCAGTGTTGGGAGTAACGCATTAAAAAATATAATATATTACAGTAATATTTGTTTTTGCTGTAACGCAGTAATATAACGCATTACTGATAAAAAAATTGGTAATATTGTAAGGAACTAGAAGGTTTTCTTTGTGTCGGCTGAGAAGTGTGTTGCTGACATTGATCTAGACCTGCGAGCAGGGCCGGTTTTTGCTATGGGCAATGTGGGCGAATGCCCAGGGCGCAATCTCTGTGAGGGCGCACGAGCGCCCTAAAAAAAAAAATTATATCAATTTTTCAATTCAATTCAATTTTATTTATATAGTGCTTTTCACAAAAGTCAATTGTTTCAAAGCAGCTTTACATAAATAGAAGCAGTGAAAAGCACAGAAAAACAACAGATAGCACAACAAAATACATGATAGCATGAGCAGTTAAATTTGCTGCGGCTATGACTCAATATTATAAGTGCACGTATTACTAAAGCAACGTATAGAAGAGGAAGCTAGGTAAAGCCCAAAAAAGGCTGCCTCCCCGGGGTGAAAAACCCCCTAGGAGAAAAAAAACCCCGGGCTTTTATCCGAGGAAAAATAAGTCCTAGGAGGGAAAAACCCTTGGGAGAACGGATAAGGAGATTTAGCGGAGATTAAGCGTTTCTGCCGGTGATCGTTGGTCAGGCATCAGGTGGGCATAACGTTGAAGGACGGCCAGTAGATCAGAGGTGTGCCGACTTTCACATCTACCGGGACTGGGTCTGTTTGTCTCGTTGTCCTCGGGTCGAGGACGAGACAGGGAGAGAAAAACAAAATCGTATTAGCGTAGCAGCCGTTCATATGTATTGAAGTGTCACACAGTGATGTGGTTTAACTCAGCTTAGTTCCAGACAGACTAACTATTGCGGCATAATTATATTATCCACAGTTGAGGATTTAGCAAATTGGGGGCCCAATGCGAGGGTATATATGGTAAATAAGGGTCACCTTCCGATCTTTAAGAGAAAATGAAACCTGACGACCCGTTTGACTAAGGCCTAAATCCCGACTGTCGTCGTTAATGCAGGTTCAGTGGCAAACGGGTCTATATTGTATACCATTTACAGGACCAGGAGAAAACGCCAAAAACATCGCAACCCGACCATACGTGCTAACCCGTTTGACTAAGGCCGGAAGCCCCACTGTCGTCGTTAATGCAGGTTCAGTGGCAAACGGGTCTGTATGGCATACTATTCACAAGACACATGAAAGCGCGAAAAACGCAACCCGACCATACATACCAACCCGTTTGACTAAGGCTGGAGGCCCCACTGTGGTCGTTAATGCAGGTTCAGTGGCAAACTAGTCTGTATGGCATACTATTCATAAGACACACGAAAGCACCAAAATCGCAACCCAACCATACGTGCCAAACCGTTTGACTAAGGCCGGAAGCCCCACTGTCGTCGTTAATGCAGGTTCGTCGTTAATGCAGGTTCAGTGGCAAACGGGTATGTATGGCATACTATTCACAAGACACACGAAAGCGCGAAAAACGCAACCCGACCATACATACCAACCCGTTTGACTAAGGCTGGAGGCCCCACTGTCGTCGTTAATGCAGGTTCAGTGGCAAACGGGTCTGTATGGCATACTATTCACAAGACACACGAAAGCACCAAAATCGCAACCCAACCATACGTGCCAAACCGTTTGACTAAGGCTGGAGGCCCCACTGTCGTCGTTAATGCAGGTTCAGTGGCAAACGGTCGCAAACTATTTAATGCAATTCATTTTAAGTGTTCATGCAGAAAAGGTTTTTATTTATTTATTTGGTTGGTCTGTGTTATGACCGTGAGTGCTTTGTTCCGTGAAAATAACTATTGCGAGTTAAGAACCTTTACTAGACAAATTATGCGAATGCTTTGTTGAAGAGAAAAGTTTTAAGTCTAGATTTAAAATGATCGACTGTGTCTGATTCTCGGACATCGGTTGGTAAATCATTCCAGAGCTTAGGGGCTAAGTAGGAAAAGGATCTTCCACTTTTAGACACTTTTGATAGTCTAGGGATAATCAATAGGCCAGAATTTTGCGACCATAGTGTGCGTGATGGATTGTATTCTGATAGTAATTCTCTAAGATATGAGGGTGCTAAGCCATTTAAAGCTTTGTAGGTGATTAGTGATATTTTAAATTGGATGCGATATTTAACTGGTAGCCAGTGTAAAGATGCCAGAATTGGGCTTATGTGGTCATACTTCTTAGATCGAGTAAGTACCCTTGCAGAAGCGTTTTGAACTAGCTGAAGCTTGTTGACCTGATTTGAATGGCATCCCCTGAGTAGCGAGTTACAATAGTCTATTCTAGAGGTCATAAAAGCATGAATAAGCTTCTCTGGGTCAGATGTAGACAGTATATGGCGTATTTTTGAGATATTTCTAAGATGGAAGAATGCTGTGCGGCAGACGTTGGCGATATGACTATCAAAGGATAAGTTGCTGTCGAACATCACACCTAGGTTCCTAACCGTGGAAGATGGCACCACAGTACAGCCATCTATGTGCAATTTGTAATCTGACATATTATGTTTGTAGCGATTTGGTTCAATAATAAGTACCTCTGTCTTATTGGAGTTGAGCTTAAGAAAGTTATGTGCCATCCAGTCACTAACATCGCAAATGCAGTCTTTTAGCTTAGAAAACGTGTGTGTTTCGCTGGGATGCGAGGAGATGTAAAGCTGGGTATCATCCGCATAGCAGTGAAAACTTATGTTATGTTTCCTGATAATGTCTCCTAGGGGTAACATGTATAACGAGAACATGTTACCCCTATCAAAACATCAAAACAGTTTTCTAGACTACCGCTCATTTCCATGTCAAGTTGCTGAGATACACAGGTTGTGTGCATGTCAGAAGTGGCACGGGGGAGGGGGGCGGGGAATCAACTTGCAACTGCAAGTCCCTCGCTCGCCTTAAGGGGGGTGAGCGAGGGATAGATATGATCCCAGGCCAGAGGCCACACGACACAAACTGCTGCGTCTGCTTCCAAATAAATTGCATTTTTCATTCCTAAAATTAACATAGACCCATATACCTACAAACATGTAATTAATTGGGTTATTTGAAAAAAAAGTTTAGTCATCTACGTGACTCACGTCACGTGACTCCGGTTGATTGACGGGCGAACGGACGTTGTTGTTGTTGGCAAAATGTAATGCAAAGTTAATGATGTCGAGTCTTCATCATCATGGATCAAATTAAAAGACAAAAATAAGCCATCAGTTGCCCAGTTCAGAAAAAGAAGACAAGAAGATGAGGAGAAACGGGCAAAAGATAAAGGTATGCCGAGTGACAACGTGAGTGACAGTACGAAATAGGCTATTTATATTAGCCTCGGTCTCTTGCTAATTTGTTGATATTAGCAACAGAATACGACTGTATTTGGTTTAAGTTTTGCTGAACTAGCAACTATTAGAATTGAGGCATCATGTCATGCAACTTCACCCATAGGCAACAGTTTGTGTGTGCAACACAAATAGTGCAAATTCACACAGACCTCCTGACTTTGTAATTTTTTATTGCTTTACACTATATGTTAACTTAAATAACTTCTAATATACATTAGCATGGCATTATGTAAGCTACAGTGATATCGCTTTTTAAATAATTTGTAGTGTGTTATGCTTATTTTATAGGATGTTAACAACTGCTAATAAAATGTGTGTTATGATCATTTTAATTGGGTAACTGATGCATGTGTGAAATAAGTGTATCTAACTTAGATATTGTATCTTAATTGTAAATTCAGGTGCACTTCTGAAATATTTTTGAGCTAGAACACCCACTGGCCAAAATATATTTTATATATAATAAAATAATACATGTTGGTGGCAGGGTTTGGGGGTAATTCTTTTATTTCTGGGGCGGTCAAGGGATGGTTCGCCCAGTGCGTAAATCTAGCCAGGACCGCCACTGCCTGCGAGTTTGACAGTCTCTGTGTGCTTCCGAAAACTCTAAATTGCTGCCTTCTGAGGCAGCTTTCCAAGGCAGGAAGGCATCAAGGCATGTCCGAATTCAATGTTTGGTTTACTTCCTGTTTCCTGAAATACCTATGCGTGGACGAACATTAAGAATGTGATTGGTCGAGCCCGGTCGAGTTCGAAAAAATAAAATGGCGGCGACTGGACCACCAATTTAGTGTAAATAAAGGTAAATTTTCACTTTTTACACCTTGCATTTCTAGCGAGAAATTAGTATTGTAGTTTTCAAAAATGTGATTAGTTATCACAAAGGCGCTCTCTGTTTGAATTTCAAACACGCTGCCTTTGAAGTGTGTCCGAAAGTCTTTCTCTGAGCTGCCTTCATGCCTCCGAAGTCATTTCCTCATGAGGCAGCGAGGCAACGAGTCACTAGCCATTTCTCAATGTCAAGGATACTTCCTTGGCAGGACTAGTCCTTAAAAGTCACTTCCTTCAGAGGCTAGGCGAGGCTCCTTTTAAGCATTCGGAGAACACGTTAAATGGAACAGGCTAGCAAGTGCACGTCATTACGTCATTGCGTGATTGAAAGGTGTGCTTTCGGTGCTGCGCGCATAGGATTGTGGGTGATTTCAGCGCGTGAAGAGCGCGAAGGATACAAATTTGCATCCTTTCCTGTATATGGGATATTTCTCAAACGAAGGACTCAGTCCTTGGCAGAAATTTCGAGGATCCTTGACATTGGAACAGTCCTTCGACGGACGTCGATGACGTAGCATCCTCGAAATTCTAGCTTCCGAGGATCCTTCCTTGACATTGAGAAACGGCTACTGCCTTGAGTTTTCGGACGCAGCGTTTGTCTCCTCCCTCAGACTAAATGAGGATGATTGGTGTCACCTGGAGGAGAGGAGATTTAAGAGACCTGATGCAAGGTAAGCGGTTGGGAGGGGACTAAATGTGAATGGCCGTTTTGCGCTCAGAAAGAGTGGGGACGCTTTGGGTTGCTCGAGGCCAATAGGGTCTGTCCGGCAACGAAGATAGTTAGCGAGGGTGCTTTTTGTGTGTAGTTAGATATGCTGGGGGGGATTTAGGAGCGCTGGCCACTTATTCATGTGCATGAGAGCTCAGACGCGCATGGACATTATTCGATAACGCGCAGAGCAAAAGACATTCGATACTGTGCCCTGTTATGGGGTTATTAAAACCGCATTGATCAGCAAACTCCCAAGCGTGAACATTTATTCTGTGAACTTGAGAACTGACAATTAACTGTTCATGAATAACGGAGCCTCTCGGATTAAACCCAATCCTTACCAGGAAGAGTCCATCTGTCCGTTGACGACCGGCTTGACTGTGCTTCCCTGAGACCCCGGGGCGGGGTCTTGTTGCCTGGAGACAGGGAAGTGTCTTTTAAACATTTGTTTCAATTGTTTGTATGAATGCATGTATGAGTGAACATTGTTATGTGTCATTTTAAAAGTTATATGTAAAGTGAATAGCATTAATGTATGTGCGATCTTGGGGGAAATGCCCGATCTATCACTGTAAAAATTGTGTGTGTCACAATTCTAGTATTGCGGTGGAGTTTTGCAGTGCGAGGTCTTGAGTAACCACTAGAGTGCAGTGTTGTGTGGTGAAGTGTTTTATTAGGTGTCATTTAACCCAGGAAAGCCATATAAATGTGATCTTTAACTTAATGCATATATTTAAATAAGAGTTTTCTATTTATCTATTTTGGGATTGTTAATAAAGTGATATATATATTTTGCAAAAGTTCTGTTGTGTGCAGTGTGTACCTTCTTGTTCTCCATTATTTCTAGTGAACCTCTGTAATATTTAAAATAGAAGGTTCATTGCAATATTTTACTCGTTACAGTCTTAGTAACGAGCGCGTTACAACAATGCATTTCAAAAATAGACCGTGTTATTTTTATTTTTGACCAATGCATCCAAACAGGAAAAAGCAGCGGGTAAAACAACGTTCGTATTTCTGTTTCCGGGTGCTGTATGCAGCATGTTCTTTTTTACTTTAATTTGTATTTGAACTGCGAATTGGACGCGGTGCGCGTCAAATGCTTTCTTAAAAAGAGCCGAATCTGGAAGTCCGCGGCTGTATAAACATTGACTAAAGTGGTCGCAATCAGGTCCGGTAGCGCCGCACACGCATAAATCTGCGAATGAGAGCACTAAGTAAAAGCAACAGAAAGTTTTTATCGGTCTCCTGTGCTGCTAGAACTTCAGAAGTAAAGAGACTTTTAAAAAGCTTGCCAGTAAAATCCATATCAACACCAGCAATGATAAGCTAATGTTATTATGGTTACAGTCCATATACATGTAACCCCCACTAGGGGCGCTACAGTTCAAAATGTATACCCCAATATCAAAAAGAGCCCACCGCCCCCTTAACCAACTAGGCAGGTTGTGCGCAATGAAGGCACAGACATGGGTAATCAAAATATATAATTTATTAGACACTAATTTTTCACAAAATTATTCCACACACACACACACACTACTGTAAATACACTGGCAAATAATCGGGGCAGCAAATATTCACATGAATGACAGTGGATGAAATCCTGCAATAATTTACAGTGGATTAAATCTCACAGCAAATGAAGTATACAAAGTCAACCAAATATTATTCACAAATCCTCCAAGAGACACCCCCACTGCAAAAGCCACTTCACCCCAAATAGGCCGTACACATAGTAACGGCGTGTCACACTTCACACAAGTGAACACTGTAAACAAAACACTGTTTAGGGAATATTGCACAATGCCCAGGCCAGATACAATATTACAATTCACAAAACAAAACAAAAAACAAACAAAACACTAAAAATACATGCTACCCACACAGGGCTTCTGCCCAAATTTCCAATCAGCCTTACCAAAATATGGCAGACTTCAAGGGCACACGCCAAATAAAAAAAACAATTAATCAAAAGAATTACGCACAGGAAAAACAGTGGCTAGTTGAACAGACGACGATAATCCTCGGTTTTGAGACCAGCCTAGATGAACGATACAGCAAATGAGTTTTTACCGGTGTAGATGACTGATAGCTGTGCACACACCCTCACCATGGCAGCTGTACTTATTACTGCAAACCCGCACCATCCCACTACTCGCTAGTAAGAGAGCAAAGTTTCTGTAAACAGCGCAGCTGCGTGTACCATTTACTGGCCACCACGCCAGCCCGAGGTTACTGCGAGCACGTCTTGATCCACTACTCGCTATTATGCAAGCAAATATTTAAATACACAGACCCCAGGCCGAGGTTAATGCGAACCCAGTCATGATCCACTACTCGTTATTATGCGAGCTAAGTTTAAATACCACACACACACCAAACCGAGGTTCTCCTGTTTACACAGCTTATCTTCCAAGAGCCTCACTCCTCAACACACACCGTACTATTATCATTCCGTCTTCATCTTGCTCCACTTTTAAAGGGAAAGCCACTGATGCCACCTGATCCCACTAATTAGCGCCAGTGGGCCGATCTTAATGCTGCACTTCCCATCTCAGCCACCCTACACACTACATTCACCACCCCCTGAATATCACCGTCCCGGTGATATAACAACCCCAACTACACCCAGGGTCTATAAGCAACATTATGGGAGCTAACGATTAACGAAGCTCCCCTATGTTCATCTCCAGATATTTGTCTGGTTGATGTACCCGGGAGGTTATAGGGGTTTGAATGGTGGCCTGCAGTTGTTCTAGTGGTCCGCCTTGGAACCACACTTCGCTCAGGTGCTGGTAATAACTCTTCACCTCCTGGAATGTGTTCTACCACAGAACCCTGCAAGGTTTGCTCCTGCTGGGCAGAAGTTAAAAGCAGCTGATCACCCGTTACAGTGGGACCACCAGCAATTTGCCCATCCTGGCAAGAAGTGTCCAGAGCCACCAATAGTGTCAGATCATCATTTTCACTTACACTACTATTTAGACCTTCCGATGCCAGGTCAAACTGATCCATATTGGACTCAACATTGGTCTCTGTAGGCCGGGGTGGACCGGGATCAACAGGAATGGGGCGCAACTCCTGCCGATGAATATTCCTTGTTGGACCCTGCTGGTCCCTTGGTCTGATTTTATAAAGAGTAGCACCCTCATTCAAACAGCAAACCACTTCATACATTACATGGTCCCAATGGTCATGAATTTTATGTCGCCCAGGTGGGTGACTCCGGCGGTACACTAATGTACCTGAAGGTAAAATGGGCATAGGAGCAGCTAGATGCTTTGTGCGCTTGCCAGCCGCTGCCTCAAGATTGGCTCGAGCTTGCCGATAAACCACAGAAAGGTGCTCTTGATGCTCTCGAACCCACTCTTCGGTGGTCATTTTAGATGGAGGATCAACTGTACCCAAGAGCGAGTCGAGGGGAAGGATAGGCTTCCGCCCAAACATCAATTCATATGGTGAAAACCCAGTCGACTGATGGACTGTCGTATTGTACGCAAACAACACATGAGGCAAATGGTGTGGCCACCTTTTCTTCTTTTCTAAAGGCAAGGTACGCAGCAAATCGTGGAGCGTGCGGTTAAACCGCTCACACTGTCCATTACCCTCCGGATGGTAAGGACTTGTACGGGACTTATGGATGCCATACAACTTACACAACTGCCGAAACAATTCTCCCTCAAACTGACGACCCTGATCTGCATGAATACGCTGTGGGACTCCATAAGTGTAAAACCACTTTTCCGTAAGGACCTGTGCCACGGTCATGGCCTTTTGGTCTACGGTGGGATAAGCCTGAGCAAATTTGGAGAAAACATCAGTTACAACCAAAAGGATTTCCCTCCCGTCACTAGACCTCTCCAAGGTGGTGAAATCAATGGCCAGAATTTCCAATGGCCTAAATGCAAGAAGACTACCCATAAATGTTCTTAACTTTGGCTGTACGGCTTTTGCCACCACGCATCGTTGACATTCACGGCACCAGTGCTCAATGTCTTTGCGCATAAAGGGCCAATAACTACGTTGGCGAATGAGCATAGTAGTTCGTTCCACCCCCTGGTGCCCATGATTATTATGCAAAGCCGTCAAGACTTCTTCATGTAGCAGCTGAGGCAGCAACAGCTGCATCACTTTTACATTACCACCAGGGACATGAGTTTGCCGGTAAAGGACACCCTCGTGTTCCTGTATACTGGCCCACTGACGCACGAGTTCCACCACAGCAGGGGGCTCTTTAGACCTCTCCAATGCTGTAGGGGGCATACCTCTTTTCCAGTACACTAGAAAAGCCCTTAACACTGGGTCTTTGGACTGGAGGAGTTGGAGGTTAGCCCCAGTTTGTACTGGAGCGGCATCAATGGCCTGGATGTTCACCAGCCCAGGAGGATGGATTCCCAGCCCATTCCTTACCTCTGCAGGGACCGAAATTCCTGTTGCTACCATATCTATGGAGTCTGGAGCTGGAAATGCCGGCAAGCGAGACAATGCATCTGCATTTCTATTACACGCACCCGGGCGGTATTCAATCTTGAAGTCAAAGAGGGCCAACTGTGCCACCCAGCGTTGCTCCACAGCACCCAATTTGGCCGTCTGCAGGTAACAAAGTGGGTTATTATCGGTTAATACCGTGAACCTTCCGCCTAAGAGGTAGTCTCGAAATTTGTCTGTCACAGCCCACTTAAGGGCTAACAGCTCCAACTTCATAGCCGAATAATTAGTCATATTTCGTTCTGTTGGTCGCAACCCCCTACTTGCATAGGCCACTGGCCGCCGCTGTCCCTCCCCCTGCTATTGTGACAAAACTGCACCCAGCCCAAGCCCACTTGCATCTACCTCAAGGACAAAAGGCTTGCTGAAGTCTGCGTAACCAAGAACTGGTGCACTTATGAGCTTCTCTCGCAGTGTCTCAAAAGCCTTTTCACAACCCCAGTCCCAATGATCCTGCAAGGAAGCACTGGAACCAGTTCGCTTCTTCCTTGGAGCTGGCTGCAATTTCGCTACCAACTTATGTAGAGGGGCTGCATACCTTGCAAACCCCTCCACAAAACGGCGATAGTATGAGGCAAATCCAAGGAATGAGCGCAATTCAGTAAGGGTAGCTGGTGTCTTCCAGTCCTGAACTACACTGATTTTATCAGGGTCAGTTGAGACTCCTGAAGTAGAGATAATATGCCCCAAGAACTTCACCTCTGGCTGAAAGAAATGGCACTTCCCCAAATTAAGTTTCAGCCCATGAGAGATCATCCTCTCCAGCACAAGTTCCAGTCGTTCCAGATGTTGTTGGAACGTAGATGAAAAAACCACCACATCATCCAGGTACAGAAGAAGGGTATGGAAACGTTGGTCCCCAAAGATCCTTTCCATTAACCTCTGGAAAGTTCCTGGTGCGTTACACAATCCAAATGGCATCCTTTGAAACTCAAAGAGGCCAAACGGAGTGCAAAATGCTGTCTTTGCCCTATCCTTTTCAGCCACAGACACCTGGTTGTAGCCACTTGCCAGATCGAGAGTGGAGAAAAGGCAAGCACCTGAAAGGGCATCCAAGGATTCCTCAATCCGAGGCAATGGAAAGGCATCTTTCTTAGTTTTTGCGTTGAGTTGTCTATAATCAACGCATAACCGGATGGACCCATCCTTCTTCTGAACCACGACAATGGGTGAAGAAAACGGACTACAACTAGGCTTTACCACTCCCTGTGCCAACAACTCTTGGATATGCTTCTTCACAACCTCATACTGAGACGGTGGCAATCTACGGTAACGTTGCCGCACAGGCGTTTCCTCCACTAATGGGATCTCATGTTCAATAAGGGCCGTACAACCCAAATCCCCTTCTCCACGGCTAAAAGCTGCACTATACTTTTGAAGTAACAATTTGGCCTCTTGATGCTCATAATCTGTCAGATTAGGCCAAATAGTATCAGCCAGACCAGGAAGAGGAGAGGTGGTAGCATTCATGGACTGAATAGAAGCCACAAGACCTTGGCCACAGTCCCCTTGAAGACAAACGGACTGACTAGCAGAACATACCTCTATCATGTGCAATTGGCCCAAGGTAGGACGTGGTCGTAACCACCGATCTTCCCTCCCCACATTGACTACCGGCACATGAACTATGCCCTCTCCCATGGGGAGTAAAGAACTAGGAATAAGCTAATCTGGTGGCAACTGCCACCCTCCTTCTCCTGGTTCTATAAACACCGAAGAAATCAACGGGCGAAGACCTTGCCTACATACAGCGGAAACCAGCTTCATAGATCCCGCAGGCACCAGAATGGAAGAACCGGGAGGAGTTGAGACTTTGCCCAAGAGACCAGAATTAGACAAGTCTTCAAAATTTTGACATGCCAACAAAGCCTGTTTCCAGACCGTAGGAACATCAGCGGCAGGAGAAGTAAACAAACTAATGTTCCCTTGACAGAACATTTCTTGCAAACAGCAACGAAGTACATTCATTCCAATCAGCCCCGGGGCAATGTTTTTTGTTTCTCTTGCCCCAGGCTCTGGTGGGTCATGAACAACAAGAATACCCATGGAGGGAAGCGCCTTACCAAGTACTTCTATCTCCAGCTCTAGATATCCTCGATAGGGGATCTCAAGCCCATTGGCTGCCCTTAACTGCAGCCATCCACAGGAACGTAGCCGGTCCTGCCCCTGCACTTGGAAATGTTCTTTAAAAAATGATTCTGTGATGGTAGACACCATAGAACCAGTGTCTACCAAGCACGTAATTGGTACTCCCCCCATCTTAATATCAGCCACTGGGCACTGCCCTATCAGTTCAGAATGAGAAGATGGTGTAAAAGAACAAGAACCTGAGCCTAATGAAACCCCATCTAATGCTTGGCTCTGCACACTAGATGGCGCTAGTTTCCCTGCTGCCCACTGGAATAAACATCAGTTCTATTAGCTGCCCTCTGTCCAGCATCACCCTGTACCCACTGTCCCTGCTGGCGGACCATCGAACAGTCCCTTACCATATGGCCAACCTGGTCACACCTTAGGCAAATAGGCCGACCATCAGCTTCAAATCTGTAACGCCGTGGTGGATTACTTGACCTACGGCTCGAACTGACAGGTACTGGGCCGGACGACAAATGTTTAAGAATAGTATCCAATTGAGCTTGTTGCCTACGACAGCACTCTTTTTTTAAGTTCAGCCAATTCGTTGGTTGCTTTTGCAGCTACGACCTGAGTCTCCACTCCACACACCCCGGCACTTACATCGCAAGAGAATGCCCTGGCGCGTACCGGGCGGGCCCCCTCCCCATCATCAGCCCAACGAAATGCTTCCCTACGCACATCCAAAAAAGTTGAAGCAGGAGTAAGACGAATACATTGTTTCAATTCCCGGCGCAACATTTTATCTCTAACATTCTCCACAAATTGATCGCGAAGAACCAAATCAGGGTTAGAAATAGCATTTGAATTTTTGCGCTGACAAACTTCCATTAAGGCCATTAATGAATGGGAAAATTCCCGTAATGTCTCTCCCTCACGCTGGCGGCACTGGAAAAACTTTTGTTGGGCCTCGATGTAAGAATGTGCACAGCCAAAAGTCTCTAATAATATTGCAAAGATCTTTTCAGGGTCGGCCCTATCAGTAGCTGGACGAAGTTTAATCTCTAATTTAGCCTCCCCCTCAAGAAGATCATATACAAAATAGGCCTGTTCCTGAGTGGACATATGCCTAACCTGTAAACATCTACGGACCTCTTCAACCCATTCCTCCACAGGAAGACATTCTGAACCTGGACTACCAGAAAATCTGGGATATTTACGTTCCCTAGGCACATAAACATACCTCATGCCAGATGACCCTGGTGCCGGCCGACCTGGCTCTCCCTGCTCTGGATTCACGGAGGGCACTACATTTTCTTGCCGAAGTCTCTCATTATCGGCCTGCAATTTCTGAAGTTGCTCGGTTAACTGCCTCACCTGGTCTTCCATAACTGGTGAATTTTAAGCGAAGGGACAAAGCAAAATTAAATGTTCAACGCAACCCACCAATTGCTTACAGCGCCGTCGTTACGAAACCTTCCTCAGCCACTGTTTTTCCTGTAATCAGAGCAATCTCAATCATTAACCCCAAAAGAAAAAAAACAAAAACACAACAACAACAGAAAAAAGTTACTCAACACAAATCCCACTTTTACACCAGTCCCAAAGGCCCTGCCGACTGCGCCAAATGTAACCCCCACTAGGGGCGCTACAGTTCAAAATGTATACCCCAATATCAAAAAGAGCCCACCGCCCCCTTAACCAACTAGGCAGGTTGTGCGCAATGAAGGCACAGACATGGGACTGATGTAATCAAAATATATAATTTATTAGACACTAATTTTTCACAAAATTATTCCACACACACACACACACACAAACACAATACTGTAAATACACTGGCAAATAATCGGGGCAGCAAATATTCACATGAATGACAGTGGATGAAATCCTGCAATAATTTACAGTGGATAAAATCTCACAGCAAATGAAGTATACAAAGTCAACCAAATATTATTCACAAATCCTCCAAGAGACACCCCCACTGCAAAAGCCACTTCACCCCAAATAGGCCGTACACATAGTAACGGCGTGTCACACTTCACACTAGTGAACACTGTAAACAAAACACTGTTTAGGGAATATTGCACAATGCCCAGGCCAGATACAATATTACAATTCACAAAACAAAACAAAAAAACAAACAAAACTCTAAAAATACATGCTACCCACACAGGGCTTCTGCCCAAATTTCCAATCAGCCTTACCAAAATATGGCAGACTTCAAGGGCACACGCCAAATAAAAAAAAACAATTAATCAAAAGAATTACGCACAGGAAAAACAGTGGCTAGTTGAACAGACGACGATAATCCTCGGTTTTGAGACCAGCCTAGATGAACGATACAGCAAATGAGTTTTTACCGGTGTAGATGACTGATAGCTGTGCACACACCCTCACCACGGCAGCTGTACTTATTACTTCAAACCCGCACCATCCCACTACTCGCTAGTAAGAGAGCAAAGTTTCTGTAAACAGCGCAGCTGCGTGTACCATTTACTGGCCACCACGCCAGCCCGAGGTTACTGCGAGCACGTCTTGATCCACTACTCGCTATTATGCAAGCAAATATTTAAATACACAGACCCCAGGCCGAGGTTAATGCAAACCCAGTCTTGATCCACTACTCGCTATTATGCGAGCTAAGTTTAAATACCACACACACCAAACCGAGGTTCTCCCGTTTACACAGCTTATCTTCCAAGAGCCTCACTCCTCAACACACACCGTACTATTATCATTCCGTCTTCATCTTGCTCCACTTTTAAAGGGAAAGCCACTGATGCCACCTGATCCCACTAATTAGCGCCAGTGGGCCGATCTTAATGCTGCACTTCCCATCTCAGTCACCCTACACACTACATACATAATAGATTGCTAGGCTAGTTATATGCTATCTACAGTTTTATTACAAACAACAACCTAAACTACAACGTAACATTAATGTAGATGTTGCAGGCCCCGCCTCCGGAGACCCGTCAGACAGATTACTGTAAAACACTGTAAAAACAGGATCAAATGAAAAGACCGGGAGAGTCACGTCTGCTCGTTCACAGCTCCTCTGCTTGTAAGAGGAAGCATGCGCAGTTCATCAGTCCATACGCGACTCCCGGGCAGAATGTCAAAATAAGAGTCCTTTTTGTTTTTTCGGTTTATATAGACCAATATACATTTGTTAAGCTGCATTTTGCATAAAAAAATAAAGTAATCTTTGGACTTATAACCATACACAAATTCCAGAGAAAAACAATAAACACAATTGTATACATACTTTGTGTGTATCACACTCTCCCTGACAAAATAAGAAAGGCTCCAGCGATCAACCTCTTCCCTCCTATATGTACAATCAACACACAGGTACAGTGAAATTGTATGGTAAGTATGTTTGAGGTGTGTATGAATTGGTATAACCAATTTGTGGTACGCAACTATTCAAACCCCAAACAGGTATGTGTGTGATTGGGTAAGTTGTCACTGCATTAAGTGTTGGGTATGGCTGTAGCACAGGCTGACCAAAGGTATCATAAGTGTAAATCTGTCTTGGCCTTTTCTCCCTCGTAGACCTCCTTACTGCAGTTTCACTCCCTTCACTTGGACTTGCTACTCTCTCTGGCTCGACAAAAGCAGCTACTTCCCTCTCCTCATCCACATCATCTTCCACAGGTGGTACCAGGTAAGTATTTGGTTCTTTTTCTGACAGATCTTCCTGTACCCTTGATTCCTCCCTTCTGTGTATTTGATTATATTCTTCCTCTACAGGTACTCGCTCAGGTAGGCGGCTAGTCCCTGGTTCCGTCCAGCTTACTGGGGTTCTCAACCAGTATCCTCCGCCGTTATTCTCTTCATCTGAGTCTGTCATGTCACTGTCTCTGATGCTTTCTTTGTTAATTGTCTGACTTGTCTTTTTCTGTTTTCCAGGTTTCGGCGATTGGGTTGTCATTGTAGGAGCTTCCACAGGTAAGTCATTGACCAGCAGTAGTAGGTTACGGTGCAACGTCCTTGTTTTACTACAGTCTCCATTCTCAGGATAAACTACCTAGACTGGGTTTTCAGAGACTTGACTCTTCACCACGTAGACCACTTTCTCCCAGTAGGACCGTAACTTCCCTGTCCCCCTCGTTCTCCAAGGTTTCTAACAAGCACTATGTCTCCTGCTTTCAGTACCACTCCTCTGGCTTTACGGTCGTATTGAGCTTTCCCTGTCGCACTTGATTGACGACTGTTTCCTTCAGCAATCTTGTATGCCTCTGCCATTCGTGCTGCCCACTGATTTGCATACCCCTTTGGTGTCACTCCATCTGCTGGCTCCACCAAGCCAAAGATCAGGTCAACTGGAAGGTGAGGATGCCGCCCATACAACAGGTAAAAGGGAGAGTACCCAGTAGAGTCGTGCCGCGTGCAGTTGTAGGCATGCACAATTTGAGGTAAATGCTCTTTCCACCTTTCTTTTTCCTTTTCTGCCAGTGTCCTCAACATCTGCAGTAGAGTTCGATTTAACCTCTCCACTGGGTTTCCTTGGGGGTGGTATGGTGACGTTCGAGAGTGGCTGATTCCCGCAAACTGTTGGAGGGTGCAAAACAGTTAGTTCTCAAACTCACGGCCCTGGTCGTGATGTAACTTGGCCGGATATCCAAAGCGTGGGATGTAATCTTGGAACAAGCGTTCAGCTGCAGTTTTTTTGTTTGATACACGGGCACTTTCTGGTTACATATTCCTCCACCTCAACTTTCATGTATGGCCAGTAGAACCGTTCTCTCGCCAGGCTCAGCACTCGCTCTGTACCCACATGTCCCATTTTGTCATGGAGGTGCTCAAGTGCCAGCTTTTTGTACTTACTCGGCAAGACAAGCTGTTTTCTCTCCCTTGTTTTTCGATATAGGAGTCCTCCCTCAAGATGTAGCTTGTTCCACTCATACATCAGCTTTCTGCTGGTTCCTATCAAACCTCCCCTCGCCTCATCTGTGGGAGTGACACCATCCTCCTTCCATTGCCTCACTTGAGATATTACAGAATCTTCTCTCTGGGCTTGAATTAGTTCATCTAGTCTTATTGTTTGCAACCAGGTGGTAGGTTGATGTGGTTCATCCTTTGCAGTAGACATATACAGGGCAGCAACCCAGGCCACGTCCTTCATCTTTGACACATTACTGCCCTCCCATGCTGCTTGTATTGCCCCCACGGGTAGCTCCTCCGTGCACTTTGATGCATATACTTCAATGTCCAGAGGAAGACGAGACAAGGTATCTGCATCAATGTTGACTTTTATCTGGCCGGTACTTCATGTCGAAGCGAAAGTCTGACAGCTCCCCGACCCACCGATGGCCTACTGCCTTGAGTTTTGCTGTACTCATCACGTATGTCAGGGGGTTGTTGTCAGTGTACACTGTGAAGTGGGGGGCATAGAACAGGTAGTCCCAAAATTTCTCGCACACTGGCCACTTCAATGCAAGGAATTCAAGTTTGCCACTGTGTAATCGATAATTTCTCTCTGTCGTTGTCAATGTTCTGGACCCATATCCTATTACTCTCAACTTCCCGTCTTGTCGCTGATAGAGGATGGCCCCTAGGCCCCTTTCAGATGCGTCAGTGTGGAGCGTGAAGGGTAAGTTGAAGTCTTGAAGTCTGGATATGCCAGTATAGGTGGGCTTGCTAACATTCCAATTAGTTCTTCCAGGATTTGTTGGTGATCCCCGTTCCATTCTACTGAAGATCTGGAAGGAATTTGTGGACCTTTAACTCTCTTCTTGGTGTGAGGGTCTTGTGTTTTTCCAGGCTTGGCCTGCAACAGCTCGTACAAGGGTTTTGCTACACGGGAGAAGTCTTGAATGAAGGCACGGTAGTAGCTGAGGAACCCGAGCAGTCTCCTTACATCACCCACTGTCTGAGGAGTTCTGGTCGTTAAGGATCTGACGGCCTCCAGGTCCTTAGGATCTATCCGTACCCCTTTGGCTGACACCAGCCGTCCATCATACCGGACTTCACTCTGGAACAGTTCACACTTTTCCGGGTTTCAGTTTTACACCATGATGTTGGAGGGCCCTCAACACTCTACGGATACTCTCAACATGTTCTTCAAAGGACCTTGCATAGCATAAGACGTCATCTAAGTATGGGATACAGCACTCATCCCTGAGTGAATCGAGCATTTCCTCCATACTGCGTTGGAAGGCAGCAGGTGCATTGGACAATCCAAAGGGGATCCGGACCCACTCATGTAGCCCCCAGGGTGTTATGAATGCTGTCATGTGTCTGGATCCTTCTGCAATGTACCCCTGGTGGTATGGTTTTCCTTGGTCTAGAATGCTGAACCACGAATAGCCCCCAAGGGTGTCTATCAGATCCTGAATCCTAGGCAATGGATGGCGGTCAGGGATGGTTTTCTTGTTTAGAAGACGGTAATCTACGCAAAGCCTCAGCTTGCCATCTTTCTTGCGGACACAGACTACTGGAGCGGCGTATGGCGACTTTGATTTAACGATCCATCCTTTTGCTAAAAGATCTTGTATGTAGCTCTTCACCTCACTAAACAAAGGTTTTGGTACTGAGGAATATGCCCTTTGAACTGGGATGTCATCTTTGAGTGTGATTGACATCTGTAAGCTGGGTATGCATCCAATGTCGTTGTCATCTCTGCTAAAAGCACCAGACTCCTCATACAACATTCGTTGAACTACCTCTCGTTGACCTTCTTCCAAGTGGTCCAGGTTGACAGGTGGGTGCCACAATGATTTTATCTCATCTTCTCGAGTGATTGCAGTTTGGATCGTTGTTGTCTGCCTCGGCTCACTTGGTTTTCCAGACTCCGCTAATATCTTCTCAATCCTTTGTAAAGTTCCAATCACTGTGCCACGGGGCAGGGGCAGATCTACCACAGTGTTATTTCCAATGGGTATGGAAACATAAGGGTCACTTTGGGGTTGTATTTCTAAGAGTCCCTCTCCAATATCCAACAGACTTAAATAATCACTATTTTCATGAGGCTCAAACAAGACCAGAGATTTAGACTGTGCCATCTTTAAAGGGATTCTGCATTTCACCCAAGCCACCTGTCCTGCCCGGATAGCTACCGCTCTTGGACCAACCTTCAAGTGCCCGTCTCCATCATCCTCTTCAGTAGCCCGGATTGCCTTGACTAAAGTTTGTGCCTTTTCACAAGGGATGTCAATGGCTCCAGCCAGTAGTGAGGTAAGTGTTGGCATAAGTTGCTCAGGCTGCCCCTGAATTAATTTTTCAATTAAGTTGAAACCCAGCAGTGGTCTCTCAATTGGCATTCTACTCACCAGGAATGGGACATTGATAGATAAACTTGGGTCCTCATTTCCTAGCAGGTTGACTGTGATGACTACCCAACCGTCGAACGGGACAACATCTCCATTTACAGCATAGACTTTCAGATCATCTTGACATCCGAGCAACTCCCGAAGCGGCCTCACCTCAACACTTGGCAGATATTTCTCTCTCCACAACCGGTCCACCATGCTGACTTGGGCGCCGGTGTCGAGTAATGCCTTTACTGTCAAGCCATTTAAGTTGCACTGGGTCAGAGCCTTGCTTCCAATCAGTTTGATTATGTTGTCATTTTTGGTCTTAGGGGAACTCAGAATGCTTTCTCCCTGACTTGTAGAATTCATCTCATTTATTGATTTGTTTGTTTGTCTTTGATGTAGGCATTCTTGTCTTAACACTTCACCACTGGACCTGGCCGGCTTCAGGTGTAACATGTGGAGGTTTCTGAAATGTGTCATGAGTGGTGGGTGGATGTAACACATGTGTAGGGTGAGTGTTTGTATCAATATCAGATGTAAGTGTGCAAATCTGTTTTGCAGATTTTACCATATCTTGTAATGACAACAGTTTACTCATACCTTGGTCCTCAGTCTTTAGCAAAAGTTCACTTGACATAAAAGCGTTAATATGGTCAAAGCAAACCCCACTGTCCTCCAAATCCAGTTCACTGGCGTCATATTTAAGTGTTGATTCAAATACCTTAGCGATGCGGAACAGTTCGTCAGCAGGTAATGAAATTAACTCTCTTTTGATGTCCCACACCAGCTGTTTCCTTACACGGTCTGCCATTTTGTCACCCTCTGTTGTCCCTTTTGTGGTAGCCTCGACCTCAGGATGAAGGCAGCGCTCACAGATTGCCTAGCACAGCCCTCTTGTCTCGTTGCTCCGTGGATGTAGCAGCCGCCGGCCTCTAGCCCCAACGCCGCCTGGTCCCTACGGTTCTGTAATCTTTGGATCCGCCTCCTAGTGTCACATGGAGAGGATCCCGGACGAGCCCCCAAGAATCTGTTGCAGGCCCCGCCTCCGGAGACCCGTCAGACAGATTACTGTAAAACACTGTAAAAACAGGATCAAATGAAAAGACCGGGAGAGTCACGTCTGCTCGTTCACAGCTCCTCTGCTTGTAAGAGGAAGCATGCGCAGTTCATCAGTCCATACGCGACTCCCGGGCAGAATGTCAAAATAAGAGTCCTTTTTGTTTTTTCGGTTTATATAGACCAATATATATTTGTTAAGGTGCATTTTGCATAAAAAAAATAAAGTAATCTTTGGACTTATAACAATACACAAATTCCAGAGAAAAACAATAAACACAATTGTATACATACTTTGTGTGTATCACATAGACTTAAACATGGTTATCTAAATTTAATTTAGTACATCTAAACATCACTGTTTAAAGTTTTTATCAGCCTTTGTATGGGAACCTATATTCATTGTTTGTGTTCTATTAAGCAATTATATGTTAGCCTACATTTAATCCTTATATTGTACTGAAATGAGCTGTATTCCTTGAGGTCTGATCCTCCAATAGCATTTTTTGATAAGTTGTTTCAACCCAGTGCATGACAGGTTTGTGCTGTGAATCTGAATTAAAAGTGAATTAAAGAATAGAAATGAAAAGAGGTTGCGTGCCTTGCCATGTTATTAGGCTATAGGTTGCATTATAGTGGTCTCTAGCTCTATTGTGTTTGGTATGTGTACCATAATTTACCAGACCTTTACCAGATCAGTTGTCTATGTTTATGATTCTGACAGTGATTGTTACTGTATTTTGCCATAAGTCTTCACTGTGCCTATTCAAAGCTCGAGAGCCAACACATAACTTCTAGATTTATAAACAGCAATAAACTACATTTTAACATTTTATAATGCCAAGTCATTCTTCTGTTATTTTGATGAAAGTAACTCAAAAGTAACGCAGAAGTAGTGTAACTCATTACAGTTCAGAGACAGTAATATTATAATGTAACTAATTACTTTCAAATGACAGTAATTTGTAATATATAATGTATTACACTTTGGAAGTAACTTTCCCAACACTGATTATAGTATATTTTTTTTATAATTGTATAATATAGCCTAATAGGCAAATATACATTTGCTGATGTGGGCGATTTTTTTTTTTTAACAAATTCACCAGCTTTGGAGAATATTCTCTCCCATGAAACAGATGATGCTGGAGTACACAAAAATTGTTTAGAAAGCTTTTCTATGGTTTGGCTTCACTTGCGTGAAAAATAAAGCTGCCAAGTTTCAAACCTGTCAACGCCGGATTGGGCTATCAAAGCAGTCGTGTGGTTCACTAGAGAAATGAACCAGTGTGTTTCCTTCAGACGTCGTATTTCACGTGACTAGTGATGTAACGATACAAGCTCCGAAACAGTGGTTCATTGCAAGGACTTTTCAAGTCTGAAACAAGCATCGAAGCTTCGGTGTCAGACGTAACATCACTAGTATCCACCTGTATTTGACCTGTGCCTGTTTTTGGATTTTGCCTGTTTTGCCACCTGCCATGTACTTTTGCCTGTCTTTGGATTTATGATTTGGATTTGCCCTACTGGATATGTTTGCTGGCCCTTTTGGGATTTACATTAATAAAACCTTTAGCACATGGATTCATCTTCCCCTCGCTTTCTTTAAAGCAACCCGTTACAGAATAATCAGCCAAACCGGAATCCAGCAAAGGTCAGTAATTTCCCACCAGCACCATGAAGCCTGTTTTTGCACTGCTTGGACTACGACAGAACCATAGACCCATCAAAGAATATGTCAAGGATTTAAGTTATCAGGTACACTTCGATGATGAAACACTTAAGATTTTTTTTTTATAATGCTCTGGATGAGCATTTACGTCTGTGCATGCCACGTGATATTTGAGTTTTTTTGTGATTGTTGCGGGCAAAAATCCTCGATTTTGCGGCACGTTTTCTTAAAAAATGCGATGGAATATGCGGGATATTTATGCAATTTATGCGATGTAATTGCGGGAATTTGCGAAAATTGCGGAACTTGCAAAAACTGCGGAAACTTGCAAAAGGTGCAATGATGTTCACAGGGTCCGAAATTAACTTTTTGGCTCACCTGCCACGGGGACTGGTAGATGAAAAAATCCACCAGCCAAGCATATTTTTACCGGCCAGAATAATAAACAGCCTTTTTTTGTCACATGTACATTAATTTCATTTGCTGTATTCATGGCAGGGCTTGCAAAATTTCAAAATCCCTGGTAGCCCTTCGGGCAAGCACTCTTCAGTTTTTGGTAGCCCGAAATGAATGCAAGTAGCACGAATAAAAAATACATTACTTCTAATGTAGAATATTAAGACAAAACATCTATCAAAACACAAATAACACATATCAGTTTTCAGTAGGCCTATATATCAATCATCAGTACAAATGTTTCTTCTAATCGAAGTGAAATATCTATACATCTGAATCTGAAATATTAACTGAAGTCACAGATAAGAAAATACCACTTGACTTTGTGGGCATAGCACAGGCTTATTCAATTAGTTTTACCACAGGCCAAATTTTGCCAATACAAAGCCAATAGGTCCTCTAACCACAATGTTTCATCTGCTATTCTTATTGTTGTTTTGATGCTGTTGTTTTTTTAGAAACAAAAAGACTGGATTTCCATGTAAACCAACTTTTCCTGCTCATCCCCACATCAGATATACTCACCATTTAAAAGTGGTTTAGTGGGTCACAAAACTCACAGTTTGGATCATCCAGTTACAGATTGGATAATTTTTTCGATCAGAAAAACGGGGGCTACTGTCGCTTTAAGAGCGGCACAGAGTCACTCTCTTCACTGCCCGTACAATATATATCACTTTAAAGCTTGCTGTGAGAGATTTATTTTTCTTACGTGAGGATAGTAATGACTGACAGGACGAAGTTGGAGGATTTGCCCAACAAATCCATGACAAATCATTACGGATTGCTTCCTGTACTGCGTCTTTTCGCGCAATCGCGAAAGTGAAAGTAAAACTCGAGCGCGCACTCAAACGTAATGTAAATACCCAATGCCTGAATTTCATACACCATTATTACCCATCCAAATCTGTGAAAGAATGCATAAGCATTTAAATATATTTTTTCCTCCCTATAAGTCAAGATAGCCCGACGGGCAGGGCGAGGATGCATTTTGATAGCTAACATGCAGCAGATAGCTGCAGACCGCAAGTTACCTGCAGTACTAGCTAGAAACAGACCGTCTGTAGTGCGAGACTTGGAGCGTAGAGACGTTCTGTGGCTAGCTCACCTCGTTCCCAGATTAGTTACTGGCAAACACATTATATTGCATTAATAATTTAGTATGAAAATCACCCGTGTGGCGGGTAGCCTTTTGAATTTAGTCGGCAAACGGAAAATCTACCCACATGTGGCGCTTGGCGGGTGTTAATTTCAGACCCGAATCACGTCACTTCATAACGTTCCCATGGCAATAGAGGACACGGTTGCGCTTTTGGGAAGTAAATGCAATTTTGCATTTTTTAACTTTCTACTAATATATATGTGACTTTTTGTTACGAAAATGCGGGGATTATGAAATCATGCAAGCCCGCATATTTTGTGCGCAGAAATCTGTAATTAATGCGTCGAAAGTGTGTCGTATTTGGAAAAAATGCAGCCCCGCATAAATATGCGGACTTTGGCTGATTATGCAATATATCGCGCGATCTCACAATCGCGTTTTTCTGGAGGGACTGATTGACTTTGCGTTGTTGTTGTGTGGCTCTCCCTTCACTGTGGGTATTGTGGATAGCAAACCAGGGAATATTTACAACATGCCAAGCCATGTCATGCCAGTTCTGCCCAAGCCTTTACAAGCCATGCCTGTCCCTAAAAAGGCCGCCACCATGCCTGTCCCTAAAATGGCCGCCACTTTGCCTGTCTCTGCACCCGCACCTGTTTATGAGAGAGCAACCACCATTCCTGCACCTGTGTTTCAGAGAGCCATCGTCACCACCACACCTGCACTAATGAGGGCTGTTGTTCACCCTGCACCTGCCATTAAGATGGCCGTCATGCCTGAACCAACTGCCTTCTGTTCTGTTGTTCCTGATGTTCATCAAGACCCTGAATCCCCTGGCTTACCTGAACCTCCTGAATCCCCTGGCTTACCTGAGTCACCTGAATCCCCTGGCTCACCTGAGTCGCCTGAATCCCCTGGCTCACCTGAGTCGCCTGAATCCCCTGGTTCACCTGAGTCGCCTGAATCCCCTGGCTCACCTGAGTCACCTGAATCCCCTGGCTCACCTGAGTCGCCTGAATCCCCTGGCTCACCTAAGTCGCCTGAATCCCCTGGCTCACCCGAGTCGCCTGAATCCCCTGGCTCACCCGAGTCGCCTGAATCCCCTGGCTCACCCGAGTCGCCTGAATCCCCTGGCTCACCCGAGTCGCCTGAATCCCCTGGCTCACCTGAGTCGCCTGAATCCCCTTTGCCACAGCCAGCTGCATTGCCCCCTGTCTGGACTCCCCAAACCTTGCCCTGGACCACCTCCTACAAACTTTTTTGTTCCCCCGCCCTCTTCCAGCCTGCCTGGACCTCTTCATATGAACTTTTTGGTACCCCCCCTTGTTTGTTATTTTTATTATGTCATCCAAACTAGGGCTGGGAAAAAATCGATTTGATTTTAAAATCGAGTTGGTAGGTCAAATCGATTCATATTTTTAAAAAATAGGCTCTACTGGGCATCATCCATCATCCAGCGCGGCAAACTGGATCAACTGCAGCACATACGGAGCAGCCAGGGAACTACACTGCGACCAAAATGGTCGCATATGCTTATGTGCATATGTGTTTATAGCATCCAAGTTGGCTTCATTTTGCGTGCAAGCACGTGTGTTGTGTCTCTCCCGTTGAGTTTGCGTTCACGTGCTCTTTGTTTCTCAATGAATTGGGTGCGACGCGAAGCAAGAATCCTTTCATTTTTCTGAACTTGAGCAGAGTTTTACCATTAGAGGTCTTTCTTCCCTGAGAGGACCCGTACGGTTCCGGGTTTATATTTGAAATGATCAATCTGGTCCGGGTCGGTATTACTTTGGGTCCCAAGTATGATTAATATTGTGTATAAAACCCGATTCGACCAGAGAATGGCCGTGAGCGCTACCTAAAGATCGAGTGAAGTTTCAGCGTGCCTCCGGTTTCTATGGTGATAACAACTGGCTCTTGTTGCGACCACGCACTGCATTTTCTTTATCCCATTTTTTAATAATCTTACTATCAATAGACCATATCTTTTATAAAATCTAAAAAGTTTGCACAGAGATTGTAGCAAAAAGCAGTGCTAATGTCAAGCCCATTGCACTGAACGAGCAAAGCTAAAGCTGACTCAGAATATAAAAAACGCTAAGCTGTAATATAAAGCCTGTCATCGGGACAGCAAGTAGACTTTTAAATCTGAAAAAATGAGTGGATTAAGCTTTTTTAATCGGCAAAAGATAAACAGAAAGCAGAAGCAGTAAAAGTGCCTATCTAATAGAAATTATAACCAATATAACATCAGTCACATTTATAATCTATAGACCTGCGCTGTCTATTAATATACTGTACATAGTATTGTATTATATTGAGTTTGATAAAAGGGGTCTAATTGCTTCATATATCAGTGCAAAAACAGTAAGTGTTTTTGTGGTGCTTTGACAAACAGTGTCCACTTTGTTCATGGCAAAGAAAGTTTGGGGTATTTAGATTAATGAACTATAATGTGAAATTAATATTAATGTTCAATAATTCAAAGTATTGTGTTGTGTCACACATTATTAGTTCTGTGTCACATGTATAGTAGACCATTTTTTGTCGGTGGATTATAATGATTGCCCTTTTCACCAGCTACCACCACAAGTAAATTTCAGATCTGTGGGAAACACTGACATACATTTTGCATTCGCCAAATCTTCATTTCTTCCCAATTTTTTGTTGATGCATTTTAATTAAATATAATAAATATATATTTTAAAAATATATACAGTTTGCAATTATTTTGTTTTAAATGGGGTCAGGGAAAAAAATAGAATCGAATCGTAAATCGAGTTTTTTATAAAAAAAAAATCGCCCAGCCCTAATCCAAACCCCTATATATTGTATTCTTGTCTGCCCTTGATTTTGTTTGTCATGTTTTTGTGGTGTTTGTCTATCTGTCAGTCTGTCATGTCCCGTGTCTAGTGTTCCCCCAGGGAGCTTCTGGAAGCCGCTCCTTAAGGGGGGGGGGGTTCTGTCATGGTTCTGCCAGCTTGTCCTTTGTTTAATCTAATCTTCTGGCATGATTCATGACAGACCCATGTTTTGTGTGGGATCACGTGGGCTCAGTATTGGTTTTACTAGACCACGTATTCCCGGTGTCTTGTCACTTTTACCTCGCTCCCTTGTGTTCTCTTGCCTTTATTGTTTAATTATGGTCACCTGTTCCCCTCTTGATTTGCTCCCCTACTTAATGCCCTTTTGTTTGCTGTCCTGTGCGCGATCATCTGTTTACATGGTGTTTGTTCCACGTGAGTGTTTGAGAGCAAGTCTAAGTCAAGTCAAAGTTATCTAGTCTGTTATTTAATTCAGTCTATCTTGTCTAGTTTAGTTACCCTGTAAGTCTGTCTGTTATTACTTTGTTTACCCCCTCATGGGTTTTTGTTTTGGTTTGTTAAATAAACCTGTTTTGTGTCCACCTGTGTCTGCAATTGGGTTCTGTCCTACCACATACCTAACAAAAGTTACATGCAGTGGTGGACAGTAACGAAGTAAATGTAATTCGTTACTGTACTTAAGTAGTTTTTTCGCGTATCTGTACTTTACTCAAGTACTTTTATTTTGGGAGACTTTTACTTCTACTTTACTACATTTTAAAGTCAAATATCTTACTTTTTACTCCACTACATTTTAAAAAATCGGTCGTTCCTTTTTATTTATCAGTGGATGAAAAACATAACTGGGCAAACTAAAGCTGCACAAAAAAAACTAAGATGCACACGTGATGCGTCAAACCACCAATCAGGGTACAGCATGCGCTTCATTTTAAACTTGTTTTGGTTGCCGCGCTGTTTTACGTAAGCTACGCGAGTCACGCGAGTGCAGCAGCCAGCCAATGCATCGTTTGGAAAATGAAACTGCATTCAAAAACAACGGAGGAGATAACTGACCCGTCACAACAACAATGGCCTTATTAACGCGAGTTTTTTTTTAAGTCCTTAATAAAAGAACGAGTCATTCGTGTCTTCTCTGCCTGCCTTGAAACTGTGCTATTTTGTTTTAAAATAATACTCTTTCAAATCTAAGGAAACGTGTAGAGGTAAGCCATTTTTATTCTGGTTATATTTTTAAATGAGCAATCTTAACAGTAGCTTGCAGAAAACTGTTAATTGTGTTGCTAAAATATATACGACGTTATCATGAATGAACTTTAAGCTATGCAGGCTGAAGCTATTTTTAGCCGTATAGTTAGCTGTTTCACTTAAGTTCATTGTATTTGAAGCTCAGTGCTCTGTTATTTTGAAATGACAATTAATCACTATCAACACTGTTGTAAAATATAAATGACATTTTGACTAGCCATGCAGTGTATGATGCTTAAACAGGCAGGTGGATTGGAGTGCTCCCTATTAACTGAGATTGTTATTAATATTTTCAAAAGTTTTGCTTCCAAAATATATAAATACATTTAATTATGTATTACAGTAACGTTATACATATGACATGCTAAACCACATGAAACGTTTCTGAAATTATATTCTGTAAGGCTTGTTTTATTTGTCAAAGAGAGGGAGACTGATTTCTAGATAACGTTATGTATATGTTTTGAAAACTATTGTGAACCTGTGCTTAAGTCAAGTTTTTATTACACTTAAACTGATAAATTATTTAACAAATAAATCTTGAAATGAGACTTACTGCTCTCAAATCCTATTATTTCATTTGATGCTAAAGGAAATTTTTTGTTTTTAAGGTTTTAGGCTTATGATAATTTTAATAGACATCAGTGTCTGATTTATTAATGTCCTTTTATTAATTGATTGGTTAGCCAAGAGAGTTATTTCACATAATTTGAGTTTTGTGACAAAAATGATACGGCCATAATAAATCACAGTACTTTTGTACTTAAGTACATTTTGAGGCAGATACTTTTGTACTTTTAGTCAAGTAAAAATTTTAAGCAAGTACTTCTACTTTTACTTGAGTAATATTTTACCCTGGGTATCTTTACTTTTACTCAAGTACACGATTTGTGTAATTCGTCCACCACTGGTTACATGAAATGGAGACATCAGTCCCTTTATTCCTCATCGACTATTTAACGCAAATATAAACACTGTAGTAATTTATTGAAAACCTGCCTACGTTGGTCTGACCATCAGAGCACAAATCGCTTGGCTGCTCTGAACACAGCGGCAAGCGCAGCGCACACCGCATCCTATGTGAAAGTGTGTGCGCTGGGCTATGAAACCCATTCATTTCAATGGCTTGCGCCGCGCGAGGGTGGTTTTTTGTTGCGCCACCGCGGTCAAAGTTCAAAATAGTTTAACTTTTGCATTGCGCTCTGTGACGATTACCCGCTGCAAATACTCAGAATTACCCGGAGCTTTATAATACAAGTTTATGCTCCTCAGGGGTGGATCTAGGCAAGGGGGTGGCATGAGAACTACGAGGGGTGGCAATGAAGTAAGCATCCTTGCATGGTTGTCGTGGATGCAAGAAATTATATACTGCATATACTATATACACTGGACCTCAAATTTTTATAACATAAAAAAACGCAACAACAAATGTTCCTTTAAGTACCCAAGCAGCTACCTTTAGCATCTCTACTGTAGCACCCTTTGTCTTAATACTAAGTTAACACATACATCTTACCATTATCTAAAAACACTGACTGTAACCATGATGAGCAAGGTTGAACATAATGGTATAAAGACTGTTATATAAATAAAATAGGTTTGCCTAGTTTATATTAATGTAAAACATATGAAAGGCACACATCTCTTTCTCTCATAACCCTCTTCTTTAATCCTTTCACTCACTTCATGATGGATTTCTGTTTTTTTACTTCATTTTAGCTCTTTGCCATCCATTTCTGTGTTTCTTTCTTTCATGACTTCATCTACTCCTCTGCCTTCCACAACATATTTTTCTGATTTATTTGTACCTTCCACTCCCATAATATTTGATTTTTCTATTCTTTTTGGTTAAAAAAAAATGGATATCAGCCTTTTTTTCATAGTATCCTGAAAAATGCAGCATTAAGTTTTCTTTCAAGCTTTCTAAACATACACAACACTGAATAGTTTTGTCTCCTTAATGAAGACAAATAAAAATATAAGACTATATCATAACGAGCGATTTCATATATGCACATATGGAATATTTTGATTGCTGCACTAGCTAACAAGACATGACGGGCTAACTCTAGAAAGAACTGCTTAAAATATATTTACTGCTTACACAAACCTGCAGTTCAGTTGTTTTAACTACCAAGCAACTACCTCAGGCAATATTAAACAATCAACAGTTTAATTTTTGTATTTTTATCCTGATGCAACATTTATTTGTAAAGTATGACCATATTCAGTTCTCTAATTTGCTGATGTGATGCCAAACTTAATCACTTAAAGACACTAAAGAGAAACCACAATTTTTTTGGCAGCATGTGACGATATGAGGTGCTTTATTAGATCAGAATTACTTACAGACGTGAAGAGACTCTTTTTTCATGTGAATAAGTTGCACGTTACATAATCATTCTTGCCTTTTACCTCAACGATGGAAAGTAACGTTTGTGCTTTTTATACTTTGTGTTTGTGTCCGCTACCTTTGTTTTGAGATCTTTGTACTTGCCATCGCCCTGTTGTTGCGGGTTTGTGCGACTCGGAAGGCATGGACTGCAGCACGAGAACCGGGTTGCATGTGAGTGCCTTGGATGGGGCGATGCATGCTTTCACGTCAGTTTCCAAAAGTCTCCAACCACGCCAGAAAACATTGCTAGATTTGTCCAAGTCGCTTTTTTAATAAAGTTGCTAAAGGGGTCTTAAAAAGTTTCTTAATCTAGCGAAAGTCACCAAGTTGGCAAGACTGCATGGACTTTTTTTACACTGTTGAGACTTTCTGCTCGGACTGACTGCGTGCTTGTCTATGACCGGGTATGAACTCTGCTGCCTCTGGTTAACACAGTCTCACCCCATTTCGTCAATATTTGACGACACTTGACCATTCGTCATATGTTGACGTGAAGGGTATACCTTTCGCGTCATTTTTTGACGAACTGGGGACTTCAATACTATTACGTCCGTTGCATTCTCTTTCCTATTTTATTACCATTTGCGCGTCGGTTTAGGGTTAGATTACGCAAAATTAAACAGTGTACGCGAAATTAAACAGTGTACGCGAAATTAAACAGTTGTCACCTGGCGTTGGGGTTAGAAACAGTTGTCACCTGGCGTTGGGGTTAGAGTTAGGTTTGGGTAGGGATGTCATTATGTAAATCTAACCCTAAACCGACGCGCAAATGGTAATAAAATAGGAAAGAGAATGCAACGGACGTAATAGTATTGAAGTCCCTAGTTCGTCAAAAAATGACGCGAAAGGTATACCCTTCACGTCAACATATGACGAATGGTCAAGTGTCGTCAAATATTGACGAAATGGGGTGAGACTGGGTTGCTCTGGTTGGCTAACGATGGAAATTAAGCCAATCATCATCAGCTATGTTGTTGTCCCACCCCCTCTAAGACACACACACACACACGAATCATCATCCCCCTCTAAGACACACACACACGAATCATCATCAGATATGTCTCTCCCACCCCCAAACACACGCACACTAGAGAACATTGCCTTTCTGGCTAAAAGAGCCTACTCGGGTATATATTATACCTATTGGGATACCAGCGCTGGGGTGGCATATGGGGTGGCAATGCTTTTTTTAGGGTGGCAACTGCCACCCCGGTAGATCCGCCCCTGATGCTCCTACAGAGACATCGGAAGGAAAGCCATGTCGTGGAAACACGTAGCAATTCAAGTTGGCATGTCAGGTGTGTGTTTAAGTCAAGTAGGTTGTTGCAGGTAGGCAGCTTAAAGTTAAGTGAAATGGAGACGGGCAACATCAGTCTCTCTATTCCTCATTGACTATTTAACACAAATATAAACACTGTAGTAATTTTTTGAAAACCCCGCCTACTTTGGTCTGGCCATCAGAAGACAAATCGATTGGCTGCGCTGAACACAGCGGCGAGCACAGCGCACACTGCATCCTATGTGAAAGCCGCATGATGGCGAGCCTCCCAACCGAACTGTTGATTTGAGAGAAGCGCAGACAGAATACCTTTGGATTAGTGCTTCTTCTGATCAGGTGGACTCCAGTTAATTGTGTATATTCTGATCGAAGTAAGAGTCGGGAGTCAGACCCTTCTTTGATTACTTTGCACTACTGAATGTTAAAACACAGTTTTCATCTGCACCAAAGGACTTTTGCATACATTAAACATATCTTTTCATTCGGATGACAAAAGAACATTCATTTATACACAGACTGAGAAGTTATTGACTGATATTGCTTGATTGTTCAAAGAGTTAAACTGTTTCTAAAGTGAACTATTATGATAATGTACTTTTGATGATGTAATTACAAAAGGGTTAAATAGAGAAAAGCTAAAAGAAAACCCAACTAAAATAAAAGCTCTCATTAAACTAAAAGTTGGTGAAAATAAATATCTATAAAGCAAAATAGAAACTAAACAACTGAAACATAAATCAAATAACTAGAAGCAAATAAAAAAGAAACTATTTAGTTAACAGAGCTCAAAGAGAAAAGAAAAACAACAGAACAATTATTTCATTTGTTTTTATTTGTTTTAATTTATATTGTTGTGATTGTGTTACATTTTGTTTCCAGAATTATTTTGCACCAACAAAAATACATTTCAGTCGTTTCTAGTTATTGTCTGTGTCCTGGTGTGCCTTAAGCACTTACCCTCCTGTAACGAACCTAATCACTGGTCCAATGTCAGGTGTTTAATGCTGGTGTTGATATGGTTTACTTGTGACTGAGAATTGGTTCCAATGTTAAACCTGTTCTGGCTATTTAATAACTGCCTGAGACTTGAGCCTTGAGCCAGTTGTGGCCCAAGTGTGACCCTTGTCCGTAATCCAGATCTGATGGGTCTTCATTCATTTTTGTATATGGGAAGAGTAAAAACGTCTGGTAGGGGTAAGCTCTAAGAGGATGAAAAATCACAACTAATGTTGTAAATGCATGTGACTGTCTGTAGATTTACAGACATCAAAACATGCCAGTAGATGATAGTGTAATACAGAAACCCAATTGATAGACAAAACTGCAATTGAAATAAATAAATTAAATTGCAGTTAGTGCTTTAGCAACACTTACCACAGTATAACAATACTTAAACAAAATCAATATTTCCAGGTCCTGCATTCCCACTGTGCTATGATGTGAGTTTAGGGAAGTTCAACTATAATCAAAATCTTAAGTTCAAAAATAGGCCTATATGATATAAGCAAAAACTACAGAGCTTTGTTAATTAATTTTTTTTTCATTTGCTTACGAGATCTTTAAAGATAAATATGTGCAGCTACACATGTGACATCGGGAACAGTACAATAATACCAATAGTTTAAGCTTGAGGGGTGGTAATAATGTAGTGCGTCACCCCAAGTCTCCCTCTCTCTCCAACTATTTCATAAGTTAAACACAAGAAGACTGCTTATAGATGTTATAACATTCTTAAATATGGTAGCTTTTAAATCTTACAAATTGTAGAACATTAAGAAAGAATATCAGCACTTGAAAATGATACTTCAATATAATCAGAAACTGACAAATTGCATTTACTGTTCTTGTAAAACGTGCTACAATATATAAACCACAAATGTACACATACTTGTAGTGTCTAGTACCGTTACAGAAGGGCTACATGTTGGCTGTAAAGAACAAAATAAAGATGTCATTTCTTGTCTGTCCACCTGATGGCAGTCTATCCTTATCTTTTCTGCTCCACGCCTAAATTCAACATTAGAAATTGCTTTAATTATTTGTTGTGCGAGAAAACCTCATATCAGAGATAGCTCAGTCCAGAATAACCTTGTAGTAGTTTATAAATTTCATCACTTGCAAAATTAATCGTGCATTTTTTTTATATTTTCATTAATTTGCTTTAATGCATCACCATATTAATTATGGCAGAGGTAGAAACCAAAGCAACAAGAAAGATAGAAATAGAAAAAGAAAGAGATTGCTATTTTTAATAATACATGCAATTGTTTGAGATCAGTTCTTATGCTTAACAATGTGTTTCAATGTACTATACATATTATACTTTATAATTTAGGGGTGGTTTCCCAGTCATGGATTAATTTAAACCAGGATTAGGCCTTAGTTTAATTAGGAAATATAACTAGTTTTAACAATAACATTGCCTTACTAAAAACATTACTTGTGTGCATTTTGAGGCTAAACAAAGGGTACTGGTGTATTTTAAGATATGTCAGTGCAAATTGTTTTCAGTTTGGACAGATCATACATTTATTTTAGTCTAGGACTAGTCTAATCCCTGTCCGGGACCCCCCCATAATGTCTATTCTGGTATTGCAAGGAAAACTAAATAAGGATTTCTTACTTGAGGTGCTTCAATGGGCGATATGATTTCACAACATTTATAAGTCATTGTTGGTACAAATACAAAAAGAGTTGTACTTTGTTAAATCACTGTGCTTTAACTACTGTCAACAGATACAACTTTTGATTACAAAAATTATATTTACACATGAAGAGTACAGGTATGTGATAAAAATCAATATGTGTATGGTAAAGAAACTGTGTGCGTGCCCTGAGCGTCTATACCCCTGCTGTCGCCCCCCCCCCCCCAACATTCACCTAATTCTGTCACACAGATTTGCCACTGTGTCATTCTCTCACTGTGTCTATGGCATGAACATAATGTGCAATGTTGTCCACATTTGTAGCCTTTACCCCACACTCTCTTTCTCTTTGCACAGTAATTAGCAGAAAAAATTAAACATATTTATCAGTGATATCTGTGTGAAACTATGACAGTGAACAGTTATTTTGGATTTAGGGGCTGATCAGTTTAATCGTGACTAAACTCTCAGTAAACAGCAAGCTCTGACAAACACTGTCTGTGATTTAGAGTTGCAGATTTCATCTGTGGCTGGCCAAAAGGTAACTCTGCCAACGTGATACTTTTTGAAATACTTTTGGACTTGTTGCCATTATGGATAATTCATTATTTTGCTTTTGTTATTATTTGACAGGAGATGCCACAGTATGTTAGCAAATAACTGCCTGCTATTATGCATTGACAGTTAAATTACTACAAAACACAATTACAGTAATGATTTGTTAATATGTTTCCGATAAAAGAAGGTGTGTGTTTGTCGGGTGTGTGACTGTTTAATGAACTGAAGGATAGATTGTGTGAGTTTACTCTCTCTCTCTCTTTCTCTCTCTCTCTTTCTCTCTCTCTCTCTCTCTCTCTCTCTCTCTCTCTCTCTCTCTCTTTCTCTTCCTTTCCCTCTCTCACACTCCCTCACTCTCCCTTTTTCTCTTCACACCCTCGATTTGTCATGTCACTCACATTTGCTGACATGTTAGTCTTATTTATTTTATTCATACTCTTTTTTCTTAAACTCCAAAGCTACGTATTATTATTTATTATTATTATTATTATTTTTTTTTTTGCTGTATTGCATCCTACTCAAGGATTATAATGCTCTTAATATTGGTTGGATTGCATCTTTCAGTAAGATATTCAATGGGGTAAAATAAATTAAGTCTCCAAACTCTGTGTAGTGTCATGTTAATGTTCACTGATTATGCTTGTTATTTGATAGATTTATTTAAATACATGTTCTACTGATGGACATTTTATAGCGTATGTGTGTCATACACAACAGAATGCAGTTAAAGCTTGTCCCATGAAACATAGGTTTCTCCATAGTTAGAAAGGACAATTATGCCAAGGACAGATTTTCTCTGCTCCTTCTTATTATTCACTTTATGAATAAGCTTCATAGCTGCTGCTAATGTACATGAAGAGCTTTACTACCATTATCAAACCACCTTATTAGGTTATGTCCTGCTGATATGGTCCAAACTGTGCCAATCCTATCATACCAACTCTGATTCAGAAAACCACAAGTTCTAAATCTTTTCAATCAAAAATCAATTTGTGGCTGTGTGTTGCAGTACCTGGTAAAGAGGGTTTAAGGCACTTCACTTTCAGGGCTGGATATTCCAATGGGCATAACGGGCACGGGCGCACTTGTGTGTGATGGCTGGCTCAGTTAACGGGAGCAAAGACACACTGCAGGCTGTGAATGTCATTGTGTTCTTTGTTGTTTAATTTATTGTGTGTTCAAAGCAAGAGAAGGTGGCCCAGTGTTGGGTGCCAACTATTGATGTGACTACAGTAAGTCCATCTCCTGCTGGGCCTCTCTGCTGAAGTGCTCATACTCTCTAAACCTCTCTTTTGCTTTTCTTCTCATTTATCAAGGCCTGTGTGAAAGTTCTTGCGGACTTCAATGATCCTCATGGCACACACACTTTAGGTCAATAAGTATTAACATGGATCTATATTAGTGCTGGGCGGTTTACCGGTTCTTACAGAATACCAGTTTTTATTTTTGTTATGATATGAATTTTTAATATACCTCCATACCAGTTTATGTCGCTTAAACAATGTGCAGAACGCAGCACGGTGCAACACTGAGAGGGGACCCTTTTCCACTATTGCGCTGTGGTGAGTACAGCTGTGGCTGCATTCAAATGCGGTCTTTGCACTTGAACACTTGACTACTTAAATGACGTATTTCCTGTATTTGGCACAGGTGTGAAGATCCCAAGTGGACAGTGGGCGTGAAGATCCCAAGCAAGCATGCAGAATTATTCACCCAATGGGAGAAGACACATTCACACTTCGCAATCTTTAAATAAAATTAACACATAAACAAACGAATAAACAAAATAATAAATAAATGAGCATTTGCTGAACTTAAATATTATAATCTACACTTATCTGAAGTCTTTGCACCTGTAAAAAAACATCTTCATTTTGTGCAAGCATGTTAATTAAAATGTATTGTTTATTCAGTATTTCCTGAATAAGCAACACCATTAATGTTGTTTTAATGTGATAAAAGCAGTTGTAGAAGTTTTACAAAAATACACAACAGTGTTTGCACCTTTTATTACCAAAATATGTAATATCAATTTAATAACTTACAATTAAAAGTTGTCTCGTGCACAGACATATCACGAGTTCCGGGCAAAAGTCTCACGATTTACATCCAGAACATGATGCATGATGGTAATACACTTCAAAGAGGTATTCGAGAAAATGGCCCTGTCCGAAATGTCACACTCCGGACTTCTGGACTTCCTCAGAGTCCACACTTTGATGACATCATATAGTTGTTGTTTTACGGAAAGTCAAAAACAGAGCCAACCACGAGAAGGTGCATGGGCATTGATTAGACATTGCAGAGATGAGAGATAGAGAGAGCGGGAGAATTTCTACATTACCACAAAAAAAAAGAATACAAATGAGAATAAAGGTCTTAGCTATCAAGTGCCCAGGACAGGAAAACTGGATAGAAGACGAGAAACATGTAAGGATAAAAAATTACATTTTTATTACAATATGCTAACTATAACACTTATTACCTGCAACAAACCTAACTAGTGTATTTGCGGACCTAAAATCAGCTTAGGAAATCTCTATGGCTAAATTTAAAGTCATCTATATTTTGCTAATGTTGCACTGTGTAGTTTACCTAGGCTTGAACGTGTAGGATTAGTATTATTAATGCAAGTTGCACACCTTTTTTATTTATTTGTTTAAATATTTTGCATGCTGTTCAGACGTCTAAACTTTGCAGTTAAAGGGAAAGGGGATTTTTTATTTTAAGTTGTTTGTTAAACATTCATATATAAAAAAAAAACGGTTGTGTATTTTGACTGCAACTGTCATGCAGTCTGATTACATAACTACAACGGAATCACAGTGTAATTTTATAATTCGTTAGTGTATTTTTTTTATTCAATCATCATGACAGTAAAAAAAATACTGTCATATTTCGTGAAACCGGCATAATTTGGAAAAATACCTTGATATATTTTTTTGGTCATACCGCCCAGCACTAATCTATATTATTTGTGATGTTTATTCAAGTAATATTGTGCTTAACTCCTCAAGTATATTGGAGATTTCACTCTAATGTGTTGATGTGTGTATATGGAGACTTTTATAATGCATTTGTTTATAGTCATTTTGCATATGTTATAGAGGAGATACAGAAAGCTGTAGAAAGCTCAACTTCTTAAAGCAGTGAATGCTGTAAAGTTTATGCTCTTTAAAATTTTTTATTTGGTCATCTATATGGGAGACTGGAGCTAGTTGAAAAAATGTCACAAGATTTATTCCTCAGTATAGTATTATGTCCAGCACAAATGCTTTCTTTACCATTTCTTTTGTACTGTATGTTGGTTCCAAACACCTGGCCAAATATATATATTTTAATAGTTGTAGCGTAAACAAGGCAGTAAATAGTACACTAGTTTATATTGAGGCAATGGTCAAACAATAAAGGTAGACTGTAACCAAAATTGTTATATATTTTTTCATAAATAAAAACATTGTCTGGGCAAATTAAACTGTCAGGTGTGGGCAGACTGTTTTTATTGCTTAAGTCCCAAATGTTTAATTCAACATATGATAATTTTGTGTAATTTGTTGTACCATACAGTACGTTTTTATAATTTGTTTTGTTGCTTTATTTATACATTTTAATGATTCATTTATTCTTTTAATTCCATATATAACGATTATACTGACCACAAGATTTCCTGTACTATCCTGGGAATATTTATATTTGGCTGCTGGTGTTAAAAATTCAGTCCTTTAGTTGACAACGGATCTGTTGTTGGTGACTGCATTTACAATCAGCAAATGCAGTTCATAGACAAAGAATAAATGCATTCCTTGAATGCTGGAAATTTGACTAAAGGAATTAACACTTGCTTATGGATGTTAATGACTAAATGTTTAATTATAAAATGATTTAATAAATCATGATAACCTCATCGTTACAAAAGCAAACAGAATCAGCTAAACCTGGCAGCAGAGGGCAACGTTTTCTCTCCATCTGTTCTCTCTCTCTCTCTCTCTCTCTCTCTCTCTCTCTCTCTCTCTCTCTCCTTCTTTCAACACTTCCTGCTTTAAAGCCTAGAAAAAGAAATTATAATCTTCAAATACAGCCAAATTCCTCCAATAAGACTGTTGATCCTCAGTCTGCTCTCATTTTCCTCAGTTGGCCCTGTCCAGCAATCGGATATATCGAATAAGTTGCTGTTCATGTCCGAAAGCCAATACAGGTGGCTTGGTCTGTCTGCCTAACTTCAGAAGACTGGGACTGATCTGCAGAAAGATGCATGGTGGCACTTAAGAAAAGGTAAAATTCTCCTGACATGTCAATCACCAAAGATATTTAAATCTGTCTTGTCCTCTACTGTATGTATGTCTCTGTGTCAGTCGGTGGTTGTTTTAACACTCAAACTCATCTCAGCACCCTTGTTTGTTTAAGACTTGTGACTCACCCAAACAAAGAGCAATCATATAACCACTGCGCTGTTAAACAGATACAGAGACAGAGGTGTTTATCTGCTTCTATTTAAGTGACCGGATTGTTAAAACCAAACACTAACCTCATATCTACAGGAGTCTATAAAATACTGTAAGAATGTTTTACTTTATTAGGATGAATGTTTCCCTAACTTAAGAACCCCTAAGAGACATTTAGACCTTTTTATTTTATTGTATTATTTAACTCTGTGTACATGAATGTTGAAAAACACATGGGTTTATTAAGAGGAGTCTTGAGAGTGTCTCTCTCATGTAACCTGTGTGTGGGATTGGATTACACAGGCAGCTGTGAGAGCTGGTCTCCGTGTTTTAACCCAGCACGTCTGCCACAGCGCTGGCTGCTTCTGAGTCCCACACAGACCATTGACTGGAAGTGACGGCCGGATTTGCGGACTCGCCTGGCTCTCTGTGGGGTAGCAAGCCCGCTCCGAGGGGTGTTAGCAGACAGAGTATAAAGGGCTTTGGTGGAAATAGATTGTGAAGTGTTTGCTAAGGACCCTGTGGCTTTCTGTGTCTCTTCTAGTTAGCATTGCAACCACAGGAGGCAGACACAAGCTAATTGAAAAAAAAAGAAAAGACAGACAGACAGACAAACAGACCAAATACTACCCAATCATTACTATAAAAGCACTTTATGATATTTGCCTATGAAATCTCTCTTGGCTTAACTGTCTGTCTAGACAATAAAAACATTAGGTCAATCTTACAGACAGGAATAAAGAGGAGTATAAAGACAAACCTCTCTGAATCATCAGAAAGTTTGCTGGACAAACTATTGGATGTGCCACAGAAGGTGACAGGGGAAATAAGATGGGATTTTAGCTTTTATAGGTTTACTCTGTTGGGCCTGTTTGCTGAGCTGGGTTGACACACTCACATATACACGGAAAAACACATTTACAAACACAATATATGTAAACAGTTCATGTATTTTCAATAAAGCTTTGCTTGTTTGATGGGGTCTCACTGTTTTCTACCTGTAAGTAAAATTTTGTTCTTTTTTATTTATTAAGTCATACTTTGAAAACATATTTTATATATTTTTTAATCAAATGTACAATATATTTTCAATTCTGGATGCTGATTAATTAATCAATAGCCATGTTTATTTATGCTAAAACATGTATGAGTTATTATTTACATATCAGGGATTTATATCTTTTAGAGGAAGGGCGGCATTTAATCATTTCACTTCAAAGAATATAACTTGTTTAAAGGGTTTCCCTTTTGGCCCTCACTATATTCAAGACTTAGCACTTCCTCTTGTATATTCCCAGCAAGCAATTTTGCATTTGAAAGAAGTTAATCCTAATCAAAGCCAACAAATCTATGAAATAATGTAAATAAATAAAACCTTGTTATCGCTGTTAGGTTTGGTTTCATGATGGAATACTGTATCATACATATCACACGTTATTTGGCAAAAACAAGCTGTAACCAAATTCAGGTTTGTTTTGGCTAGAAATAGGTTACTCATAGCCAAACTCCATCATGTCTATACTATGGCTATTGCTTGCTGGGTTATTGCTGAAATATTTAACTTCATAAAAACCCAAATTAATTATTTATTTAAGCCCTTAGAACCTTTCTAAAATTTTCATGTTACATGTAATTAGAAAATTGATAGTTTCAGTATTAAAGAATGATTGGTCTTAGCATTCCAGCAATTCAGCCATCCTAAAATGCATCATGATGTTATAAAATATAACAGGCATGCTTGTAGTGAGATCAATTTATACACCAGGGACAGATGTAAAAAAAATTTAATTGATGAATTATGTTAACAATTTTAATTTGTCCTAAATATTTTTAACAACATTCCATTTCTCATTTTTTTTCTACAACGTGTGAAAACCTAAACTTTGAGCCATAGAAAGAGTACAGAAAGGTTTAATACGTTTATAAATTTAGCATAATCTTTTATATTTGCCTTTATTCTATTTTATTTGAGAAGTCAATACATTTTAACAATAAAATGTGTTGCAATACCCGACAAACTACACAAGTACTTTTTATCAGTACTTGTTTCAGTCAGATATTTTCACAACTGCTATACCAGATATTGAATTATAATTAAAATTATTAACTTTCACTTCTCAGCATTTTATGATGTATTCTGAAAGAAATATAACAACAAAGAGCTCACAAAAGTCAAATAACTTGATAACAGCTTCTGATGATATAAAAATTTTAACTCCTAAAACAAATGTGTTAAACCAACACATGTTATGTCTAGTTAAAGACAACACATTTAGTGTGTTGTTCTTAACTTACATCGCTGTAATTTTGGGACACACACTTTTGTGTTGTTTTAACACATCTTGGGTTGTCCCTTTTATTTATTTGAACACAAAATGGCACATCATGTGGGAAAATAGGTTAAAACAAAACAATGTGTTAAACATGAACACATCCTGTCTTAGAGTGTAAATAAATAGCATGGTGCAAAGAGTGGTAAAACCGCTTTATTCATTTAACAGAAAGATGTGATGTAACTAATGTATTTTAGCTTTGCAATACACAATTTCCAGAAATGCCTGTGAACAAAGAGTGTTTTATAAGTGTTTTTGTGTTCTCTGTGATTCTGTATGAAAGCTATTGGTTTACTGTGCTGCCATGTTAGTCTTCTAATGGCACACAGACCACAGGGATCCTTTGTTTGTGCACCCAAGGAAAACTGACAGAGGTGACAGAGAAAGTAGGAGGGTGAGAGAAGAAAAGAGAGTTAGTAGCAATGCACTCATACGAGCGACTCCATCAGTAATGTCATAAAGGAACAGAGCACATAAAGCGCGTGGCTCCCCTGGCGCTGCTATTGAGCCCCGTGTTCCTGTTGTGGTGTGAAGTGTGTGTGTACTGGGATCTCTCCTGGAGATTAATTTGAACTGAGGGCTGTGGTTTCAGAAAGACCTGACCGCTTGGCTGAGCTTCTGCAGCCACATGGCCCAAGTGGTTCTGATACACTTTGTGGCACCTTTGTTAAAAGCAAATGAACCCAAGATTATTCTTCAAACCTGTATTCTCACTGGATTGGGTAGAAAAGTTAACTCAATTTTAAAATAAATAAATCAATAAATGAAATGAAACAAAACAAATTATTCACATTTTCACAAATGTATTTTTACGAAACAAAAAGTGTTTTTTTTACTTATGTTATAATATCTTTCAAGGTGTATTGTACTCTTGTTCATACAGATTATACCACAGGGCTGTTGAATGCTTTATTCTGTTGTTCCAGAAATGTTCCATGTATGCATTGTGTTTCTGTAAAACGCACACCTAACCTCATGTCAGATGTCTTAAAATAGAGCTGTGGTAACTGTGGTATAAGCAAAATGCTTGACTCTGAAACACAATGCACCCGCGCTGTAACAGGGTTTGGAGTCGTGCTGCATTACTTACTTAGGTTTGCATTATTTTAGAATAATTCAATGGTCCGGCGTCAGTTATTTCTTAGTGATTTGCTCATATCTTACAATTTCACGGGATAATAAAAAGGTGATATATTTATATCAAAGCTAACTTATTTTAAATAGGTTGACAGTAAAACACATAGTCTTATTTGCCTTAATATATTACAAAATGTATATAAACTTATTTAGTTCAAGAGATAGAGTGACATTTGTACATCATATTTGTGACACTTTGTTCTTATCTTTTTTTGTTGTTGTTGCTGCATCTCTTAAATGTTAAACTTGCTTGAGCATTTAATTCTTATCATGGCGGTAAACAGAAAAAAGCTACACCTTTATGAAACCAAATATAGGAGTTTGCTACAGTGCCAGCGCCACCTGAGCACTTATGAGGGGGCGATCACATGAATGCATATAATTCTCCCTGCTGGAAAATGCATATAGCTTTAGTGTTTCCCACAGACCTGAAATGTACTTCTGTTGGTAGCCGGTAAAAAGGGCAATCATTACCCACTGACAAAATTTGTTTACTATACATGTGACAAAGAACTAGTAATGTGTGACGCAACACAATACTTTGATTTATTGAACATTTATATTAATTTCACATTATAGTTCATTATTAAAACAATCCCAAACTTTCTTTGCCATGAACAAAGCTGACAGTGTTTGTCAAAGCACCACAAAAACACTTTACTGTGCAGGTCTATAGATTATAAATGTGACTGCTGTTATAATGGTTATCATTTCTATTAGATAGAGCAGAAGCAGTAAAAGTGCCTCTCTTTCTATTTCTCTCTTGCAGATTAAAAAAGCTTAATCCACTCATTATTTCAGATTCAAAAGTCTACTTTCTGTCCCAGTGACAGGGGACTTTACATTACAGCTTTGCGTTAAGTTGAGTCAGCTTGTGCTTTGCTTGTGCAGTGCAATTGGCTTGACATTAGCGTTGCTTTTTTGCTACCCTCTCTGTGCAAACGTTTTAGATTTTAGAAAAGATATGGTTTATTAATAATAATATTATTTTAAAAAATGGGAGAAAGAAAATTCATCACATGTTCGTAACTTTCAAAACGAGAGCCTGTTGTAATGGCCATAGAAACCAGAGGCAGGTTGAAACTGCACACAAACTTTAGCGCGGTAGTGCTCACGGCCGTTCTCTGATCGACTCGGACACATTATTACACAATATTAACATTCTCACCAAAAAGCGTACAAATGACACGCAGTGTGATTATCGTGCAATAGATACGCCAAATTCCGATTTTGCGTGCATATGATACGCCAGTCCAAACCCCAACTCTAACCCCAACTCCAAGCGACCATGGCTTAAATATAGACAAAAACTAGGGATGCACCGAATCCAGGATTCGGATTCGGATTCCGCCGAATACTGGGCTTTTTGACGGGGTTCGGATTCGGCCGAATCCTAGATTTTTTTTCCACCGAACCGAACCCTAGGCTTGCGCTACGCAGGTCGACGTCACGCGGCCGTTGATTACACACATCGGGTGCTGACGTGGAGATGAGTTTTTTCTTTCGGTGAGCCTTAGGGGCTGGAAACACCAAAACTTTTAAACACGGCTGAAAACGCCTTGAGGACGCTATATTCCAGCTGTTTTTCAGCCGAGCGCTTGGTAGCTGTGATGCTTCAGCTGTGAGCCGGTTGGTTGCTGTGGTAATCTCCCGCCCCTCCTCCACTGTAATTGGACGGCCGTGTGAAACCTGACATTGACGAGCGGAGCTTCTCACTCAAAGGAAAATATAGTTTTCATCGCGGAGCTGCTTGCTTATTGTAAAAACGAGCGTGTCGCAACGCATCGCTTTCATTATGCATAGGCTTATGGTAATTGTCAAAATAGTTTTTCCAACTTGTCATCCTGGCATAATGTACAGTTAAAATTAAATAAAATGAAATGAAAAATACACTGCTGTGGACGTTGTTTACTTCATTAATGTGTTTTACTGTGTTAATGCAATAAGGATGCGAGTAGGATTCGGTATTCGGTTTCGGCCGAATCTTAAACGGTGGATTCGGGATTCGGCCGAACCTAAAAAATCTGGATTCGGTGCATCCCTAACAAAAACATAGAGAAACCTGTATATTAAATAACCTACTTAAACAAAACTGAAATCTAACCCTAAACCCAAGCGAAAATGGTTTAAAAAACAGAAAACAAATGAGAAAACAATAAATAAAACGACACGAAACGATTCGCCATATAAGTGAATGGGAAGGACTGGCATATCATATGCACGCAAAATCGGAATTTGGCGTATCTATTGCACGATAATCACACTGCGTGTCATTTGTACACATCTTGGTGAGAACGGGTAGTATTAATCAGACCTGGGACCCGAAGAAATTAAACTAGGACCAACCCGGACCCGACTGACCACGGCCCGCCCAAGTAAAGTCAATGTGTGGGAAACACGGTATAGATTTGGTACGTTCCTTTGATAAGTTTTAATGCGTTATATACAAACATCTCACATCATCTCAGTTTGAAGAGCTCTGAACGATTCCAAAAGAGGCATTAGGGCTGGTGAAGTCATTTTTGGCAAGAAAAAAAAACCTTTTAACTTTTAAACCACAATATTGCACCAGTCAGGTGACGCACCAAAGCAACCTCATGTGATCGTAAGCGGGTCGAAAGGTCACATGCTTGATACGTATGAAATGCACATTTGCAATAAACTTCTGAACGCTCCTCTTACTCCATACTTGTAAACACTGGGGCGATAGTTTTGCATACGTCATCTGTGACCTTTTGACATGATGACACATTACGTGAGGTTGCGCTGGCAGTCACACAACTGGTGCAAGACAAGAAGTTGTGGTTTAACATCCTGTGCGATTTCGCTTGATGTTATTGATTCACTTTCATGGTCAATAAGTAAATAAATACAGCTGGCCATATTTTGTCTAAAATGTCAATTTAAAATATGAAAGCAATATCTCACTTTGTAAGTTGCATTAAAGCTATATCCCCCTCAATCATTCTGCGTGTCAGTTGTTGATATTGCTCAGTTATTATTACCAAAGTAATTTCAACAACATGTTGGCTACGTCATTATTTTCAGGAATTTCTGGAAAGTATTTACACACTGTTATTACAAGTATACTACTATTTAACTGTGTAATGTCTTTGCAACTAGTACCGGTATTGAAAACATGTCTGTAACATGAAGACTGTATGGACAGTAATAGCTTAAATACTTTGTGTACACTGTAGTGTTATTGTTTGGTTGGGTCATTAAAATTATCTTGTAATCTAAGAATATTAATTATGTTTAATATATAACATCAGAGGATCCTCTACAAAAACTTTTGAATGATGATGTAAACAAATGACTTAATACTTAACTCAGTTATTGTTTGAAATAATTAATTTGCTTGAATGGATCATAGCCCTACAGGGATGAAACTTTGTCTGCATTATACAGCCTCAGCAGTTTGGTGGTCTGACTGCACAGACATCTGCATTCTTGGCTTGTGTAGTTATCTGCTCTGAGCAGCAGGCCATAAGAGACTAAATATATCACACAGTCTATTCACTGAGACTAAAGCTCACACACTAACTCCACAAGAGGGATATGTAATCTTGCAAACTTTTAATTTTCATAGAAAACAATGTGCCCATTTCTAAAATCTGCAGTAGTTTTTTATTCTAATACTTTAAAAAATCTGTACATTAAAGACTACACATTACTAGGACAAATAAATGCACCTAAGTAAGTATGGTGTATTACAGTTTTTTTCGATTGCTAAACGACAGTGGGCACAACTGGAGCTACATGTGCAAAACTCTAACTACAGTCTGCACTACCAAAAGTCACCTGAGCACAACTCTTAACACATGGCTCAAAACAGATCAGTGCAGCCAAACACTAAACACAACCTTCACTGAGATAACACACACTGTCACTCACAACACACTGAGAGGAAAAACACTAACATCAAACACCAATACACAAAATACTAACTTTATATCTTTACAGTTTTAACAATTTCAGTGATGTCACACCAAGTAATGTTTTCTTTAAAGAATGATTTATTTATTGATTTATCACAATATTTTTTTTAGAACATCATAATTTTTTAGGGTAAATGAAAATTAGCAGTTTGCTTCAGTTGTCTGTAGTAATTTACGGAATTACAGTAATAAGAAAAAAGGTAGAAACTTAAAGTACATGAAAGGTAATATTATATATAAATGAAATATATATATGAAATTGGAATTTATATTTATATGAAATTGCAATCAGCAGTGTTTGAAAGGCACAATGCTGAAATCAATTGTGTTTTGAATGTGTGATTCACAGTTTTGACAGCAGTGTGTTAGCATTTGAACAAAGTGCTGTAAATCCACAGTGTTGTGCAGGTTGTGATTAAAGTCATGGAATAAGTGTGTAAAGTTTTGAAAACTGTGTTCAAGCAATGAAAAACGAACTAGAGTTTGGTCCACATGAACTGCTGCTGTGCAGACTGTAGTTAGAGTTTTGCACATGTGACTCCAGTTGTGCCCACTGGCGTTTAGCAATCGAAAAAAACTGTAAGACTCCTAACTTTGATTTTTGAAGGAACGTCTCTTTTTAAATCTTGATAAAGCAATCTAAAATCTATAATATAGCTATTCATTCTATCTTTGTTAATCGAATGCCTTTTTTATTATAATTTTCATCTCATCTCAGTTGAGTAAAATGGGCAGTTCCACAGATGAAGCATGTTTAGTGCAAATGTATGTTGAGTTATCTATGACCACACATTATCTGAATTAAATGTTACACTAACAAACTATATTTTTTGTCTTATTTGAATTGTTGGTTACGGTGTCACTGTTGCAGTGTACTTACACATTTAAGTACCAAGTAATAATAACTAACAACATGTACTTACATAGCAGCTTGGGGTTTGGTTTAGGATTAGATGCATGTAAAGACATTGTAAATATACAATAGTATTACTGTATTATTCATTCTCATAATTTTATTAGATTTATAAAAGTATATTAAAAGTAGTATATATACATATATATGTTAGAAGTTATTCATTGGTTTCTTTTATCATATTACTGTTTCTGCCATGTTATAAAATAAAAAGTATACATCTTCTTGTCACTTATTGCTGTAATATAGCACGGTCGGTTGTATTTCAACCAAGAAATCAGTGAGTTTGATGCCTTGTGTCTTGTTTGACAATGCCAGGGGTTTGACCAGAGTGAAAACACCTGAAAGTTCATCCCTTGTGCTTCTATTAACCCGTGTGGAGACTGTCAGGTCCAATCACTGGTTAAAGTGCTGAGGGAAAACACTACCCATGTTACTGTGTCGATCCAGCCACACTAATGTGACACTAAAACAGAGATGGATTGATTTTCCTTCATCATCATACTGTGTGTCATCTTGTGTGTGTGTGTGTGTGTGTGTGTGTGTGCGTGCGTGCGTGCGTGCGTGCGTGCGTGCGTGTGTGTGTCTGTGTGTGTGTCTGTGTGTGTGTGTGTGTGTGTGTGTGTGTGCTTGCTTGAGTAATAACATTCATTCAGAGTGGTTGCAGGCATTGGTCAGATACAAAAAATCAACATATCTGGTTATGTCTGGTATCAGAAATATTTTAATAAATTGTCCAAATCTGTCACTGAGGTGGTGACCTTTAAAAATGTCCTAATATGTACCATTTAGGAATTGCTATGTATACAGCAAAAATTCTAGTGTTAAATTAACTATCACAGAGTTGATTTCAACACTTTTCCAGAGTTTATATATCTCCACACTTCAGGGTTAAATGAACACTTTCAATAGTTACATTTTTAACACTAGGCCAGAGTTTCTTTGACTCACAAAAGTCATAAAGGGGTCATATTATCAGATTTATTTAGGTGTAAAAGAAGTCTTTAGTGTCCCAAGAGTGTAAATGTGAAGTTTTAACTCAAAACGCCATATAGATAATTTATAGCATGTTAAAATTGCCACTTTGTACACGACAAAATCAGTAGTGTTAAATGTACATTGCTGGTGTTTATATGAGTACCAGACAGGTGATACCCATATATACACCAGCTGCATACATTTAACACTGGTCTGTGCTTTAAGTGGCCTAAAAGACTCAACTCCTATATTGAAGGGGTTTTATATTCAGCAGTCAACAGACGACCTTGTAAAAAATAATAAATCCTTTTATAAATTTGTGGATTATCTGTGCAAAAGGTAGATATGTGAGTAAAATTTTCAGCATGGTTAAAGATAGAAAGAGCTTGAAAAAACCTTAAAATGACACGAAGACCATGTCCATGGGTTCAAGAATAACAAAATACTGGCCATTTGAAACTAGAAAGTCATCACTTTATTTTGTCCCATTGTTTTCCATTTTGCAGGTGTTAAAACTCCCGTTGTCGTTCAAATTAATTGAAATTTTGTTCACTTGTACTGTAGTTTAGCAATTAAACTAAATGTCTATTACAATTTCAAGAATGTTTTTACTCTGCACATTGCCTGAGGAAATCCGAAGGTGCTTGAACCAAACTGACAGCCGTGACACAGCGGAGATTGTCACGTACCTACAGGTATTGGATAAAGCTTGCGTCTGACCTGTAGCTGTTATTCTGGCTTGGTGGGATGTCAGCCAGCGAATCCTCTGATTCTGACCTTGTTCTTTTACTACTCAGAGTCTAAAACAAGGAGGGCATATTTAGTGGTCATTGTACTTTCATTTTAACCAAGCAGCTATGGTTGCGCGTTTCACACACAAACACACCTCTCCAGTCCAGACCACACTGACTGACAGTCAGCGGCAAAACCGACGCATGCGCTTTTAACTTGTAAATGCGTAGCGTACATTGTGAAGGGCGCTCTGAAAAGCGTCAGCGCAGCCAAAGGATTAAATTACACCTCTGATTTTTAAACAGATGTGCAAATGAGCGTTCTGGTACGCTAAAAGCACGTTCTGGGAGCACGGAGAGGTGGTTGTACGCTCAAGAGCTATATTTAGAAGTGCCGGTACTGAGTACCGGCGCGTTCCGGCCCACTTAAAGCACTGACACTGGTGATTTTGCTGTGTAGGTGCAAGCAAAAATGTGCACTTTTTGGATGTGTCCTTTATAAAGTAAATGAGCTTATGAAATGCAAACACTGATCGCAATGATGGCAATTTCAAATGAAACAGCCAACAAACTCTACAAGTAAGATGTAAAATACAATTTTAGGTTTCAAACAGAGATGGTGATGGAAAGGATAACGTTATAGATTGCATTACATGAGCATTACATTTTTTTTTACGGTTTTACTTACCATTCAATCTGCAGGACACATGGAAAAGGAGTGTAATTACATCTCTAAGGAGTTGGGTTACAACTGGCATGATTAACTCTGTCAATTAATTCCAACTTTGAAAAACAATTTACTCTAAATATGTTACATTTTCTCTTTAGATGTATTGAATCCAACTCAGGAAAACACTACAATTTTCTGATCTTTGCTGTGTATACATTTAATACCTTTTGAGGTACTAGATGCAAAGGTATTCTTTTAAAAAAGGGTACTGTCCCAATCACATCTAAATAAATTTTTTGGACCATTTGTTTCTGACTGAATGTTTTCTGTAAATTGTTATCGTATGAACCGGATATAGTCTCTGCATGGGTCCAGATGCTACACAGTAGCTGGTTAGCAGGTATTGCACTTTATAGATATTTTAGTTGTTATAATTAGGTGTACGAAACTCGTCCATTTATTACCAATGCCTTAGCAGTTCAAACTTGTAACACAGTGTTGTTTGCTATTTGTTGGGTTTACCACAACATTAAGTTGCTATGTTGTGTACCTTGACACGACTGAAAAATTAAATGATATTCTCTGATTTGTACCATGGAATATATCTTGATGTGAATGAGATAAAAAGGTTGAGATGGATAATTTGTGCAATACTCTTTTTGTTTCATTAATTAGATAAATGAAATGAACTGCCATACATAGCTAGATCTTTTCTGATCCCAGTACAGGGATAAAGCGAGTGTCAGTTTGTGTCTGTTTAGTGATAAAATGAACAGAAAGGCCCTGAAGTGATGGTTTAAAGTAAGTAAAAGTGAACGCAGCTGTCATGGGAATGAATACAAAAAGGTTACTTCTGTCTTTCTTTCTTTCTTTCTTTTCTCTTCAGCAAAGTGCTAACCCTACATTTAGATCACAATTGGAGTTAAAAGCCCAGTGAATAAGTAAAGGAAAACATCAACCAGAGACAGAAAGAGAGGTAATGTTGAAGCTCACTAATGGGCACCCAAAAAACACACGCTCATTTTTCACATTATGTCATCACATCTATATGGAATAAAAATAGTGGCTGCCGCCAGCACAATTTCCCGTACCATTATGACTTACCATTATGAATATCTGCATTTATTTATGTTAACCAGGCCAGTCAGTGAGTTGACAGTCTCGTAGGCCTTAGATCAGTCACATGTACGACATTCCCACTCTGCCACGGCTTTGACAGGTCCCACGTGCTCATCTGCCTGCACTGACATGTTACCCTGCATAGCTAACACTGCATCATATCAAACGCACCAGTCTGAAATGATTACGGATCTGGCACCTCACGGACGTGGCTCGGTCTGTCTTTTGTAATTGTCTGACAGACAGAAGCTGGGAAATAAGAGGGTTTTGGCCGTTTCATAAAGTAAAAATTAGTGTCAGTCAAAGCTAAGTGGCTTTTTTAGTGTTGAGAGGATTTATAGACTAAGACAGCTTTCTACAGACTGGTTAAACTGTAGAGACACGTTCATTAGTGAAAGTGGCCTTCATTTCATCCAGTCAAAGGATCACAAATAAATATAGGATTAAAAGATCACTTTTTAATAATCATACTGAAAGCATGTGAGTAGTTTCTGCATTGCTGCTGATTGTAGATTTTTTCTTTTACCCCTCAGAAAATGTTAGACTTTATTTTAAGGCACTACTGTTACAGTGTAATAACACATCTGATTACAGAGTACTTTTATAAACAACATATACTTGTTATAGGTCTAGGATTAGGATTTGATTGAGTTGCATGTAACTGTGAATAATTTACTGTTACTATAATATTTACATGAAAGGTGTAACCAGGGTCGATTCTAGGATTTTTTTAAATGGGGTGGCCAATGGAAAAAGTCATGTGCCCCAACACATAGTGGGATGACATAAAAATGGCACTGCACCTGGACAAGCCAACTATTTTTTTTAATAAATAATAAAATAATATAAAAATAAACCTCGAACCTAATCATCAGTATTACACAATTATTATACAAATTTTAATGTAAAGCTGTCTTTGAACATACAAACAGAAATAAAACTGACTACTATGCAAAAACGTGTTTATTCAATAGAAACAGGAGATTACTATGATACATCTTAATATGCCAAGTGTCAGAACGCTAACACAAATTTGACAGTGTACCACATTAATATTTTGGGCAAGTGATTGTGGCTTTAATCTTTGACACAACAGGATGAATTCAAAAAATGGCTCAGAGTGTAACAGGTCTGAATGTATCTAGATTTATGTCTCATCCAGCAGTATGTACCAAACAAATTTAAGTTTTATTATCCTATCTGGATGATTTGCGAGCAGTCACGGAAAGTAGTGACACAAGTCGGATCTGGGGCTTTTGAGTTATTCATAGATTCTGAAAGTGCAGTTTCTAAGCTTTCCAACGATGTGTAACACATGGAAATCTGATAAGATTTGGAGAAGTTGTGGCCATTTGAATGTAACACATTCAAGAAAGAGAATGCTGAGAAATTTGAGAAAGAAAAAAAGTTAACACTTTCCCTTTTCCCTGGCTGGAGAGACAATAGGGCTCATTTACATCTCATTTAGCTAAGCCATACCCCCTGTAAAGCCGTTTTGAGATACAGATGTTCTAGCATCATATGTAGTATTTTATTACAGAAGAAGCACGCTATAAGTTTGAAAAAAATTAATAAAACTAAGCAAACATGTCTGAGGAACAGGGCAGCCGCGTCACTACAGTCACGTGACTTCATGCTCGAGTCGAAAGAGAAGACAATGCTGAATAAAGTCGTAATTCTTGCTATTTTTGGACCAAACTGTATTTTCGATGCTTCAACACAATCTTACTGACCCACTGATGTCACATGGACTACTTTGATGATGTTTTTATTACCTTTCTGGACATGGAAACCGTACATAGATTTTCAATGGAGGAAACAGAAAGCTCTCGGACTAAATCTAAAGTTAAAACATCTTAAACTGTGTTCCGAAGATGAACGGAGGTCTTCCGAGTTTAGAACAACATAAGGGTAAGTCATTAATGACATTATTTTTAGCTTTGGGTGAACTATCTTTATTCAGTAGTCACACGGTTCCCTTTGGGGCGGAGGAGAAAACACAAGCTTATCCAGTCAGTGTGTAAATACACACAGACAATGACGCCCCCCGCTGCACGCTAGAATCTCTGGAAAAAGAAGCCGATTTCAACCGCAAAATGTACGCTTGTCACGACTGGCTTTTACACAGAAGAGGGAGAACCCAAACGCAGACAAGATGAATAATTAACTGAAGGTTTATTAAAATAATAAACACAAAGACCCACGTGGCGGTAAAACTGATGATAACAAAACACGTGATGGAACACGAAACACAGGAACAAAACACTGAAACCAAAAAAACACTGAAGCAAAAAGTCAGGAACACGGAAGACATGAACACACTGACTTTAGACAACTTTAGACAACGAACGCGCACACGACAGAGAACGAGAGGGCAATATAAAGACACGACATCAATGGGGAACAGGTGAACATAATTAATTACGTAAGACATGAGCACATAAGGGAGTAGGGTAAAAGTGACGAGACATTGGGAACACGTGACACAAATACATAATGTGAAAACACGTGTCCCAACACAAAACACAATGCTGCCATGACCTTGCCCTCTGAAACAGGACCTGAATCATATATCAAGGTCAGGCAAGACCATGACAGCGACAAGACCGTGGGAAAACGTGGAAGCCACATACACAATATGACTCCACGTGTCCCCACACAGAACATAATTCTGTCATGGTCCTGTCAGATGTACTCAGACCTCAATCTAGCACGGAAAGTCTGACAAGACCATGACAGTACCCCCTTCTTTAAAGGTGGATACTAGACACCAACAAAACAAAACATTAAACACGAGAAACGAGAGACTGCACAACCGAGAACACCCATGAAATAACAACAACAAACATAAGCGGAAGACAAACATCTTCAATGATTCATGATGATTCAACAAAAATAACAAATCAGGGAGGGGGGGTGGGTCAACAACAGGGTGTACAGAAATGTCCGGGGTGAAAAGAATGAGTCCTAGAGTTCTGACGCTGCCGCGCGTCACCCGCCGGCGCAGCCGGAGACACGACAACCATGACAACGCTTTTAAATATACATAAACTGCTATCTCAAACATGGAGAGGCTTCTTCGTGATCTCAACTAACAGATTCTGCAATAAAACGAAAATCACAAATTTTGAAAAAAAACGTTGTTTCTCATTTTCTCGAAACTTGTGCTGCCGACTTGTGTCCCTGGTTTCCGTGACGGGTCACATTTCTTATTTAATCTAGCAACCGTTCCATACAAAGTAAATAAATAAATAAAATGACTTTACTTAAAGGGGTCCTATATGGAGTCAAAACAGCGGCATATTTATTTGCAAAAATAAATAAATAAAGTATTGCAAAGCAAAATTACGTTTTGAAAAAGAAAAATTAAGTATTGAGAGAAAAAAGGATATTAAAGCAAAAATAAAAATATAAATGAATGCAAAAATCAATGACTGCTGTACAAGAAAACGAATGATTTGGATAATTTTTATCTCAGCAATAAAACAATGTTTTTTTTTTCAAACCAATTAATTCATTTGCAACTCTCCTAATTCCGTGATTCAATCAACAGTGCGCTTGTGATGCTGTTTTCCATATGAGCTTCACTTTTCTTTGTGGAAAAAAAAGTAACATTATTTATCATCCCTTACAGAAAAACTACACGAATTTTACGTTTTTCACATGTGATCACATGTGCATAATGTGTTTTTTACATGTAGTCACATGGGTTTAACATGGAATTCACACAAAAAATGTTCCAAAAACACACATATCACATGTGAACTTGCACATGTAAAATTCATGTGACATTTCTTTAATGGATGTTTTACATTACTACAGCACATCTGTTCTCAGGCTGTCCATAATGCATTGTTAAGCTCCTCCTTCCAAAACGCTTTAGTCAAGCTGGCTCAACCTGTTGTGATTAGTCTTAATGCTGTTTCAGAAATGTCACCTTTTTGTCATAACCATAAGCTTCAGCTTCTCAGGTATAAACCGTAATAATGTTGTCAGCTTTGCCTAATCAGTTCAATGCGTGGATTACTCAGAGGTATTTTTGCAAACACAATAGAGGACAGAGAATGTGTAAAGGGTGTGTGGTGTTTAAACCTCACTGCTATGAGCCAACCCCTAAGTCGAACCAATCAACAGGTCATGGTCAATGCATCTTTGGGTATGACTGGTTACACAAGAAACAACGTGAACAGGACATTTCACAGAGGTATGTTTTTGAAACATATCATACACTTTGGCTGCAATGTTATAAACAGGGCTTGACATTAACTTTTATGCTCACCAGCCAAAGTGGCTAGTTGTTTTCCAAAGTTACTAGCCACTCAACATTTTCACTGGTCACAATTTATAATTTCATATGATTAAACCCAGTGGCGGCTGGTGGTTAAAAAATGTTGGGGGAGGCGCAAACAAACTCAAAATTAAACTTTTACTGTAGTAATGCAGGACTGTAAATAGCCATTTATCAGGTGAAGAATCTCTCTTGTGGTTCTTAAATTTTTTTGTGGATCGATCTGCGCAGCGCCATCAAACAAAAAATGCATTGTTTAAAACGTACCCCAACACTGATAGCATCCTTCTATATCCTCCTTGTTGGAGTGGTTCTACAGTAAAAAAAACATGATTACTGTAGTAAAGCCATAGTTTTGCTGATAGTAAAAAATACACACAAAAAACATGGTTACTACACTTTTACCACAATAAAACCATGGTTAATTTTCTTAGGGATGTCCACGCAACGCCAGCTCAAACGTGCTACACAATTTTGTGCAGTCTATCAGACATTCAGACTTTAAAACAGCAAACAGGGAAAAAATTAAACTCAGGTCTTACATGATATCTAGCTAGCCAACTCCGTTTGCCGTAAGAAGTGGTGGAGCACACAGACTGCAATCATTTGACTCCGTTGGTCGGTCTGATCCAAGCTTCTTAATCATTTATTTATTTTTTAACTGAACGCCTTGTAAAGGGTGATATTGTAAGGATAAAATCATAATTTCCTTCATCTCAAGATATTTCACATCCACTGATCAGTAATGTAGCTATCAGTTAAACAACAATCTCCAATACGGTTATGAGACTCTGAGAACGATCCAATCACACAAGGTCAAAAACAAAATAGATTTGCTCACATCATAAGTGGAAGGGTCCAGGGTGGATCTGAAACCAGCCAATTAGAGCTCAGCCTCAGGTCACATGTTTTTACCCTTTATACTGACCTACATAGACACTCATTAGGGGTGCGCCCCAGACACACAAACATGACACACACAGCAAACTCAGTATTGAATTTTGTAATAATTTGCACTATATATTTAACTTTTTGGTAACATGTTAAAGTAGCTTTTCTCTCTGGCCAACTTTAATTGTGCATCCTTGAGGACATTTTTGTCTTTTTCAGTTTTGTTTTTTTGATAACTTTGCCTGCGTTAATGCTAACTGCATAAAATTTGCCACAGGTGTGCATTTTTATTGGAATTTTAATATTTCACCTTCATTTCCTTAAAAAAATCTATTTTCTACTAGGTACACGAAATACTTCCTCTCAGGACCTTTTGGACAAAAAAAGATGGCAAAAAAAGATAGGAATACCAGTATTTTTGTGATCTTGTGGGGACATTTTGAGGTCACCATGAGAAAACAAACTTATAAATCAAACAGAATGATGTTTCTTGAAAATGTGAAGTAGTGGAAGGGTTTCTGTGATGGTTGGGGTTAGAGAATGGGGTAGGTAAGGGGAATAGAATATACAGTTTGTATGGTATAAAATGCATTACGTCTATGAAATGTCCCCACAAAACATGAAAACCAGAATGTGCGTGTGTGTGTGCATGTGTGTGTGCGTGTGTGAACAGTTTGAATGAAAAAAAAAATATTGTAATGGAAATCACAAGACCAGTGCCGGTCCTAGATGCTGGGGGGCCCTAAGCAAAGCTTTGTGAGGGGCCCTCTGTCAGTGCATCCAGACCCTTATAGCATAGCACACATACATCTCGGAGACGTCTATTTGATGTCTGCGTTTACATCTGCAAGATGTCTTATTTAAATTGTTTTCTCATCTGCAATACGTCTGTGAGACGTCTCCTAAAAGATGTCATATAGACATATTGAAGATGTCTGCAAGACGTTTTTGATTTAGAATGTATGTAAAGCAGCTCTTTTCCTTTATAAGATGTTTTTACACACCAGATGTATTCCAGATTTTCAGATCTTTACCAGACATCTCACAGACGTACCTGTGCTATCTGGGTAAAACCCAGTCAATGTTGCTGTTAGTTAGTTGTTAACTAACCACATAGTGTATTATCTTATAGCTGTATAATATTCCCATATGCACATTACTTTGAAACCCTGACTGATAAACTTGCTGATTATAACATGAAACATGTATTTGCTGATAAGTTGTTTTGATTTAAAATGTGTTGTGAGAAGCACTAAAAAATTAACCTGATCTAAATGAATGTAATGAATCAAATTAAATTACATATAAATACATACTGTTAATACACAGGGGTTAAATTGGGATTTGTTATGTGGGGGGGGGGCTCTGTGGGGAGGGGTACTTCGAGGGGTAACATGTTTAATACTGATGACAGCAAAGCCACTGGTGTGTTTCAATGACATTCTGGACCTCTGATAGGATTTGATAAGTTTCAGCTTTAAAAGAGCATTTCACCCGTAGAAACATTAATCTTTATTGAAAGTGTTATATTTGTAGTCGAAATGTAACATACATTTAGAATTTGGTGCCTATTTTACAGAGAAAAGGGGTGTTTGTAGTCTCATTCCCTCAACAAAGACATTGCACTTCCTTCTTTCAATGATGCAAAATGATGATTTTTACATCATTGAAAGAAGGATGTGCAACACTGAAATCTGTATTTCTCCAGTCTCAGCGGCAACTGAGGAAATGATGCATGACCATTCAAAAACATGACTGGAGTTCTAACTATACAAAGCTTAATGCAAATGGGTGAAGTGTCCCTTTAAAGCTGTCACAGAGGTTGACCCCAAATATTTTAAAAATAGTGTCTGATTTTAAATATTGCAAATCTATGAGTTTGACACCCTATATCCATTTGTTGCACATGTCATTATGCACAACTGATCAAACTTTAAAGGAAGTTAAAAGAATCAATCTCCTTGAATAATTCTAGGCATAAGATGCCCAAAAAGACTCAATTAACAAGATAAGGTACAACACACAGTACTGTATCAGCAACATGTCTTAGAAATTAGCCATAGAGATTCCCTATGCTGGTCAGCAGCTACAATCATATAGTTAGGTTTGATTTGTGTAATCAAAATACATTATTTTATTATCTATACAATGAGTTATATCCAGTGTTATCCAGTTAACATACTGTAATTAAACGAGTGACATATACTTTAATCCTTTACAAATTTCAAGTCTTCTATTAAGTTTTCTCGACGTGGGCACCATTCTTACCTCCCTCTCTCTCTCTCTCTCTCTCTCTCTCTCTCTCTCTCTCTCTCGCTCTCTCTCTCTCTCTCGTCAAATTATCCTGCACGAGAGCGCGTTCTTGAAGTTCAAAGGAAAAAGCGCGTGTTTTCGCGGCAATTGCGTCACCCAATTCGCGTCATTTGAATCGCCCCATGCTAGGACGCGTGTCTTTACATTGACTTAATCTGCTCGCGCAAATCCTTTATCTTGTTCCCTTGCTTCACGTTTTTTTCCCTTTATTCTGCTCCAGACGGATAGCTTTGTCTTTGTTTTAAATCAATGGTGGGCATATAATATGCGCATCGTTACCAAATCACTCTTCTGCGTCATGCACGCGGCCGTTTCTAAATTTGAAGGCTGCAACCTCCGGATCATGTCGCATATGCGCGCTGCATACGTCATCAAGCCTGATTTATTTAAGTTAAATGAGCATTTCATTTGCAAGTCATAAGCATAATATAACAATTAACCATTAACTAAGAATAATAGTCAACATTATAATTGTTAATATTCTAAAATACGTTTTTATGACGCATATGCAGCCTACAAATGTGACCTCTGAAGGCTGCAGCCTTCGGATTGAGAAACTGCCTGCATTTTGTCCGAGTACATATCAGTGATTTAAGAAATCATTAAGTATTTTTAAAAACCCGCACAAATTCGGAAGTTTGCAAATTATTTAAATTATAGCGTCTTGTTTTCATTAAACATAATAATAATTTTTCTTTGATATAATGGTTTTAAATAATTCTGAGATCAAGGGGGCCCTCTAGTGGTGCGGGGCCCTATGCAAATTGCGTACTTTGCGTATAGGAAAGACCGGCACTGCACAAGACTACAACCGCTGCAAAGGAGGTGTCGTTTTTTTTCATAAAGAACAACAGTGGCATCGTGTAAACAAACCAGCATTTGAAGGGTTAAAATTCTAAAAATTAATGAATATTTGGTCATTGTGATTAGAGCTGATGCTGGTTAAAAAAAAATGGCATCAGTGAAAGTGAAAAAAAAATATTAATCTATAATATTTTTATGACACTTTTTTGACATGGACATTTTTGTCCTTTATGGACCTGAGAGTAAACTTTTTTTTTAAATCTGATACTGCATAAAAAATATGAATGCATAAAAATTAATGTTGTTGTTAATCATTGACATATCCAAGGCTGTAATACTCAAAGAAAACAAAATCTGCTTAGCATTTAGTAAATTGAAAATAATTACATTTTTTCTTTTTTTCATAAAAAACAGCAGTGGCATTGTGTAAACAAACTAGCATTAAAAGGGTTAAAATTCTGAAAATTAATGAATGTTTGGTCATTGTGATTAGAGCTGATGCTGGTTAATAAAATGGCATCAGTGAAAGTGGAAAAAAATATAAATCTATAATATTTTTATGACACTTTTTGGACATGGACATTTTTGTCCCCTGTGAACCTATGTGTTACTTTTTTTAATTGATGCACAAGGGTTAAGGGGGCGGCGCCCCCCTATTGTGCAGGGGTGTAGAAGATTAACTATAAAGATAAACACAAAAGCCCCAGACAAACACTTTAAATAATTTTTATTAACAACAGCAGTAAATACCAGTGGGGGCCGGTTCACATGACGCATTAAACACATATTTGAAAACACGCAACACACATGACACTCCGAACACATATTTTGAATTTGCGCCCCTCGGAAGAGCAGTCACCAGCCGCCACTGATAAATACTGTTAAGACATGTACATACATTTTACTGTGAATTTTACTACATGATTATGAGCTTAATCATGATTTCTATTAAAAGGGATTTAATACTTCAAGGCTTTTAAGACTTTTACAGAAAAATTTCAAGAGGGCATTATTGTTGCTCAAAGTAGCTTAAATTAAAATGATGTGCAGTTTTCCTTTGACTTCAGACAAAACAGGGATATGTACTTTCAGGTATGCGCTATGATTTTCTTTCCGCTCTTGCCCAGAAAGTGTGCAGGCACTTTTAATCTCTTCAACCACTTTCATGGAATAGTTTTATCTTTCCCGAAGTGTGCGTGTATATGCGCTCAGACTGCGCCCCGTGCATTCGCAAATCCATCAGCACTTGAGCTCTCTATGGTAAATAACCCCTACTGTACCTTGCGCTGGGTGCAGGAAGTGCTCATGGGAGTTGGTGTTTCCCAGTGTCGCATTGTGCATTGTTTATCATTTTTCTTAACTTTTAAAGATGCAATTTGTAAGATATTTGCAGTAAAAAATCCAAAAACCACTAGGCCAGTGTTATATATTTTGTCCAGCTGATAACTATCAATGTCTATAATGTTTTGAACTACTTGTAAATTGTGAGAAAATTGCCATTCTAAACATTGACATGGGGCAGTGCAGTCACCTGTCAATGATGTAATATCCATGTGACCCTTTGTTACCGTCTTTACTGACGTAAAAATCACATGACAACAGTGCTGTGGACAAATGCGGAAGTATTTGTTAGTGTATAGTGCCTGTCGGGCTTGTTTATTGACTACGATTACTCTTTACCATCTGCTGCTTGTTGTGTCAGCAACGACAGCTCCCATAAGCACTCTTAGAAAAGATGTGTTAATTTTTTACACATCATTGTGCGGTAAGCTTTTAACACATGATGTGTAATTTTAACACATTATGTGTCATTTTGTGTTGATTTTGTGTTAAAATATAACACATGTTGTGTAAAAAGTAACACAAAATGTGTTGTTTCAATAATAACACAGAGATGGGTGGATTCTGGGACAACGCAGTTGTCCCAGAATCAACACTAATGTGTTGTTTTTAACACATTCGTTCTAAGAGTGAGTGTCAACCAAACGACCCAAGAAGAGTTTGGGACAAGAAGAGAGAAAGAATGAGGATCAATATCGGTGTTGCATTATCTGGATAGAGAGAGCTTCGCTACAACCTTTAACTAGACAGAGATGCTGATCTTGCTTGTGTTTTACGCGACAGGTGAGTTGTTTTGATTCATAACCCTTCAAAAGTCTTATGCTATCATATCAATTACAAGTGTGTAGACTGTAATCGTCTTCCCGCGGACGATATAATGCACATCAAGAGGTATTGTACTGCAATATAACATAATGCAACATTCAGTGGTGTCATGTCAAAATTTTAATTTTCAGACACTTACTAATAGAGTAGAGTTTGATAAAGTTTAGTACTGTACAGTGTAGCTATCATAATTTTACATCATAACCTCACAATAAGATTTGTACTGTCAATACATTATGTGAAGAATTATTGTAGATTATAAGTTTGAACACTTATTTCTGTGCTGTGTTAACACACCATGGAATTGGACTAATACTGTAACATCAATTTAGTTTTGAACATTACATGAAACCTTACATAATGAAATAAAACTATGTTGTCAAACGCAACATTTATAGGACTTGATTACTTTATCTCATCCATCAACATGATTTCTCGTTCCCGTCTGACTGATGGCCATCAGCGGTTGAGTTAAAGACTACAAATCCCATAATTCAACGCTGCTTCAGAGTGTCACTAATCTACGTCATTGTTATTGTTTTGATTGTTTCTACATATTGCACCTTTAAGAAAACAAAACAAAAAAAATTATATTCAACCTGCCTAGTGGCCACAGTGGAAATCTACCCGCATTTGGCGGGTTGACGGGTGTTAATGTCAAGCCCTGGTGATAAACCATTTAACAAGGTTCACCCATGCATACAAAAAACATGAAAAGCATAATAGTACCCCTTTAAAAAAAAGTCTAAGATAAAGAATCTATATGAAAAAAGTCCAGATAAAGTGCATTGCTTTGCATGGGTGAATCATACTGTAGATGCCTGAAAATACATACTGGCTTGGCCAGTCATGTTGAAGTTGTTAATTTTTGTATGCACAGTAAAAAAGCACATGAAAATGCCATGAAAGATTTCATCATGTACACTCAGTGTGCACGATCGCCTTCTCCACACACCCACATGAGTATAAACCAGGCTTTACAGTCCATTCAAGATATATTTGAATGTATGTGTTTTATCCATATGTGTGTTCCCTTGGAACTGAATTCATGACCTTTGCACACAGTGCCCTACTAGCTGAGCTAAAAAAAACATCACCCAAGCAAGCAAGAGATTTTAAAGTATTCTAATATCTAAAACAAAAATGTGTATGTCTACACTGAAAGTGTATCTTTTCTGATGTGCTGTATTCAAAGCAACACATTTTAATGCTTGGACAATCTCAGGTTTTATTACATATCTGTGTGATTTTAAGCACATATTTATGTATGTGTGTGTGTGTGTGTGTGTGTGTATGATTTTAAAGCAGGATTCAGAGCAGAAAAACACATTTCATTATTATGCGTTGAAGTCAAAGCCGGCATCCAGGACCCCCTGGCAGGCGGAGCCCCTTAGATTAAGACATATATTGGATCTATGATAGAGGGCAGAAAGTTCATTTTTGGAAATAAAACAGAATATTATTCATATTCCTTTTAAAATGTAGATTGCCAGCTGACCTGTGACTTGACAGTAGTGTATTACATTTGCAGAGAGCTGTGCAATCCCCTCCAGCAGCCATCAATTCTCTCTCTTTATCTCTCTCTTTCTCTTTATTTCTCTCTCTCTCTCTCTCTCCCTCTCTCTATTTCTCTTTATCCTTTATATTTGTAATAATAAATAATTGATTTTATAATCACACTATTTAAATATGTCGAGGACACAGAATTTCAAAAGTTTGTACAGAGCTTCGTAGCAATCTATATGAAGACTAAAATTATTACATAGAATGTCCTAAAACTTTGTTCCAGAAGAATGTTTTCTAGAATCACAAATAAAAAACCTACTCTAAAGTAAATCTGTACCTTGTTAAATTTTATAGGGGTGGGTTGTCTCTATGAAAATCTCTGTGATGTTAAGATCCCCCTAGTGCATATAGATGACTAGGCGATTTTCATATTAAAGTGTCTGCCCTCAATGGCATATGTGTTGAGCAAATCACTAGGACTGCAGTGTTATCAGAACTTATATACTGTTTAAAATAAAATGGAATACTTACATGAAAGTATTCACAAAGTGGGCCTCAAACATATTGTATGTTTAAGTGTTTAAATAACATTTAAATATCATTTTACCAATACATGCAAAACCTGGCGTCCTCCATTTTTTCCGGTAACAAAGCACCTCGTAATCGACAACACAACAAGCTCGTAATCATGACTTCGGATTTCTAATAGCACGCAAAGGCATGTATGTCTATTCAAAATTATAGTTTACCCAAAAAAAGAAAATTGTGTGTATTGTGTTGATCTCATCAATTCATATGTATTGTACCAGGACTCTGACTTAAGTAACGTAAGAACCAACATGTAAAATCTGGAAACACACCTTGACACACTATGACTGAATATGCACATGCCCAAGTTAAAGGAGCATTTCACCTGTAGAAACATTAATCTTTATTGAAACTGTGTCATATTTGCAGTCGAAATGTAACATACATTTAGAATTTGGTGCCTATTTGACAGAGAAAATGGGTATTTGTAGTCTCACTCCCTCCACAAAGATATTGGACTTCCTTCTTTCAATTATGCAAAATGATGATTTTTACATCATTGAAAGAAGGAAGTGCAACACTGAAATCTGTATTTCTCCTGTCTCAGCAGCAACTGAGAAGATGATGCATGACCATTTGAAAACATGTTTGGGGTTCTAACTATACAAAGCTTTATGCAATGAGTGAAGTGTCCCTTTAAGTCCCTTTCTGATTCTCACACAAAGCTTGTGCAGCCTTACATGATTTTTATTGTATGGTATTCTTTTATTACACTTGTGGGTTGCTGACAACTGCAGATCACTGTGTGCTTTGCATTGGAAAAGAAACTGTGTGAACATTCTTTTAAAACATACTTTTTATTTCACACAATTAAGTCAGACAGGTTTGAAACAACACAATGGTGAATAAATTGATAACAGTTTTTTCTTCATATACCAAGATACCCAGGACATACACCTCTAACATTTTTAAATGTGTGTGCTGAGTTCAGGGTACTTAGCGTCATGTTATGACATTATTCCATGCAATCAACTAATTAAACACACACACACACACACACACACACACACACACACACACACACACACACACACACACACACACACACACACACACACACACACACACACACACACACACACACACACACACACACACACACACATGAATGCACTAATAATCCTTCCCTCTTTCCTTTCCAGCATAGCGTATTCACAACCCTTAATTGGTCTATGCTTCTCCAACATGTTTGTAATGAAGTACGCTGCCCGTGACTCTGTGTGTCGGCTGGCAGTGCCCAATTTACAGAAGTGGGATGGTGTGATAAGCGGCAAAGGAGCATCGTCGAGGAGGCGAGGGCCATGAATCACAGCGTGCCAGCCTTGAGCCGGGTATAATTGAGTCCAACATCTAGCTCTTTCACCATAATTAATGATAATCTGTAACAGAGGAATCTCAGATTCCAGTTCACAGAGCTATTTAATTATGCTCCCGTAATGAAAGTACAGGCACTACACAGAAGAATATGGCTGCCGCGCTGCTATGATTAATGGATTGTGCTGGAAAACACAAAAACTGCTGCACGCCTAACTTCACCAGATACCTTTCTCTCTCTCTCTCTCTCTCTCTCTCTCTCTCTCTCTCTCTCTCTCTCTCTCTCTCTCTCTCTCTCTCTCTCTCTCTCTCTCTCTCTCTCTCTCTCTCTCTCTCTCTCTCTCTCTCTCTTAGATTTTTCACAGCCATTTACTAAATTCCATTAATTCCATTTTAATTCTTAAGTCTTTTCATCTTATACTGTATGTAATCCTTATACATAAACGCAAGTCACACATTGAGATGCTAGTGATGGATTGTGTGGCCTAAATGTTTGCTGTTGTGCTGTTACAAAAGTCACACTGCCTAAATTAAAAACAAACAAACAGGATACTATCAATCAAATTGTTAAAAAGATAAATCAATGTTACACCTTCCACATAAAAAGTCTGTGATCATACAAAAACATTTAAATCAGATTGTATGAATTATCCAAATCATCATGCAAATTTGACACCATTCTTGCTAAATTGTAATATTATTATAAAAGATTAAAAAAATAACACTCATGAAGAAGTATTATCATGCTGTCAAAAATCACAGTGTAAAGATAAAAGCAATTCTCACACAAATATGATAAATCTGCAACCCACTTCTCGTTCTGATATTTTGGCATAATGATTTAGTTTAAGGTTCAAGTGTTATTATGATGTACAACAGTAACATGAACTAAGATGAATGTTATTGAAGTATTGTTCATTGTCAGTTCATCTGGTTCAACTAGTTAGCCAGTGTTAACAAATGGATACTTATTACTGAGCATTTTAAATGAGCTTTCGTACTATAGTCTTTTAATTATTTCAGTTTTTCTTTAAAGGTAGAATGTAAAACTGTATTTATGGACTGCATTAATATAACGCTTTCATAGACCCATAGTCATCCAAAGCGGTAGATGAATAAGTTAGATGAGTTCTGTGCATGGTAATGACATATCGTGAGCATCAAACACGATTGTTTCCTCTTTCTTATGTGAACCTTGTGCATGCAAAAGACTACTGGAAAACAGAAAACAGTGGTTGAACGAAAGTAAAGAAAGGAAGATGGATTTTGTTTACAAATAATCCTCAGGCTAATTTGGTGAGTTTAATGCATTTTATTTAGTAAGCATATTTCTTTTTTAAAATGAAAATAATGTGAATATCACGTTTTAATATAAAACCTTTAAAAAACTCTTTGCATTATCTTTGAATAATAGACAGTCAACAAAGTAATTTGTTATACTTTTGATTCTTCAAAACACTTTTGTTTTAAGAACAATTTATGTGATTTCTTTAGCAAAAAATAAGTTTGACTTCATTTCAAATACCTTTCAAACGTGTTTCTGCAGTATAATTGCTGTGTCTCATTTTGTCTTTTTTTAATAAAGTTAAATTTGACTGTTATTCTTTGAGGTGTAAAATAAATTTATTTCTAAGTCATGTTGTTTCATTGCTGTGACATCATCATGATGGTATTTTGAGATGTATTCATTCAGATAGGACACCACTGAAGGCCTAGGTGTGAAATGCATGGACCGCCACTGATGCTATAGTCTTTAGGCTGAAGTTCTACTATTGACGTTACAGGTTTTGCAGGTCCATACTGAATAAACAAAAAACTTACCACTCAGAAACGTCCATTTCCAAAAAAATGATTTTTCCTCAAAATCTCTATCTTCATCTGATACAGACTAAAAAATAAGGTCTGTTTACACACAAGCACAATAAGCTAATAATAGGCCATTTCATTTTGAAGGCAACTTCTAGAGTTGTAAAGGGACATCTAAAACTGTCTCTGGAAAATGTTTTTACTTTTCCACATACCTTTGACATAAATTTCAGAGAACAATTTAACAGATTATATTAATGCATTCTTTGGCATCGAACCCATGACTATCCGCAGTGGTAACGCATTGCAAAATACATTATGCAGGTAAGAAAACAGTAAAGGTATTTGACACATCCAAATGACTTTTGATGTGTTAAAATAATTTTTTGAGGATGATTGGTCTTGTTATGGTGACACAGATCAAGCACTGCTAATCATTGCTCTAATTCTGCCTGTGAAACTCACTCTAATAACATGGCTCAGAGGACCAACCAAGAAGAATGATACAAATATTTTCAAGGTAAATGCTTCAAATGACTTGTTGATATTTAAACCGTACTTGGAAATGATATGGTACTGTTAGATAGATTGTAAACATTTAGAATAATGGTTCTGTCTGGTACTGTTTATTTAATCTGCAAATCTGACGAATGACACCAAATATTAGGTAATATCTACACTAGGGAATTATGGGTAAATGTGTGAAATACATTCCACGTGACTTTAGTTTTCATCAAACTCAACCATGAATGGATTTATTTGCGAACAATAATACTTCCACAACTGTGGCATATACATTTTTTTTGCCCTTATATCGTTGACTCAAGTCATAAAACCCCATAAAGGGAGGGGAAAGTGTGTGTTGCATTACTGAATTAAATGCCTCACAGGCATATATGTTTTGTATTTCAATGCCGTGGCAGCTTTTGTGTTGAATGCAAGTCTTTTTTATGTTGCCGGTTCCTGTTTTTCGAGTTGTTAGAGAAGCTGACTTTAAAGTGTTCTCCAGAAATACACGAATGATGGATTTGGGGCTGTGTCACAACCAAATAAGATGTTGAGCTGTAGTAAATGGGTTTCTGTTTTTTGTAAAGTAGATGACACATCGTACAGTATGTAAGTCCAGACTGTATTAAAGGTTCGTCATGCTGATGTTCGAGCAATGCACCCGCCATGCGTGATTACCACGGCCCACAATTCACTCTTTGGGGAGCGAATGACAAATGTCCCCGCAGAGGAACAAAAGTTGCATGTTCTCGACAAAATGTTTTTTTCTTAATCTACAATATAAAGCGCAATCTCGCGACACGTCAAGGCGTCGTAAGGTACGAAAAGCCTCTGACTTTTGCTGCTTTGACAGGCTGAAAATTTCCTTCTAAAGTAAGGCGAAAATGGGAAGCACAGCGGAGCAAAGCAAGGTCTATGCAAACATGACGCGTTTTCGCAACCCCCATAAATCTATGACAAAACTCACGTTAAATGAGGGCAAATAAAGAGAGAGTATTCATGTGAAAGAAAAGCCTGTCGTGGGGCCTTCTGCGAGCAGAAATCTTGTTTAGTTCTTTAATTCTCCACTTTCTGACCTGAATCTGGCTGTCGCTGCACATGAAAGAAATTACAGCGGCCTCCGTCAGCTTGCCTGCCGTCCTCTTGCTCGGCAGCATTTGTCATTGCCAAAACAGGAGAGTTTAATTAAGTGTTGTGGGCAGCCTAGTGAGAAACACACTTTAAATTAAACCACTGATGCCGCCATTGGTTCTTTTACCTTCCCAGCAATCAGCGGGGGTTTTACAGCATAAATTCAGCCCTCTTTCTCTCTTTCCCTTGGGGAGGGCTGAGACAGAGTCGTTGGCCCTATAGCAACGATCCTCAAACTGCAACCCCCAAAGCATTGCCACTTGTCTTCCCATTGCCTCATTCGAACGCACTTACAAACGTGATAATTAATATTCCTCCGTCTACTAAACGCTATGTTTACCGGGTGCGAGTTTCAGGCTGCTGTCATAAGGGTTCAAGCACTATGCTCTGTAGTCTGTGAGACAGAAGAGATTTACATGGCAAATTATTTTCTGATGCATTGCGTAACTGTTGGCGTAAAGGAATGAATCGATTTAATACCTCAGTAATTACAGCTTGTTTCAAGTTGGTAAGCACTTTGATTCCTGTGAAGTGTTTGTGTTTTATTTTGGAGAATGTAATTTAAGAGATCAGTGCAGTTTTATAAACTACATTAGGATGCTTTACATCTGTGGAATATATAATGTACACATACAGACAACTGGACAACTGTTTTTTTTTTGGGTGGGGTGATTATCAGTAGCCTGATTTCCATTCAAGACTATTAGTAGTAGCGAACCATGACTTTTGAACCTACGCCCTCTACCACAACAACCACAACCCCCCTCTCCACTCGGCAGATCGCTGTCCAGGTACCGAAACATGATGAAAGACACATCTTAATCACATTATGACTGACAGCATAGCACATTAGTTACAGACACTTCAGCAAACAGGATACAAGACATTTTTTAACTATAAAATTACATTAACACAGAGTTCTATTACATGTATATAATGAGCAATGATAAACATGCAGAATCACAGTAAATGTATACAATGATCGCTGAGGTAGTAAATTTACTGATTGACCAGTAATTCAGCAAAATTACTTCCAGGGCCGCTGCTGGCCAAATGGGTTGCCTAAGCAGACTTTTACGCTGGTGCCCGCTTTACTTAAAAAAATCACATACGTATCTATAGTATGTGTGAGAATGGAACTTTATTAAAATGCTATATTTTAATATTTACAAATATGCAATTATATATTATAGCCTATATTTCTGCATCTGTGCCTGTGTAGTTAATGGGCTTTAGCTTAATGTAATGTGACAAAGCTAATCAACATATAAATCTAAGAAATTTTGGAGAATTACTAAATGTAAATTTACTAAAATTACTAAATTTACTTCTTGTAAGTAAATTAAAAGTCAGCTTTACGAAAACAGTAAGATGTCAGGGAGCTCAGGATCGGCCATCTGGGGCCAGGCAGAGAGGTCAGGGAGATCGGGATCGGCCATCTTGAGCCAGGCAGAGAATTCAGGGAACTTGGGATTGGCCATCTAACCTGGCACAGAGGGCCTCTCTCTCCTCTCTCCCTCTGCCTAGGATCCTGTTGCCGCCAGCACCACCATGGGTTTCAGCCCCACACTAATCTCTGGTTTTGCCTGCAGCTCTTCTCGGGTCTCTGGTGTCTCTGCCGGCTCTGCCCTGGTCTCTGGTTCTCCCTGCCGGCTCCGCCTTTGGTCCCTGCCCTGCCGGCTCCGCCCTGGCTCCCTGCAAACTATCTCGTTTGTTTAAAATATAACCTGCTGCATCTTGGCGCCTCTCTCACTCTACGCTGGACTGATGTGTTTAAAGACACCTCTGAGAGCACCACCGCTTGACATGTGTAGCCTTCTGCAACAACACTAAACAAATACATTGAATAATGTGTGCATGCGCAGTTTTTACAGACATTAATTATCACGTTAAATAATCAGGATTATGATTTTTCCTATAATTGAGCAGCTCTAGCTCTGACATTTCCATGCACCAGAGAGGTTGTTAGTGCGCAGAGGGTTAAAACCAGGGAGTGTTGTTGTCGCTCCTTGACGAAGGAAATTTTAGGGCGCCTGGGCTTTAAATGAATGACACACTCACATTAATGTCATCAGTTTTAAGAAGGTTGCGGTCATGAAGGTGTTGCTCTTGCTTCTTTTTTGTCCAATTGACTTGTCATAATAATTAATAAATTAACAAATAAATAAATGAGTAAACTACTGCCTTGCCCCTTGATACTACAGTGTATCGGCGATCTCTCAGGCTGACGATAGGACAATCACAAAATAGGCCATATCACAGGGGCGGTTCTAGACCCTTTTTAGGGGGGCTCCAGCCACCCTATCTGTCATCTTAGCCCCCCTAAAATTTGTCTTAATTTTTCTACCAAACTATCAAATATATTTTCTGAAGTTTTATTTATTTGTAAAAACTATTTATTTGAAGATAATAATTAAAATAATGCAAAATGCAGGACATTTAGATGAAAAAGAATTACGAGTTTATGAGGCATTTGATTAGCTTTGCTGTTCTGCGCATGCGTCGTAACCGCCAGTGGAGTAGTGGAGGAGCGCGCGAGCGTCACACACAGAGGCAGCTGCCTGCAAACTTAAAATCATTCTTTCATAAAGTATCCACCGTGGGAGCTCAGAAGGTATTTTTGCTAATGTTTTAATTTGTTTGCTAGCCTGTATGAGTGCAGTCATGTCTGCAAAATATATAAGAAATATTCTTCCGTCTTAAATAAGCTAATATTAGTTATCCCCCGTTTATAACGTTAATTCAAATTGCTTTGCAAACTGAAGCTGTGACGTTTTAATTGTTTACCATCATGACACATTTTGCAATACAAGATCTATATTTTTGCCTTTTTTCTAGTTAACAGTAATACTAGCTGTGAATAATATGATGCTAAGTTTTTGAATGTGCATCGAGAAATGTATCATTTTGAGTTTAACCCACAAAATTTCTGTAAACACCACCATCACACATAAGCTACTGTAGGATTACAAATTTATAAAATGTAATATCAAGGTACCAATGTAATAGTATATAAACTAAAAAAAGTGATATACATTGTGTTTTACATCTTGAGTTAAAGATTATGACATTCTACAATCAAGTCAGGCAGCCCAGATGGTTAAGACATTAACCTTTTGTTTTTATGCTCTTCCTGACCATTGGGAAGGGTACCAAGTTAAAGGTGATTGCTAAACTCAAGGCACAACTGTGCCTTTGTCTCTATGCATTTGAAGGTATGGGCGATACTGTTAGGATGATTGGATTAGCACCTATGCATTTGAATGACACTGTTATGCTGATGAGATCAGGGCTGAAGCAATTCCTGGTATCGGGCTGATTCCTTGACTGAATTTACATGCTTTGTTTAAAGTTGAGTGCTTTGTATTCCATTTAGGGGACTGCCCCCTAAAATGTGTATAAATGCAATGTAGGGCTACTGTAAGCCAGACTTGGTGACTGCAGCGCCCCGAGCTCTATGCTCTGAGTTGAAGATCGCTTTCTGCAATAAAGACTTCTGCTCGAGGAAATCCAAGTTTCCTGGTCTTCGCTAAAAAGGTTTACAACAGATGGTGCCGTGACCCGGATAGAGCTTCTCATTTCACCAAAACATCTACAAACATCGCTACAGACTGATTTTATCAGATCAACTTTGATTTGGTGAGTGTCACTCTATCAAAAGAACCTCTACAGACCAGTACAGGTGGTTAAGTGTTAACAAACAGCTGCAGGTTTCTGTTAACAAATGTTGGTTTACCCTCTGTTTAGGCAGGGAAGATTAGCATAACGTGCTAATATCTGTGTTATCCTCTGTTTAGGCAGAGAAGAACTTTGGTTATCCTCTGTTCAGCCAGAGAAGTTGTTTAGTTATCCTCTGTTCAGCCAGAGAAGAAGTTTATTTATCCTCTGTTCAGCCAGAGAAGAAGTTTGGTTATCCTCTGTTTAGGCAGGGAAGATTAGTATCACATGCTAAAGTTTGGTTATCCTCTGTTTAGGCAGAGAAGTTTGGTTTAACCTGTTTATCACGGATGCATAAGAACACATGCATATGAGAAAATAGGTAATCCTCTGCTTTGCCAGAGAAGAATTGGTGCTATCATCTACTTTGTAAGGAAGGTTAACAACAGTGATTATCTGAATCAGCATAGAGGAAAATGGTTAAAAGGCATCCTAGACTGACTCCCACAACTGAAGAAGGTGGTCTCGCGACCCCTTTTTGGTCAGATAGTGAATTCAAATCACTGTTAGGAGTGCAAATGGACCTTATAGTCACTAAGAAAGTTAGGCAAGAGCTAACTCAAAAGTATGAAATCCATCCAGACAAGACTTGGTCTGTAGATGAGTGTAAAAGGGTACTAGGAGCATGTATTCGCAAGAACAATGTGAAAGGCATTATCTGCTGCCACAGAGAATTTGGTTTAACGCTAGCTAAACAACAGCTTCGGCGTAATTCAGAACTAGAGGAACAAAACAAAGAACTCCGTGCTAGAGTAACCTCTTTGACTAAGAAATTGAACCGCAACAAAACTACAGTAAAAACTGATATGGAAGAAGTTAGTCAGCCTGATATGAATTATCCTGACTTACAAACTTTCTTTGAAACAGATGTAGCCATCCAATCAGTAGATGATGTGCCTATAAACTCAGTGAAGGTATGTGGCGCTAGAAGAAGATCTCAGGGAATTGAGGGAGTTAAAAGTGTTACTCCTAACTCTTCTGTTGTCCAAGTAAAAACTGTTACAGAAGCACTAGGACCTAAAGATATAGAGAGATTATCTCAGAACTTACCCTCAGCACGCACAAATTTTTGTGAATTTAGAAGAGCATTGATCAGCAAAATGCGTCTCTATGACATGTCGTTAGCAGAAGTCACACAGCTCATGTCACAAATTCTAACTGAATCTGAATTCAACAGTTATGAGTCTGCTGTTACTTCTGAACTGCAACATGCCAGTAAAGGCGATTTGAGAGAAGGTGTTTTGAAAATTCTAAAGAATATCATAGGACCCAAAATCGACTGGTCCAGAATCACTAACTGTGTACAAAGGAAAGAAGAATCTGTGAGTGAATACACTGAAAGGTTTTGTCAGGCAGCTGTAACTTACAGTGGAATAGTTGATGATCCTGAAAATGTGCTAGAAGACAAGGGACCACTAGTCCGCATCTGGTCAGACGGCCTTGTAGCCGAGTACAGAAAAGCTTTACCATTCCTAGATCTAACTTGGTCTAACAAAACTCTCAGGAGTAACCTAGACAGTTTGGCTACATGGGAAAGAGATGCTGATGTTAAGGCAAAAGTAAGAGTAGCAACAGCTACATTTAACACAAGAAATCAAGAAACTAAATGTCTTAGGAGGGACATCAAATGTCACTACTGCGGGAAGCAAGGGCATTATTTAAAAGAGTGTAGGAGAGGTAAAAAGATACTTGGAGAAATTAACAGTGTTTCTCAGCTCTTACAAAGCCTCCTTACAATACTGAAGCAGCCCCTCTCCTCTACACCCAATCTGTGGGGCAACTTGCTAAAAGTCTAAACATTAAGGCTGTGAGAGCTTATTGCTGTATTGAAATTTATAAGGATGAAAGACTCTTTTGTAAAGATTCATGCAACAAAAAAGGTGCCATTTTTCCTTTTATGTATAAGTGTGGCTGGGACTGCAATCGTGATTTAAACTGAAAATCACTTACCACCACCTCTTAAAAAGAATAGTTTACGCTCACAGCCCTAAATGGTCTTAAGCTACAGGTCAGTAATTTATACTGTCTTATGACGTCTACTATGACAGATTTTTCTTAGAGGTTTTTAAGGATTTTTTTACAGTTCAAAAGGGGGATGAGCTCATTTACAATCTAAGATGTTGATAGCTCCCATGTTGACAGGGACAGACTAGGACACACGGACCAGTGAGGAGCCCAGGGAAGATCCGAATGCAATAGGCTTCGGGGGCCAACCCTGCGGTGAAGACTCCCTCATAGGCCTTACCCATTCCACTAGTCCATCCTTACCTCACTGTTCTTTAGGTGTCACAGGAATTAAGAAATAGGGAAAGAAGGAACAATAATAGCAGACTCAGACTGAACATTTTGTTTTTTTTACAACAAATACTGCTTTTTCGTCTTTTGTTTTCTTTCTTTCTTTGTGCAGATACCCCTTGATGGCTATCCCAAGACCCATACACACCAACCTCTTTAACTGTGTATGAAGCCACAACCTCTAAAGACAATGAGACCCACTGCCAAGCCAACAGTCACGAAGAAAAAAAATACACAACGCAGAGAAACAAATACGGAACCTTAAGTCATCTCTCGGCATGATCAAGCAAAATTACACCAGATGACTGAAGACAATTCTTCATGGTTTGGAAACTTGTTGATACATGTTTAGTTCAACAAACAACCCATGCCCATCACAAGGAGATGACAGTTCCAACCAAAAAAGACTATTACCCGTAAGAAATTCAAGGACTCTAGCTGCATGTTTGTTTCTGTGTCAGCATTCAGTTCGTCACTTCAGACAATCAACACAGAACAAGTGCCTGTAGCGATCACAGGTTACAAGAATGAACTTTTAGTGTCTTAAATTGTATTTTGTGAGAGTTATTAGAACTCTCAAAGGGGGAACTGTAGGATTACAAATTTATAAAATGTAATATCAAGGTACCAATGTAATCGTATATAAACTAAAAAAAGTGATATACATTGTGTTTTACATCTTGAGTTAAAGATTATGACATTCTACAATCAAGTCAGGCAGCCCAGATGGTTAAGACATTAACCTTTTGTTTTTATGCTCTTCCTGACCATTAGGAAGGGTACCAAGTTAAAGGTGATTGCTAAACTCAAGGCACAACTGTGCCTTTGTCTCTATGCATTTGAAGGTATGGGCGATACTGTTAGGATGATTGGATTAGCACCTGCATTTGAATGACACTGTTATGCTGATGAGATCAGGGCTGAAGCAATTCCTGGTATCGGGCTGATTCCTTGACTGAATTTACATGCTTTGTTTAAAGTTGAGTGCTTTGTATTCCATTTAGGGGACTGCCCCCTAAAATGTGTATAAATGCAATGTAGGGCTACTGTAAGCCAGACTTGGTGACTGCAGCGCCCCGAGCTCTATGCTCTGAGTTGAAGATCGCTTTCTGCAATAAAGACTTCTGCTCGAGGAAATCCAAGTTTCCTGGTCTTCGCTAAAACGGTTTACAACACTACGCACGGACACACACAAACACACCTGACATGTAACAAACCCAGTGCACTCAAACATTTTGTATATGAAACACACAAATAGGAGACTATAAACAACATTCAGTGACTTGTTTGGTTTTATAGATGGATATATAACGTTTTATAAATGCTGGAAAGGAGAGCAAACAGGTGGAGAAAGAGTTAGAGAGACTGAAGGGGTCAGAGACAGGTAAGAGCTTGGAACTATATAGAAGAGTAATGTATAGCCTACATGAATTTATTAAAAATAATACTGGTCCTAGTTTGCAAAAAGGCATCACAATGCTTTCTTCACATCATCACTGTGGGCTAAGCCCCCCTAAGAATGAAATCCTAAAACCGCCCCTGCCATATCGCCCAACACTTGTGAACTGACCTAAAAGTGGTGCTTAGGTTTAATTAAGGACTTTTCTTTTCCATTTGAACACAGAATGCCATAGCTGTACATAAATTGTGAAGTGTGTTACTGTGCAAACGGATGGCGTATGATATCAAAGTATTGCGAGAGCAGACTGCTCCACATGTTTTATAATCACTCTCGCTGTACTGCTATGTATTTTCTGTGGATTGATCTGCACAGTGCCATCGAACACACATTTGATCATCTGTGGCAGGGCGCGGCAGATGAGGGGATGTCACGTCACGTCATCCGCTTTTACTCACCGCAAAATGCTGTATATAATGTCATATAGTTTGCATGTATGTTTTTGTGATTCATATTTATACCGAATGAAATGTTTTTATTTTCTAAAAACAGTTGGTGCCCCCTAGGGGAGTTGGTGCCCTATGCAAACTGCTTGCTCTGCGTATAGGGAGCAGTGGTCCTGATTACTTCTCTCAAACAAAGCTTTAAAACTACAAAACAGAATAAAATTATTTGTCATGGTGGCCTATTAGATTTGACGCTAATTATATCAGTTGCTGCGCCTGAAACCACATACTCTCTGAGTAGGTACTTAATTTCAATGATGGACGTCATCTGCCATGTTGACAAGAACCGACAGGAGGATGACATCACAATACCGCAAGAGCGATTCAAAATCAGACTTCTCCGTATGATTTCTTCAATCGCTCTCACATTACTGTGATGTCATCTGCCTGCTGGTTCTTGCGACGCGGCATGAACTCGAACAAGCCTAATAAGAGGCATTAAAACTGGACAAAGGGGAGGGCGGGCAGCTACAGTACTTCAAGATCTCACCTTTGGAGAAGACGGTTGGTTTTATACTCAAATACTTAAAATAAAGATGAATAAACTAATGAATAAAACCATCACAATAAATGAAAACATATAGAAGTCCATACCAAAACAAAACTTTATTTACATTTTTTTTTTTAATAAACTATCACATATTTCCTGCCATCTCAACACAGCTGTGGCAATTCTGCAGCTTTATTTTGATGGATCAGCTAAGCACTTTGTGGGATATCCTGGGTCTGTGCATGATGTCAGGGTGCTGAGGAACAGCCATGTGTATGCATGCACACACTTGCAGGCAAATGGACCTCAGGGATGGTGGCTATCTTTGTCTAAGTTCACTGATCTGCATCATCACCCCATACACAAATTACTCCAAAATCTTTATTTTCTTAATGTGGACATTGTTGATCTAGAGGATGAGGAAGACCATGATCAAGCAACTGCACAGAAATCAAGAATCAGAAAAGTGCTATAATAAAATTGAAATTACCATTAAATATTTTTTTTTTATTAATTTATGTAGTATACAAAATGTCCAGTGTTAAATGTACACTGCTGTTGTATATGGCTATCCAAGCCAGGTCTTGTGATACCCATATAAACACCAGCAGTGTATTTTTTTATTATTTTTTTGGGCCATTTTGCCGTAATTGATAGACAGTAGTAATTGAAAGGCGACAGGAAAGTATTGGGTGGAGAGAGGGGTATGGGATCAGCAAAGGACCTCGAGCCGGGATTCAAACTCAGGTCACTGGAAGTGCGTTTGCACCATATGTCGGAGCACTGTCCACTACAACATCGGCTCCGACAGTGTAAATTTAACACTATTCATTTTGCTGTGTTAAAAAGACATTTAGTACACGTCTTTTAGATGTATATTTTTTGTGTGTGTGTAAATCCACTTTAGAATTTATGTTAGCTTAATGGAGCTCCCCTGTTAGCTATAAATATGTGCTATATAGCAAAATCACAAATATAGTACAGTATACTGTCTTTACAGCTTCAACAATTTACAGTGTACTGTTCTGTAGTTCAACAAATGAGTAACCGTGTCGATATGATGATTGCTTTGCTTTCCTATGGCATCTTGGAAAAGCTGGGATAGAATTTCCATCCCTAGAATTTTCCAGAAATTTTTGATAATTTTTCCGTAGCATTCTCATGGATCTCCGCATTTTTCCGTGGCCCTGCTACGGACCGTCTTTTTTTGTGGCTTTCTCACAGATTGGTTACTAAACTGTTTTGTCCTATTTTCTTATCATTTTCGCTTTGGTTTAGGGTTAGATTTACATGAAATGACATCCTTATCCAAACCCAATCCTCTAACCCCAACGCCAGGCGACAATTTTTTAGAAAATGTAAAAGAATACATTAGAAAAAATAGTATAAACCAATACTTAAAGTGACATCCAAACACCAAATCTAACCCTAAACCGAAGCGAAAATGGTTTGAAAATAGGAAAAAGCAGTTTAGTAACCAATCCGTGAGAATGCCACGGAAAAAGACAGTCCATAGCAGGGCCACGGAAAAATGCGGAGATCCGTGAGAATGCCATGGAAAAATTAGCAAAAAATTGTGTGACATTGGCTGAATCTGAAACCGCATACTGCCATACTATATAGTAGGCAAAAAGCAGTAGGCGAACGAATAGTATGTCCGAAAACTCAGTATACGTAAAAGGGTAGGCGAGAATTAGCGGGATTTTGGACTATTTCTCGCGAGATTCAGAGGCACGTGTACTTAAGTATTGTCCGAAACCGCCTACTTACTGAAAATGTAGTAGGGGAAACAGCACGTGAACAGAGTAGTATGTCCGAATCCTCAGTATCCATAAAATCAGTAGGCGAGAAATCCCCGGATGCCCTACTGAGTCCGCCCCGATTCTGAAGCGTGCATCGGATGGACACTTATATCCCAGCTTTCCCATAATGCCACGGGAAAGCAAAGCAATCGACCAGAGACCAGCCAATCGGGTGATTTCGATACACACACAGGGCTGTTCCTCAGCACCCAGACTTCACGCACAGACCCAGGATATACCACAAAGTGCTCAGCTGATTCATGAAAATAAAGCTGTAGAATTGTCACAGCTGTGTTGAGCTGACAGTAAATATGTGATGGTTTGTTAGAAAAATACATTTGAATAAAGTTTTGTTTCATATGGGATTCACTTCTATACGTTTTCATTTATTGTGATGGTTTTATTCATTCATTTTTTATTCATGTTTCCTGTTGTTTTAAGTAAATACAAGAAATTGCTTCACTAAAATGTATATAATCACATTGCCTGCATTGTCTAGTTTGTATTCAAGCACAGCTGTCATCTGACAATAGATATTAAATTACAATCTGCTTGTTTTACTTATTTTGTCCACTACAAAATAATGTGTAATATATCTGTAACACTGTTACAGATCAAGTTACTGATGCAATCAGGTGTTAGTGCAGCTGTCCCTTATACACACGCATACGTTTTAATGTCTGTTATTAGGTTTGTTCGAGTTTATGCACTAAGAACCAACAGGTGGATGACATCAAAGTACGTGAGAGCGATTCCAGAAATCATACGGAGAAGTCTGATTTCGAGTTGCTCTCACGGTATTGTGATGTAAATCTCCTGTCGGTTCTTGTGGTTCCGCATGAACTCGAACAAGTCTACTACGTCATATGTCACATGATAACGTCAACAAGGTGAATGCTGTCCATACTTAACGCAAACGTACATACTGCCTTAGCGCACGTTAAGTAGGTACCCAGTGAAATTCAGTACTTACACATTAAGTATGCGATTTCGGATTCAGCCTATCCCACGGAACTTTGTGAGATCATGTTGCAGCGAAAAGTATCCACCAATGCTTGCTTCAGAATCTGGGCGGATGCAGGAGGGCATCCGGGAATTTCTAGCATACTCTTTTTATGAATACTGAGGATTCGGACATACCACTCTTTTCATGTACTGTTTTCTCCTACTATAGATGGTTTCAGCAGTAACAACATAAACAAACAGCTCTTGTGGAACAAACGTAACATCTGGTAATCTTATACAAAGAATCAACAACATTAGAGTTAAAAACTAAACTGAGATAATGTTACTGTGTTAAATGTGCACTATATAATGTATACAATCTTAACTAACTTCCCTTTACATAGCAGTGATCCATGATCGTTGTCTCCCCTGTCTTTAGGAAATCAAAACATTTGATATTTTCGATGAGGTATTTGTTCCAGAGTTCAGTTAAGCCATTAGTGAGACCATTAAACAAACAGAGACTGGAAGTTAAGTTCAGTCCAGACGCGTAACCGCAACAACACACGTGTGTCCGTGAAACCATCTAAGTAGGCTGTTTTGAACGCAAATTAAGTATACGTACCTCCAAATCTTGCGAGAAATAGTCCAAAATCCTGGTAATTCTCGCCCACCCTTTTATGTATACTAAGGATTTGGACATACTATTCGTTCGCCTACTGCTTTTTACCTACTATATAGTATGGAAGTAGGCGGTTTCAGACACAGACAGTTTTTTCCTCAGTAGTTGTCATCTTCTGGAGTTTAATGGCGGTTGCAAAGAAGTACACTTTCGCCACCTACTGGTTTTTCTCTCAGTAGTGTTTCCCATAGACTAGTGATCCGAGAATTCCTAGAGAGGTTGGAACTTGGGTCATAAAGTTAGTGATAAGAGAGTCCACCCATTCAGCGTGACAATATGATTGGTCAGTTTTTCTGTCACTTCAAATGAGTCTCCCATTGATTTACTATTACCTGCTCTTCTGTAATTTCACAGCTTGACCACCATTACAGAGTGTGTTGGACTTAACGTGCATAGTGATCAACGGGCATCTGAAGGCAAATAATGTGAGATTAGACCCCTCTGTATGCTTTCAAATCACTCTCTCAGTCTTAACATAGCTTCAAGGTGCCCCGACGGTTCGCTACTAATTATTAGGTATTATACCACAAGGCCTGTTGAATGCTTTATTCTGACTGGTTGAGAAATGTTCCACAGGTGTTGATTTTTTGTTAAATGAACACATAACCTGTCAAATGTCTTAAAATAACCATCAAAGCAAAGTTTGTGGTAACCATGGTATAAGTGGGATAATTGACTCGGGTCCTTTGAATTATTTGAAAATAATGCACACCCATTCCGCATGCCAATGCACACCCGTATTACCAGCTTGGATGTGCATTATTTTTTAATAATTCTACGGCCCATCATCAATTATTCCTTACATATTTTAACATAATAACTTGTTAAAAAAACGACAGTTCCGAAACAACAGCGTTTTTTTTAACCAATGTTATGTGATATGTCATTCAAAAAAAAAAAAAAAACATGGCAAAGGGTGTATTTAACTTCATACAGTACCATACAAACTGAGATGCAGATGACATCAAAATACCGCAAGAGCTATTTAAAAGCATACAGAGCAATCGACTCTTGAATCGTTCTTGTAGTATCTTCCAACCAAACATACTGCAACATATTTAGAGTATGATCATGTGATGTTTACGCATGTCTGTTGAACTGTAAATGTGAAAAAAATGTTTCTATTGTAGTTTCGTGATCTATTCCTTTTTCATGTTTTTGTGAAATGTATGTGTTTTTATTGGCCACTTCTTCATTTCGCTATTACACTTTGCGCAATTTAAAGGGTAATGAAAAACACAATTAATAAAGAATTGCTCATTTTTGCTGTTTAACAAAAACCATTGTCACATTAAAATGTTTTTGGCTCTTTAGAAAAAATTAAAATTTATCAGATTGGTGTATTGGGTCACTCTATACACAATATACTAATCTAAGTAGATAAACTTCTAGGTCATTCCTGTGAGTGTATTTTTTCCATAAAAAAATTTCCTTTGTATCTTTAGTATATTATTGTGCCATGTAGCCCTGCCCCCATCTGAACGGCAGCAATTAGAGCAGCACACTCGCTCCCACATCTGAGCCGTGAACAAGTCTCACTAACCTTTTCCTCTCACTTCTGAGAAAAGAGAAACTCCTGTATACATAGACGGCATAGAAACAGGGACCTGTCAGACCCACCATCGTACTTTCATATAAGGACTAGTGGCACAAACACAAAGTCCAATCAAGCTTAACTCACCTGAACCTTAACCAAAGTTAGAGGAACATTCTCTTCCCTCATCAGGTGACATTTCATCCTGCCAGTGTGTCCTCTCTCCTGCCTGCTCAGAACATCAGAGATCGGACAGTTTCGGGGGAGAGCAGGACTATTAACGAGAGAGAGGAGCGTAAGCCATGTAGTGGCTGTGTAAGCTAAGCTGCTGCTGGGATTGCTACGTAAGCTAACAGCCGTGTTCTCTTCTTCAACAATAGTGAAGAACCTTTGTCTTTTGTTCACAATCTGTCGCTTAATCTCAGTGGTTCTCATTGGGGTTTGTTCTTTTGCTCTCAGTGAGGTAAAAAAAAAACATCCTATTTATCCTAGCTCATTTTATCAACCAACCAACTATGAGGATGGTCACAGGTTACCAGAAAATGGCCACTATGAAATGTTACTGGTCTGAAGTCTCACACCCCATATATGTGCTGCATGTATTTTGTGGCGCTTTTCCTTTGCATAGTACCCCACGGTTTAGTTTAGTTTGGGTCGGGTCAGCTCACCTCACTTTGGCGTGGTTAGCTTTTCCATCAAGTTTGGTATCACTTCGTAGAGGGAGGGATTATAGGCGTGTCGTTATATTTGCGCTGCCTACTGCTGTGACATCATACAAGTAAGAGCATCATTGTAAATTCCCATTTATTTATTTCTCAGTCCGCCACAAAATTAAAATTGGCCACCACAAATAGATGTTTGCTGATCGTGTTTATCACTAACATTACCTCTGTCTCACATGACAGTTTCTGTTCAAACACCCATGGCGTCAGTAGTTGACGCACTCCGCTGAGCCTCATTAAAGTTGCGTTTAAGCATAACATGCTGACATGCTCGTCACAAATGTTCCGCCACAAACTGCAAGTTTGGAAATAAAACTGGTATGGTGTCCCTGATTCTCAACATGTGGATGTTTTTCATCGCTAAAAGGGAGTTTGGGAACTTATAGCAGAGCACAGATGACAATATGTTTGCTCGAGCACAAGCTAGCACCGAGGTAAAGCTAATCTTTTACATTATAGCGATGACGCGTCTCTCAGACCAATCAGTGATCTACTGTGTTTTCGCATCACGTTTGCTATCAGCTCGGGTCGCTTGGAACCCCAACCAAGGTGGTACAAAAAATAGTATCGGGTACTACGTACTGCACCCAGTGGAAAAGCTCCCAAAAGTAAGCTGACCCGACCCAAACTAAACTAAAACGTGGGGTACTATGCAATGGAAAAGCGCCATTAGACTTGAAAGTTTTATCACATGTCGCTTGAGGCTGGTTGCATGAACTGCTTACTCTTTTGTCATTAGGATGCAATTGTTTTGAAGAAAACAAGAATTAAATTGCTCTCTTAACACTGGAACCCATCGTAATGTTAAATCTGTGTTTTTTATCCTAAATCATTTGGTGCGTGATGACACACAGCCCTCTCACATGCCTAAATTTTGCTTAGTTGATCTGTTGCATGTGCAGCTCAGACATTGACGTAACCCAGCTGCGTGAATCAGAAGGTTTTTACGAAGGCAGATGAAGGTGAGTGGTTGTGCAATCATCTCTCCTTTTGAACTGCGCAATTTGCACTCACACTGGGCATTCTGCACCTGTGAACCGAGCCCAGTTGAACCAAGCAAACCTCTGCAAACAAGCCGGTTTGCAGTTTGGTTGGGATAATGTGAGCACGCCCTGGCCTGGTTAGGATGTGATGTAAAAGTGATTTACGTAAGCAATTAGGTACGAGAGGCTGTGCTGTATTGTGAATAAGTAACGGCTGAAGGGTGTTGTTAGGCATGACGCGAAGCAACACCTTCAGCCATTACTTATTCACAATACAGCACTTGCCTATAGTACCTTATTGCTTTTATAAAACAGTTACCACACAGTATTAAAGAAAAAAATATTAGTGCAACTTTCATGAAGTTAAATCAATAAAAGCATTCCTTTCGCTAGAAAAAATAATCCCTGAAAGTGAACAAAAATGTGTTCCAATGTGTTATATGCATGAAAGCTCAGATAAAAACAACAAACCGATACATGTGGTTGCTAAGGGTACAGTGATATATAGAACCGTTGGGTGAAGGGGTCATAGGTGTGTTTTATCATGAATAAAGCACACCTATTGATCAATCAGAATCAAGGAATGGAACTAACCGTTTTATAATTTTACATAAAAAGTCCACATAAGATTTGGAACGCACGTCGGTCGGACCTCGGGTATTTGGATCTAAGTGGACCCGTGAAGACCTCTACTCTATTGTAAACGCTATTTCAAAGTGCCTTTGTTATTACTGTGAAAGTATATATTTATATTTATGTGATGTAAATACTGATAAATAGCGTTAACTGATATGTTATCTCAATGGCTAACGCATAATGTTAGTGCTCTGATCTAAGCTAGGCTGTGTTCACACGGTACCATAATACGGTTGTCAAACCCGTATTTGAGTCCTTAAGACGGTTCCGTTCACACGCAGTTCGGTTATTTACGGGTTTGACAACCGCAATCTATAACCGACCTCACACCCGTAACTTTTCAGGTTTCACAACCGTATTTAAAGAGAAGCTGTGGCGTGTGAACGGAATCGCACTGGACAACCAGTTGTCTGTCACGTCATTCATTGCTCTCTGTGTTAAGATAACGTTACAGTGATTGAAACGTGACGTCCTTTAGGGATTTAACCAATCGCTCGCTCGTTCCTCCATCAGCCAATGACTTCATGGAAAATATTGATAGACAAAACATGTAGCCAATTATATAATGAATTCAACAATCTTTGTGTGTCTTTTTTTGTGTGTTTTCGGCCTAAGATTTCTTGAATAGCTCTCACGGTACTTTGACGTCATCCAACTGTGGCGCCGCATAAAGTCGAACAATTGAGTGACGCAGCTGACGTACGGCGCGGCTGACTGTTATCTGTTGCGCCCCAGCTTTTTTTTGTGCCCGAGCTTTGCTTACAGTCTGGGGAGACACACGCTGTAAGTTTGAAAAAAAAAACTTTGCATACATGTCTGAGGAACAGGTCAGCCACATCACTACAGTCACGTGACTTCACGCGGTTCACAACAGAACCGGAAGAGAAGACAATGATGAATAAAGTCGTATTTCTTGCTATTTTTGGACCAAACTGTATTTTCGATATTTTAACACACACAACTGACCCACTGATGTCACATGGACTACTTTGATGATGTTTTTATTAACTTTCTGGACATGGAAACCGTACATAGATTTTCAATGGAGGGTCAGAAATATATTGAACAGCAACAAGTTCAAAAGGATAAAAACACAAAAAAGCCCATAGGCTTGTTTCCATTGTGGTCCTTTAGATGGAGGACGACTAACAATACATGTACTAATAACATTAAGAACAATGAAGGAATGGAGCATAAAAATACAGATAAATAAATAAAAAACACCATAAAACACATACAAAACAAATCCAAGGCCAGAGAATCTCATCCACATCACAGGCTATATTGGTCCTAGCCAAACAGCGAGGGTAAAATCCTCTTGCATGATCCACCCCTGGCATTCATCTACTGATATGTCAATCTGTATGGAAGGCAATTTGATGCATTTCTTTATTCCAGTAGCATAGTCCAACAGTGTATGCACACTAAAGTTACTGTACAGATCAGTCTTACTGTAAGTACATCTATCTGTTTTCCTCCCTGAAGGCTCTGAAGATGGAGTCAACAGTGAAGTGACTCAAATTAGGCTTTACTCGTTGCTCAGCCTCCCTCATAGTCATACCATGGACAAGGACATGGTCAGCTAGAGTGGCTCGAATTTCATCTGAGACTGCTTGTCACCTTGCCCTTTGTCTCCCTACTCCTCTTTCACCATGTCCACCTCCTCTCCCTCCTCCTTCACTATGTCCTCCTCCTCTTCCTCCTCCTTCACCAAGTCCTCTCCCTCCTCCTTCACCATGTCCTCTTCCTCCTACTTCACCACTTCCTCTTTCTTTCCCTCCTCCTCTCCCTCCTCCTCCTCTTCCTCCTCCTCTTCGACCTATTCCTTTATTTTTCTGTGGATCCATTGTTCCAAAGCTCAGTGAACTGATTCAGGCCTATTGAAGGATCTGATTGAAGTATGTTCAATTTTGACTCTTAGGGCTCTATTTTAACGATCTGAAACGCAAGTGCGAAGCGCAACGCGCAAGTGAGTTTGTGGGCGGATCTTGGGCGCTGTTGCTATTTTCCCGGCGGGAGAAATAACTCTTGCGCCGGGCGCAAATCAATAAGGGGTTGGTCTGAAGTAGGTTCATTATTCATAGGTGTGGTTTGGGCGTAACGTCAAATAAACCAATCAGAACGCTAGCCAACATTCCCTTTAAACGCAAGGGCGCAAGTTCCATAGCGGGTTGCTATTATTATGACGGATTTAACTTACCAGGCGCACGCCAGGAGCGGTTCATAGCCGAGGAGACCGACGTCCTTGTACGGGGGAATCCCACGCTTGCCAGCATAAATCGGGCACGCCGTGTAACGGGAGGTGGATCTGCCTCAGGACTTGACGCCAGCAGAGGACATCGCTGCGTCCACCCTCACGGCTGAAAGGGTTTGGGGGCTTTGAAATCGGACCCAAGAAACGCAAGCAAGGTCCAACCCCAAAGTACTCTTACAAATCAAGTTCATATACATTAAGGTTTCTTATGAAAACATTTTAACTATTATTTACATAAAATATACGTAATACAGCCACACAACAAAGTTATGAAAATATTTTAATCGTTATTTGCATGAGAATAAATAAAAACTATCACCACAATGCTCACCACTATGATTCCCCTTATCTCGTGTATTAATATTTTTAAGTGTAACAATTTATGATTTGCAAAAATAACTGTTGCATCTGTGTAGATTAGATAAGCAAAGTGTATGCGCGTTGTGCACGCTATACATTATGGTCAAGCATGCGCCCTTAAAATAGCATAATGAACCACGCGCAACGCGCCACTGACTTTAGACTAGTTTTTTTTTGGTTAGTAGCGCAATTGTTTTTTGAAACTGCAAAATAGCATAAGAGATGGTTTGCGCCGCAACACGCCTCCTTTTTGCGCTGAACCGCCCAGGGAGCGCAAGTTCATTCCCTAGTTTGCTGACGTGCATCTGTGGAGGGAAAAACCCCGCTGTGCGCCGGCGCAAAATACGAATGATACATGCGTCACTGACAAAGTCAATTGCGCTGGGTGCAAGATAGGGCCCTTAGTGTTTCCACCTTGGTAATTCTTTTCTAATTGAGCCTAAGCTGTGCTGACTTGAGTGAACAGTATTGAATGCTAGTGCTTTCCATATGATCAGATGGTGTAAGCACTGAGAAATGTAGGGATTTGTCTGTAAAGTTTTGAAGTATAAGTTCACCAAATCTGACTCATGTGTTAAACCAGGGGAGTAGTTTTTATAGTTCAGCAAAATGATTGTGCTTCTTGAAAAATGGCGTTATGGTTTTGAAATTTTAGTTCAAAAGCCTGGTTATAGTGTTTTAGCAATCAAGAAAAACTGTAATGTGACAGTTCAATCAGGGTTATTTTACAAACGGTTTATTTCTAAAGGTGTTGTTTACCATTCTTACAATTACACTACACTTACAAAAAGAAACAACTCAGTTGTTCAGTTGGAAGATGGAACCCTCTGTAAAATCATGAGTTTTGTGGCTTGATACCTCCAAGACACATATCTCTTGTGTTTTAGTTAAGGAGCTTGCGAGAATTGGAAATGAACTTTGCAAAGATGTTCAACTTAACTTAAACAAAGATCCTAAGTGCATTACACAAACAATGTATTTGCTATCCATCCTTACTCACTCCAAAGAAAATGTATCATGATCAGGTCAAAAGACAAAATATATGTTATCACAATGCCAAACAATATTGAAAGGGATTAATAGCATTTCTTGACTTAGGCTGATATTTAAGTGTTTATGCAGTCCTATTTTTTCATGTACAAACTTAATGAAATGAGAGATATACATGTAAATTTAGTGTCATTGTTGTAAAAAAAGTGCATTTGAAAATGTTAAAATATAGTTTCAATGATACATTTTATATTTTTGTTTCCATTAGTACAGTAACCTTTGTTATAAGGAGTTATATACTGTATGATCAATATGTGTATATGAAACTTTTCTCTTAAATAAAATAATTGTTCATCAAGCACAAAAAAGTACTTGTATTATGACAAATATTTTGGTAAAGACACGCCAAGTTTTTATATAGTTTCAAACAATGTTGTAGATAGAAACAAGAACCTAATCAGTATACTTTCTCAAAGCACACTGTAATTCAACTTAAAATGTACCTCCCATAATGGTATGTGCAAAAGCTGCACTACTTTACAACTTATTTTTAGTGCACAAAGTTACTCTGCCTGCATTTGAAGAAAGCATTTAATAAGTACAATTATGGGGTATTTTCATTTAGTACATAGATGTGTTAATGTATTTGCAGTATACTTAGCATAAAATAAATGCATTTAAAATATATTTTAGTATATTTATTTTTTACTAGGGTAACGTTAAAACATCTTAAACTGTGTTCCGAAGATGAACGGAGGTCTTCTGAGTTTAGAACGTCATAAGGGTGAGTCATTAATGACATTATTTTCATTTTGGGGTGAACTACAGTATCCCTATTAAGTAGCCACGTGTTCCCTTTGGGGGCATGGGCAAAACAAAACAAACAAAAGCCGCTTATCCAGTATGTTAACACACACAGACAATGACGCCCCCCGCTGCAAAAACAAGCAGATTTCAACCGCAAAATGTACGGTTTTAAATATACAAAAACTGCTATCTCAAACATGCAGAGGCTTTTTCGTGATCTCAGCTAACAGATTCTACAAAAAAAATCACCAATTTTGAAAAAAGTTATTTCTCATTATCTCGAAAGTTGTGCTGCCGACTTGTGTCACTGGTTTCCGTGACGGGTCACATTTGTGCTTTTTTAATTAAAGCATTAACATTTTGTGTCCCATCTACTTGCATTATAACACATTATGGAGATGAAAGAGATATTGGGTGAACTATTTCTTTAAACACAGGCCACAAGGAGTTACACACTGGAAAATTGGCCAGAGATGCAGGGATTGTCTTTAGCCTTCCTAGGACCCTAAAGAAAAAAAAGGTGGGTTTGAAGAATGAATGAATATTTAAATCAATTCAATTTTATTATATAGCACTTATCACAATTGTTTAAAGAATCAACAGTAGATATCCTCCACACTGATCAAGAGACTAACCTTCTAATAGTGTGCTGTATTTTATATTAAATAAAAGCATCTACTGACTGACTACTTACATTTTGTCATTTAGCAGACACTTTTGTCCAAAGCGACTTACAAGTGAGGTAAACAATACAGTTAGACAGACCGATTCAGAACTCAAAATATGACTCTTGTTTTCCCAAGCAAGCACGTATAAGTGAATGTATTCTTTGTGGTGACTTACAAACTGTAGTTTAAGCTATAACCATAATCCATCATCACTTGTTTTTATGGAATAAAAGTGAGCAAAAGTGTTTGTTTACCACTCCAAGAGGACCATGGTGTTTCCAAACCCCTAAACGATCTGACCCATTGAGAGACAGCAGAAAAACCTTCACATCATTGATCACTCGAGTTGCTCTCTCTGGTCCTCTAATATCACATGATAGATGATCACTTCTATAGCACTAGTTAAAGCACACTATTAACTTTGGATTTAAAAATGGTAATGTAATTGATTCACCAATTGATTTATTGATGTTAATTCAAGTGTTGCACAAATTAATCACATTATAGAAATTAATTTACTATATTTTATGAGCTGTTGTGTGATTAACTAATGATATGAATTAATCAAGCTTAATAAGAATTCAAGCAGTATTGTTTTGCCAATTTGTCACTTGGTTAAAGGCAGGGTGAGTACGGACTTTGATTTACGAGGTTAGGGACTACTGTACTGCAGTATGGGAAAAAGTGTCTGCAACTCTAACACTTCTCTTATCACAAAACATATACTGTATGTGTGAACAAGAGCCCAGACAGGACACTGTATACAGATACTTCAGTTCCCAGGAACAGGGCCTATAAGGCCATCAGACACATGGTCTGGATGTGTGTTGGCCACTTAAGGTTTATTCTGCATCCATTCTGTGCAAAAGTGTAATACCATTTCTAAAAGGCATTATGTACGTATAGATAAAGCATGTTTTTATTTACTTCTCATAAGTATGTAAGAGAACATCTACCTGGAAGATGAGTGGACATGTAAATTAAAAACTAAAAGAATAAAAATCAAACAATTAAATCAACTAGATAGAAAAGTTCGTCGGAACAAACTTTATGTTGGCTTGAGAAAGCCTAGTCTGAGAGTAGAGTTTGACAACTTAGCATGAAGCTATCATGATTTAAGATAAAGCTAGCATGATTTAACATGAAGCGAACATGATTTAGCATGAAGCTAGCATGATTTAGCATGAAGCTAGCATGAAGCTAGCATAATTTAACATGAGGCTAGCATGATGATAGCATGATTAGCATAAAGCTAGCATGATGCTAGCATGATTAGCATGAAGCTAGTATGATGCTAGCATGATTAGCATGATGCTAGCATGATTAGCATGAAGCTAGCATGATGCTAGCATGATTAGCATGATGCTAACATGATTAGCATGAAGCTAGCATGATTAGCATGAAGCTAGCATGATTAGCATGAAGCTAGCATGATGTTAACATGATTAGCATGAAGCTAGTATGATTAGCATGAAGCTAGCATGATGCTAGCATGATTAGCATGAAGCTAGCATGAAGTTAGCATGATTAGCATGAAGCTAGCATGATGCTAGCATGATTAGCATGAAGCTAGCATGAAGTTAGCATGATAAGCATGAAGCTAGCATGAAGCTAGCATGATGCTAGCATGATTAGCCTGAAGCTAGCATGATGTTAGCATGATTAGCATGATGCTAGCATGATTAGCATGAAGCTAGCATGAAGATAGCATGATTAGCATGAAGCTAGCATGATGTTAGCATGAAGCTAGCATGATGTTAGCATGATTAGCATGAAGCTAGTATGATTAGCATGAAGCTAGCATGATGTTAGCATAATTAGCATGAAGCTAGCATGAAGCTAGCATGATGTTAGCATGATTAGCATGAAGCTAGCATGATGTTAGCATGATTAGCATGAAGTTAGCATGATGCTAGCATGATTAGCATGAAGCTAGCATGATGTTAGCATGATTAGCATGAAGCTAGTATGATTAGCATGAAGCTAGCATGATGTTAGCATAATTAGCATGAAGCTAGCATGATTAGCAGGAAGCTAGCATGAAGCTAACATTTATTGCGTTGCTAGGGTACTAAGTTTGGTTGCTAGGGAGAAAATTGCCATCCCATAATGATCACCCTTCAAGCCACAAGTAAAACGGTCCAACCCCCGTGTCTCTACAATGTTCTGATGCGGAGATATAAGGCTTTGTTTATTCCGTTGCTAGGGTACTAAGTTTGGTTGCTAGGGAGAAAATTGGCATCCCATAATGATCACACTTCAAGCCACAAGTAAAACGGTCCAACCCCCGTGTCTCTACAATGTTCTGATGCGGAGATATAAGGCTTTGTTTATTCCGTTGCTAGGGTACTAAGTTTGGTTGCTAGGGAGAAAATTGGTATCCCATAATGATTACACTTCAAGCCACAAGTAAAACGGTCCAACCCCTGTGTCTCTACGATGTTCAGATCCAGAGATATAAGGCTTTGTTTATTATGTTGCTAGGGTCTTCATATTTTGTTGCTAGGGGCGTGGCTTAATACCTCAATAAGAATCCCAAGAGACTGATTGGATGCCTGAGTAAAATGAGCCCACCCCTATGTCTCTATGACACTCTGGTGCAAAGATATCCATCTGGGCTTTTTATAATGGTAGTCTATGGGAGATGTTGCTAGGGTACCCAAAATTGTTGCTAGGGGCGTGGCTTAATAGCTCTGGGGTGATCCTAAGAGACTGATTGGATGCTTGAGTAAAATTAGCCCACCCCCATGTCTCTAAGACACTCTAAAGTGAAGATATTCCATCTGGGACGCTTTTATTCCCTTTTATGGGCATGTTTCCTGCCCCATTATAAGTCAATGGGAAATTTTGGGGGCCCCTTACACCCCAGGGGTACAGCTTACACCCCATTGTGAGGTATGTTCTTACAGAGCCTGTCAGCCTCCTTAAATGTGGTAAGCCACAAGTTTCTACAAGTTTCTCACTCGCAGCTATGACCCGTCAAAGTTTGTCTCAATGTTAAGTCAATGGAAATTTTGGGGTGTTTCAGCGCCCCGTTTAGGAATTCGGAAGGTCCCATCAGTTAGAAAAGATATAGCAACTCGAGTCAGATCAGACCGAAGGTATGTCCAAAGTTTGATGGCTGTAGCTTGAAAGCTCTAGGACGAGTTAGAGTTAGAAATTTTAGTCTCAGAAGAAAAAGAATAATAATAATAACTAGATAGGTACATTTCCTGAAGAAAATGTGAAGTGGTGCTTGCCGTGGCAAATTTCGGGGGACAATATATGATTATACTCCAAGCCAAAAGTAAAACAATTCAACCCACATGTCTCTACGATATTCTGATGCGAAGATATAAGGCTTTGTTTACTCTGTTGCTAGGGTACTGTATTTGGTTGCTAGGGAGAAAATTGGCATCCACTAGTGATTACACTCCGAGTCACGAGTCAAACGGTCCAAACCCCGTGTCTCTACGATGTTCTGATGCGGAGATATAAGGGTTTGTTTACTCTGTTGCTAGGGTACTGTATTTGGTTGCTAGGGAAAAAATGGCATCCACTAGTGATTACCCTCCGAGTCATGAGTCAAACGGTCCAACCCCTGTGTCTCTTCGATGTTCTGATGCGGAGATATAAGGCTTTGTTTACTCTGTTGCTAGGGTACTGTATTTGGTTGCTAAGGAAAAAAATGGCATCCACTAGTGATTACCCTCCGAGTCACGAGTCAAACGATCCAACCCCCGTGTCTCTACGATGTTCTGATGCGGAGATATAAGGCTTTGTTTACTCTGTTGCTAGGGTACTGTATTTGGTTGCTAGGGAAAAAAATGGCATCCACTAGTGATTACCCTCCGAGTCACGAGTCAAACGGTCCAACCCCCGTGTCTCTACGATGTTCTGATGCGGAGTTATAAGGCTTTGTTTACTCTGTTGCTAGGGTACTGTATTTGGTTGCTAGGGAAAAAAATGGCATCCACTAGTGATTACCCTCCGAGTCATGAGTCAAACGGTCCAACCCCCGTGTCTCTACGATGTTCTGATGCGGAGATATAAGGCTTTGTTTACTCTGTTGCTAGGGTACTGTATTTGGTTGCTAGGGAAAAAAATTGCATCCACTAGTGATTACCCTCCGAGTCATGAGTCAAAACGGTCCAACCCCCATGTCTCTACGATGTTCTGATGCGGAGATATAAGGCTTTGTTTACTCTGTTGCTAGGGTACTGTATTTGGTTGCTAGGGGCGTGGCTTGGGAGTGGCCAATTATGTGCCCAGTGATTACACTCCGAGTCACAAGTAAAACGGTCCAACCCCCGTGTCTCTACGATGTTCTGATGCGGAGATATAAGGCTTTGTTTACTCTGTTGCTAGGGTACTGTATTTGGTTGCTAGGGGCGTGGCTTGGGAGTGGCCAATGATGTGCCCAGTGATTACACTCCGAGTCACAAGTAAAATGGTCCAACCCCCGTGTCTCTACGATGTTCTGATGCGGAGATATAAGGCTTTGTTTATTCGGTTGCTAGGGTGCTCAAATTTGGTTGCTAGGGGCGTGGCTTAGTAAGTCTGTAAGGATCCTGAGAGACTGATTGGATGGCTGAGTAAAATGAGCCCACCCCCATGTCTCTATGACACTGTGGTGCAAAGATATCCATCCGGGCATTTTATAATGGCAGTCTATGGTATAGGTTGCTAGGGTGCCCAAAATGGTTGCTATGGTAACCTTACACCCCATTGTGGGGGACGTCCTGACAGAGTCTAGCACCCTCTTCAAATTTAGTAACCCACATGTTTCTATGAAATCCTGGCTCGGACCTATGACCCGTCAAAATTTTTGCAATGGTAAGTCTAAGGGATTTTGCCCCATTGACTTTTCATTGGGGCACTTTTGGGCACCTCTTACACCCCAGGGGTACAACTTACACCCCATTGTGATCCATGTTCTTACAGAGCCTACCACCCTCTTCAAATGTTGTAACCCACATGTTTCTACAAAATCCTCGAGCGGAGCTATGACTCGTCAAAGTTGGGCGCAATGTTAAGTCAATGGGATTTTTTGGGTGGTTTTTCGCCCCCCTTTCGGAAATCCTGCACCCGATCGCTTATAAAAGTCATAGCACACCTCTCCTCAATAAGCCGGTCGATTTGAGCCCTAATTTATGGGTCTACGACAAACCGTGTGGGACGAGTTACGCGCCGAAAAAGTGTGCAGACATAAGAATAATAAGATATAATAATAATAACTAGATAGGTACATTTCCTGAAGAAAATGTGAGTGGTGCTTGCCGTGGCAAGTTTCGGGGACAATTTATGATTATACTCCAAGCCAAAGGTAAAATGGTCCAACCCCCATGTCTCTACGATGTTCTGATGCGAAGATATAAGGCTTTGTTTATTCCGTTGCTAGGGTGTTCATATTTGGTTGCTAGGGGCGTGGCTTAACACCTCTTGGCATTAACTAGTGATTACCCTTCGAGTCACGAGTAAAACGGTCCAACCCCCGTGTCTCTACGATGTTCTGATGCAGAGATATAAGGCTTTGTTTATTCCGTTGCTAGGGTGCTCAAATTTGGTTGCTAGGGGCGTGGCTTGGGAGTGGCCAATGATTTGGCCAGTGATTACACCCCGAGTCACAAGTAATACGGTCCAACCCCTGTGTCTCTACGATGTTCTGATGTGGAGATATAAGGCTTTGTTTATTCCGTTGCTAGGTGTTCATATTTGGTTGCTAGGGGCGTGGCTTAACACCTCTTGGCTTCCACTAGTGATTACCCTTCGAGTCACGAGTAAAACGGTCCAACCCCCGTGTCTCTACGATGTTCTGATGCGACGTTATAAGGCTTTGTTTATTTGGTTGCTAGGGTGTTCATATTTGGTTGCTAGGGGCGTGGCTTAACACCTCTTTGCATTAACTAGTGATTACCCTTCGAGTCACGAGTAAAACGGTCCAACCCCCGTGTCTCTACGATGTTCTGATGCAGAGATATAAGGCTTTGTTTATTCCGTTGCTAGGGTGCTCAAATTTGGTTGCTAGGGGCGTGGCTTGGGAGTGGCCAATGATTTGGCCAGTGATTACACCCCGAGTCACAAGTAATACGGTCCAACCCCCGTGTCTCTACGATGTTCTGATGTGGAGATATAAGGCTTTGTTTATTCCGTTGCTAGGTGTTCATATTTGGTTGCTAGGGGCGTGGCTTAACACCTCTTGGCTTCCACTAGTGATTACCCTACGAGTCACGAGTAAAACGGTCCAACCCCCGTGTCTCTACGATGTTCTGATGCGACGTTATAAGGCTTTGTTTATTCGGTTGCTAGGGTGTTCATATTTGGTTGCTAGGGGCGTGGCTTAACACCTCTTGGCATTAACTAGTGATTACCCTTCGAGTCACGAGTAAAACGGTCCAACCCCCGTGTCTCTACGATGTTCTGATGCAGAGATATAAGGCTTTGTTTATTCCGTTGCTAGGGTGCTCAAATTTGGTTGCTAGGGGCGTGGCTTGGGAGTTGCCAATGATGTGCCCAATTGTTACACCCCTAGTCACAAGTAAACCGGTCCAACCCCCGTGTCTCTACGATGTTCTGATGCCGAGATATAACTGTTTGAATTTTATGTTGCTAGGGTGCTCAAAAGTGGTTGCTAGGGGCGTGGCTTAGTTAGTCTTTAAGGATCCTAAGATACTGATTGGATGCCTAAGTAAAATGAGCCCACCCCCATGTCTCTATGACACTGTGCTGCAAAGATATCCACCTGGGCATTTTATAATGGCAGTCTATGGGAGATGTTGCTAGGGTGCCCAAAACGGTTGCTAGGGTAACCTTACACCCCATTGTGGGGGACGTCCTGACAGAGTCTAGCACCCTCTTCAATTTTAGTAACCCACATGTTTCTATGAAATCCTCACTTGGACCTGTGACCTGTCAAATTTTTTTGGCAATGTTAGTCTATGGGATTTTCGCCCCATTGACTTTCCATTAGGGCACTTTTGGGCACCTCTTACACCCCAGGGGTACAACTTACACCCCAATGTGATCCATGTTCTTACAGAGCCTACCACCCTCTTCAAATGCTGTAACCCACATGTTTCTACAAAATCCTAGAGTGGAGCTATGACCTGCCAAAGTTCGACGCAATGTAAAGTCAATGGGACGTTTTCGGGAGGTTTTTCGCGCCCCTTTCGGAAATCCTGCACCCGATCGCTTATAAAAGTCATAGCACACCTCTCCTCAATAATCCGGTCGATTTGAGCCCTCTTTCATGGCACTAAGCCAAACCGTGCGAGACGAGTTACGCGCCGAAAAAGTGTCCAGAAAAAGAAGAATAATAATAACTAGATAGGTACATTTCCTGAAGAAAATGTGAGTGGTGCTTGCCGTGGCAAAATTCTGGGGACCATATATGATTATACTCCAAGCCAAAAGTTAAACGATCCAACTCCCGTGTCTGTACGATGTTCTGATGTGGAGATATAAGGCTGTGTTTATCCGGTTGCTAGGGTACTGTATTTGGTTGCTAGGGAAAAATTTGGCATCCCATAATGATTACCCTCCGAGTCATGAGTCAAACGGTCCAACCCCCGTGTCTCTACGATGTTCTGATGCGGAGATATAAGGCTTTGTTTATTCGGTTGCTAGGGTACTGTATTTGGTTGCTAGGGAAAATTTTGACATCCCATAGTGATTACCCTCCGAGTCATGAGTCAAACGGTCCAACCCCCGTGTCTCTACGATGTTCTGATGCGGAGATATAAGGCTTTGTTTACTCTGTTGCTAGGGTACTGTATTTGGTTGCTAGGGAAAAAATTGGCATCCCATAATGATTACACTCTGAGTCACGAGTCAAACGGTCCAACCCCCGTGTCTCTACGATGTTCTGATGCGGAGATATAAGGCTTTGTTTACTCTGTTGCTAGGGTACTGTATTTGGTTGCTAGGGAAAAAATTGGCATCCCATAATGATTACACTCTGAGTCACGAGTCAAACGGTCCAACCCCCATGTCTCTACGATGTTCTGATGCGGAGATATAAGGCTTTGTTTACTCTGTTGCTAGGGTACTGTATTTGGTTGCTAAGGAAAAAATTGGCATCCCATAATGATTACACTCTGAGTCACGAGTCAAACGGTCCAACCCCCATGTCTCTACGATGTTCTGATGCGGAGATATAAGGCTTTGTTTACTCTGTTGCTAGGGTACTGTATTTGGTTGCTAGGGAAAAAATTGGCATCCAATAGTGATTACACTCTGAGTCACGAGTCAAACGGTCCAACCCCCATGTCTCTACGATGTTCTGATGCGGAGATATAAGGCTTTGTTTACTCTGTTGCTAGGGTACTGTATTTGGTTGCTAGGGAAGTAATTGGCATCCCATAATGATTACACTCAGAGTCATGAGTCAAACGGTCCAACCCCCGTGTCTCTACGATGTTCTGATGCGGAGATATAAGGCTTTGTTTACTCTGTTGCTAGGGTACTGTATTTGGTTGCTAGGGAAAAAATTGGCATCCCATAATGATTACACTCAGAGTCACGAGTCAAACGGTCCAACCCCCGTGTCTCTACGATGTTCGGATGCTGAGATATAACTGTTTGAATTTTATGTTGCTAGGGTGCTGAAAAGTGGTTGCTAGGGGCGTGGCTTAGTAAGTCTTTAAGGATCCTGAGAAACTGATTGGATGCCTGAGTAAAATGAGCCCACCCCCATGTCTCTATGACACTCAGGTGCAAAGATATCCATCTGGGCATTTTATAATGGCAGTCTATGGGAGATGTTGCTAGGGTGGCCAAAATTGTTGCTAGGGGCGTGGCTTAATAGCTCTGAGATGATCCTGAGAGACTGATTGGATGCCGGAGTGAAATGAGCCCACCCACTTGTCTGTAGGACATTGTAAAGCGAAGATATCCCAGCTGGAACTTTTTTATTTCCTTATATGGGCATGTTTCCTGCCCCATTATAAGTCAATGGGAATTTTTGGGTGCCTCTTACACCCCAGGGGTACAACTTACACCCCATTGTGATCCATATTCTTACAGAGCCTACCACCCTCTTCAAATGTTGTAACCCACATGTTTCTATAAAATCCTCTAGCGGAGCTATGACCTGTCAAATTTGGGCGCAATGTTAAGTCAATGGGATTTTTCGGGTGGTTTTTTGCCCCCCTTTCAGAAATCCTGCACCCGATCCCTTATAAAAGTCATAGCACACCTCTCCTCAATAATCCGGTCGATTTGAGCCCTCTTTCGTGGGACTACGTTAAACCGTGCGGGACGAGTTACGCGCCGAAAAAGTGTCCAGAAAAAGAAGAATAATAATTATAAATAATAAGTATGAGCAATAGTAATAGTGATGCCTTGCATAAATGCAAGCACCACTAATAAATAATAAGTATGAGCAATAGTAATAGTGATGCCTTGCATAAATGCAAGCACCACTAATAACTAGATATTAAAGTTTGAAGACAAACTTTATGTTGGCTTGAAAAAGCGTAGCCTGAACGTTTAAAACGGATTGACAGAAGTTTAGTTTAGTAGGCTATCTGGCAGTTAGTATGTTTAAGTATAAAGCTAACATGATTAGCATGAAGCTAGCATGAAGCTACCATGATTAGCATGAAGCTAGCATGATGCTAGCATGATTAGCATGAAGCTAGCATGATGCTAGCATGATTAGCATGAAGCTACCATGATGCTAGCATGAAGCTAGCATGATTAGCATGAAGCTAGCATGATGTTACCATGATTAGCATGAAGCTAGCATGATGCTAGCATGATTAGCATGAAGCTAGCATGATGCTAGCATGATTAGCATGAAGCTAGCATGATTAGCATGTAGCTAGCATGATGTTAGCATGATTAGCATGTAGCTAGCATGAAGCTAGCATGATGCTAGCATGATTAGCATGAAGCTAGCATGATACTAGCATGATTAGCATGAAGCTAGCATGATGCTAGCATGATTAGCATGAAGCTAGCATGATGCTAGCATGATTAGCATGAAGCTAGCATGGTGCTAGCATGATGTTAGCATGATTAGCATGAAGCTAGCATGATGCTAGCATGATTAGCATGAAGCTAGCATGATTAGCATGAAGCTAGCATGATGCTAGCATGATTAGCATGTAGCTAGCATGAAGCTAGCATGAAGCTAGCATGATGCTAGCATGATTAGCATGAAGCTAGCATGATGCTAGCATGATTAGCATGATGCTAGCATGATTAGCATGAAGCTAGCATGATGCTAGCATGATTAGCATGTAGCTAGCATGATGCTAGCATGATTAGCATGAAGCTAGCATGATGCTAGCATGATTAGCATGAAGCTAGCATGATGCTAGCATTATTAGCATGAAGCTAGCATGATGCTAGCATGATTAGCATGAAGCTAGCATGATTAGCATGAAGCTAGCATGATGCTAGCATTATTAGCATGAAGCTAGCATGATGCTAGCATGATTAGCATGAAGCTAGCATGAAGCTAGCATGATGCTAGCATGATTAGCATGAAGCTAGCATGATGCTAGCATGATTAGCATGAAGCTAGCATGATTAGCATGAAGCTAGCATGATGCTAGCATGATTAGCATGTAGCTAGCATGATGTTAGCATGATTAGCATGAAGCTAGCATGAAGCTAGCATGATGCTAGCATGATTAGCATGAAGCTAGCATGATTAGCATGAAGCTAGCATGATGCTAGCATGATTAGCATGTAGCTAGCATGATGTTAGCATGATTAGCATGAAGCTAGCATGAAGCTAGCATGATGCTAGCATGATGCTAGCATGATTAGCATGAAGCTAGCATGATGCTAGCATGATTAGCATGAAGCTAGCATGATTAGCATGAAGCTAGCATGATGCTAGCATGATTAGCATGTAGCTAGCATGAAGCTAGCACGATTAGCATGAAGCTAGCATGATGCTAGCACGATTAGCATGAAGCTAGCATAAAGCTAGCATGATTAGCATGAAACTAGCATGATTCTAGCATGATTAGCATGAAGCTAGCATAATGCTAGCATGATTAGCATGAAGCTAGCATGATGCTAGCATGATTAGCATGAAGCTAGCATGAAACTAGCAAGATTAGCATGAAGCTAGCATGAAGCTAGCATGAGAATAGCATGATTAGCATGAAGCTAGCATGATTTAACGTGAAGCTAGCATGATTAGCATGATGCTAGCATGATTAGCATTAAGCTAGCACTATTTAGCGTGCAGCTAACAAGATTTAACATGAAGTTAGCATGATTTAGCATGAAGTTAGCAAGATTTATTATGAAATTAGCATAAAGCTAGCATGAAACTAGCATGAAGCTAGTATGACTTAGCATGGAGCTAGCATTAAGCTAACATGACCCAAAGACCCAACCCCCATGTCTCTATGATGTTCAGATCCAGAGATATAAGGCTTTGTTTATTATGTTGCTAGGGTGCTCAAATTGGTTGCTAGGGGCGTGGTTTAATACCTCAGTAGGAATCCTAAGAGACTGATTGGATGCCTGAGTAAAATGAGCCCACCCCTATGTCTCTATGACACTCTGGTGTAAAGATATCCATCTGGGCTTTTTATAATGGTAGTCTATGGGAGATGTTGCTAGGGTACCCAAAATTGTTGCTAGGGGCGTGGCTTAATAGCTCTGGGGCGATCCTAAGAGACTGATTGGATGACTGAGTAAAATGAGCCCACCCCCATGTCTATACGACACTCTAAAGTGAAGATATTCCATCTGGGACGCTTTTACTCCCTTATATGGGCATATTTCCTGCCCCATTATAAGTCAATGGGAAATTTTGGGGGCCTCTTACACCCCAGGGGTACAGCTTACACCTTAATGTGATGTATGTTCTTACAGAGCCTGTCAGCCTCCTTAAATGTGGTAAGCCACAAGTTTCTACAAGTTTCTCACTCGCAGCTATGGCCCGTCAAAGTTTGTCTCCATGTTAAGTAAATGGGAAATTTGGGGTGTTTGAGCGCCCCGTTTAGGAATTCGGAAGGTCCCATCAGTTAGAAAAGATATAGCACACTAAGTCAGACCAGTCTGAAGGTCCGTGGAAAATTTGGTGCATGTAGCTTGAAAGCTCTAGGACGAGTTAGTGTCCAAAATTTTGGGGTGCTAAGAAGAATAATAATAATAACTAGATATTAAAGTTTGAAGACAAACTTTATGTTGGCTTGAAAAAGCGTAGCCTGAACGTTTAAAACGGATTGACAGAAGTTTAGTTTAGTAGGCTATCTGGCAGTTAGTATGTTTAAGTATGAAGCTAACATGATTAGCATGAAGCTAGCATGAAGCTAACATGATTAGCCTGAAGCTAGCATGATGCTAGCATGATTAGCATGAAGCTAGCATGATGCTAGCATGATTAGCATGAAGTTAGCATGATGCTAGCATGATTAGCATGAAGCTAGCATGATGCTAGCATGATAAGCATGAAGCTACCATGATGCTAGCATGAAGCTATCATGATTAGCATGAAGCTAGCATGAAGCTAGCATGATTAGCATGTAGCTAGCATGATGTTAGCATGATTAGTATGTAGCTAGCATGAAGCTAGCATGATGTTAGCATGATTAGCATGAAGCTAGCATGATGCTAGCATGATTAGCATGAAGCTAGCATGATTAGCATGTAGCTAGCATGATGCTAGCATGATTAGCATGAAGTTAGCATGATGCTAGCATGATTAGCATGAAGCTAGCATGATGTTAGCATGATTAGCATGTAGCTAGCATGATGTTAGCATGATTAGTATGTAGCTAGCATGAAGCTAGCATGATGTTAGCATGATTAGCATGAAGCTAGCATGATGCTAGCATGATTAGCATGAAGCTAGCATGATTAGCATGTAGCTAGCATGATGCTAGCATGATTAGCATGTAGCTAGCATGAAGCTAGCATGAAGCTAGCATGATGCTAGCATGATTAGCATGAAGCTAGCATGATGCTAGCATGATGCTAGCATGATTAGCATGAAGCTAGCATGATGCTAGCATGATTAGCATGAAGCTAGCATGATTAGCATGAAGCTAGCATGATGCTAGCATGATTAGCATGTAGCTAGCATGAAGCTAGCATGAAGCTAGCATGATGCTAGCATGATTAGCATGAAACTAGCATGATGCTAGCATGATTAGCATGAAGCTAGCATGATGCTAGCATGATGCTAGCATGATTAGCATGAAGCTAGCATGATTAGCATGAAGCTAGCATGATGTTAGCATGATTAGCATGTAGCTAGCATGAAGCTAGCATGATTAGCATGAAGCTAGCATGAAGCTAACATGATTAGCCTGAAGCTAGCATGATGGTAGCATGATTAGCATGAAGCTAGCATGATGCTAGCATGATTAGCATGAAGTTAGCATGATGCTAGCATGATTAGCATGAAGCTAGCATGATGCTAGCATGATAAGCATGAAGCTACCATGATGCTAGCATGAAGCTATCATGATTAGCATGAAGCTAGCATGATTAGCATGTAGCTAGCATGATGTTAGCATGATTAGTATGTAGCTAGCATGAAGCTAGCATGATGTTAGCATGATTAGCATGAAGCTAGCATGATGCTAGCATGATTAGCATGAAGCTAGCATGATTAGCATGTAGCTAGCATGATGCTAGCATGATTAGCATGAAGTTAGCATGATGCTAGCATGATTAGCATGAAGCTAGCATGATGTTAGCATGATTAGCATGTAGCTAGCATGATGTTAGCATGATTAGTATGTAGCTAGCATGAAGCTAGCATGATGTTAGCATGATTAGCATGAAGCTAGCATGATGCTAGCATGATTAGCATGAAGCTAGCATGATGCTAGCATGATGCTAGCATGATTAGCATGAAGCTAGCATGATGCTAGCATGATTAGCATGAAGCTAGCATGATTAGCATGAAGCTAGCATGATGCTAGCATGATTAGCATGTAGCTAGCATGAAGCTAGCATGAAGCTAGCATGTTGCTAGCATTATTAGCATGAAACTAGCATGATGCTAGCATGATTAGCATGAAGCTAGCATGATGCTAGCATGATGCTAGCATGATTAGCATGAAGCTAGCATGATTAGCATGAAGCTAGCATGATGTTAGCATGATTAGCATGTAGCTAGCATGAAGCTAGCATGATTAGCATGAAGCTAGCATAAAGCTAGCATGATTAGCATGAAACTAGCATGATTCTAGCATGATTAGCATGAAGCTAGCATCATGCTAGCATGATTAGCATGAAGCTAGCATGATGCTAGCATGATTAGCATGAAGCTAGCATGAAACTAGCAAGATTAGCATGAAGCTAGCATGAAGCTAGCACGAGGCTTGCATGATTAACATGAAGTTAGCATGAGAATAGCATGATTAGCATGAAGCTAGCATGATTTAACGTGAAGCTAGCATGATTAGCATGATGCTAGCATGATTAGCATTAAGCTAGCACTATTTAGCGTGCAGCTAACAAGATTTAACATGAAGTTAGCATGATTTAGCATGAAGTTAGCAAGATTTATTATGAAATTAGCATAAAGCTAGCATGAAACTAGCATGAAGCTAGTATGACTTAGCATGGAGCTAGCATGAAGCTAACATGACCCAAAGACCTAACCCCCATGTCTCTAAGATGTTCAGATCCAGAGATATAAGGCTTTGTTTATTATGTTGCTAGGGTCTTCATATTTTGTTGCTAGGGGCGTGGCTTAATACCTCAATAAGAATCCTAAGAGACTGATTGGATGCCTGAGTAAAATGAGCCCACCCCTATGTCTCTATGACACTCTGGTGTAAAGATATCCATCTGGGCTTTTTATAATGGTAGTCTATGGGAGATGTTGCTAGGGTACCCAAAATTGTTGCTAGGGGCGTGGCTTAATAGCTCTGGGGCGATCCTAAGAGACCTATTGGATGACTGAGTAAAATGAGCCCACCCCCATGTCTCTACGACACTCTAAAGTGAAGATATTCCATCTGGGACGCTTTTACTCCCTTATATGGGCATGTTTCCTGCCCCATTATAAGTCAATGGGAAATTTTGGGGGCCTCTTACACCCCAGGGGTACAGCTTACACCTTAATGTGATGTATGTTCTTACAGAGCCTGTCAGCCTCCTTAAATGTGGTAAGCCACAAGTTTCTACAAGTTTCTCACTCGCAGCTATGGCCCGTCAAAGTTTGTCTCCATGTTAAGTAAATGGGAAATTTGGGGTGTTTGAGCGCCCCGTTTAGGAATTCGGAAGGTCCCATCAGTTAGAAAAGATATAGCACACTAAGTCAGACCAGTCTGAAGGTCCGTGGAAAATTTGGTGCATGTAGCTTGAAAGCCCTAGGACGAGTTAGTGTCAGAAATTTTGGGGTGCTAAGAAGAATAATAATAATAAGATATAAGTTTAAAAGCAATAACAATATGTTGGCTTTTTCAAGCCAACATAATAACTAGATAGGTACATTTCCTGAAGAAAATGTGAGTGGTGCTTGCCGTGGCAAATTTCAGGGGACAATTTATGATTATACTCCAAGCCAAAAGTAAAACGGTCCAACCCCCGTGTCTCTACGATGTTCTGAAGCAGAGATATAAGGCTTTGTTTACTCTGTTGCTAGGGTACTGTATTTGGTTGCTAGGGGAAAAAATGGCATCCACTAGTGATTACCCTCTGAGTCACGAGTCAAACGGTCCAACCCCCATGTCTTTACGATGTTCTGATGCGGAGTTATAAGGCTTTGTTTACTCTGTTGCTAGGGTACTGTATTTGGTTGCTAGGGGCGTGGCTTGGGAGTGGCCAATGATGTGCCTAGTGATTACACTCCGAGTCACAAGTAAAACGGTCCAACCCCCGTGTCTCTACGATGTTCTGATGTGGAGATATAAGGCTTTGTTTACTCTGTTGCTAGGGTACTGTATTTGGTTGCTAGGGGCGTGGCTTGGGAGTGGCCAATGATGTGCCTAGTGATTACACTCCGAGTCACAAGTAAAACGGTCCAACCCCCGTGTCTCTACGATGTTCTGATGCGGAGATATAAGGCTTTGTTTACTCTGTTGCTAGGGTACTGTATTTGGTTGCTAGGGGCGTGGCTTGGGAGTGGCCAATTATGTGCCCAGTGATTACACTCCGAGTCACAAGTAAAACGGTCCAACCCCCGTGTCTCTACGATGTTCTGATGCGGAGATATAAGGCTTTGTTTACTCTGTTGCTAGGGTACTGTATTTGGTTGCTAGGGGCGTGGCTTGGGAGTGGCCAATGATGTGCCCAGTGATTACACTCCGAGTCACAAGTAAAACGGTCCAAACCCCGTGTCTCTACGATGTTCTGATGCGGAGATATAAGGCTTTGTTTATTCGGTTGCTAGGGTGCTCAAATTTGGTTGCTAGGGGCGTGGCTTGGGAGTGGCCAATGATGTGCCCAATTGTTACACCCCTAGTCACAAGTAAAACGGTCCAACCCCCGTGTCTCTACGATGTTCTGATGCCGAGATATAACTGTTTGTATTTTATGTTGCTAGGGTGCTCAAAAGTGGTTGCTAGGGGCGTGGCTTAGTAAGTCTGTAAGGATCCTGAGAGACTGATTGGATGCCTGAGTAAAATGAGCCCACCCCCATGTCTCTATGACACTGTGGTGCAAAGATATCCATCCGGGCATTTTATAATGGCAGTCTATGGTATAGGTTGCTAGGGTGCCCAAAATGGTTGCTATGGTAACCTTACACCCCATTGTGGGGGACGTCCTGACAGAGTCTAGCACCCTCTTCAAATTTAGTAACCCACATGTTTCTATGAAATCCTGGCTCGGACCTATGACCCGTCAAAATTTTTGCAATGGTAAGTCTATGGGATTTTGCCCCATTGACATTTCATTGGGGCACTTTTGGGCACCTCTTACACCCCAGGGGTACAACTTACACCCCATTGTGATCCATGTTCTTACAGAGCCTACCACCCTCTTCAAATGTTGTAACCCACATGTTTCTACAAAATCCTCGAGCGGAGCTATGACTCGTCAAAGTTGGGCGCAATGTTAAGTCAATGGGATTTTTTGGGTGGTTTTTCGCCCCCCTTTCGGAAATCCTGCACCCGATCGCTTATAAAAGTCATAGCACACCTCTCCTCAATAAGCCGGTCGATTTGAGCCCTAATTTATGGGTCTACGACAAAGCGTGCGGGACGAGTTACGCGCCGAAAAAGTGTCCAGAAAAAGAAGAATAATAATAATAATAACTAGATAGGTACATTTCCTGAAGAAAATGTGAGTGGTGCTTGCCGTGGCAAGTTTCGTGGGACAATTTATGATTATACTCCAAGCCAAAAGTCAAACGATCCAACCCCCGTGTCTCTACGATGTTCTTATGCGGAGATATAAGGCTTTGTTTACTCTGTTGCTAGGGTACTGTATTTGGTTGCTAGGGAAAAAAATGGCATCCACTAGTGATTACCCTCCGAGTCACGAGTCAAACGGTCCAACCCCCGTGTCTCTACGATGTTCTGATGCGGAGATATAAGGCTTTGTTTACTCTGTTGCTAGGGTACTGTATTTGGTTGCTAGGGAAAAAAATTGCATCCACTAGTGATTACCCTCCGAGTCATGAGTCAAACGGTCCAACCCCCGTGTCTCTACGATGTTCTGATGCGGAGATATAAGGCTTTGTTTACTCTGTTGCTAGGGTACTGTTTTTGGTTGCTAGGGAAAAAAATGGGATCCACTAGTGATTACCCTCCGAGTCACGAGTCAAACGGTCCAAACCCCATGTCTCTACGATGTTCTGATGCGGAGATATAAGGCTTTGTTTACTCTGTTGCTAGGGTACTGTATTTGGTTGCTAGGGAAAAAAATGGCATCCACTAGTGATTACCCTCCGAGTTATGAGTCAAACGGTCCAACCCCCATGTCTCTACGATGTTCTGATGCAACGATATAAGGCTTTGTTTACTCTGTTGCTAGGGTACTGTATTTGGTTGTTTAGGGGCGTGGCTTGGGAGTGGCCAATGATGAGCCCAGTGATTACACTCCGAATCACAAGTAAAACGGTCCAACCCCCGTGTCTCTACGATGTTCTGATGCGGAGATATAAGGCTTTGTTTACTCTGTTGCTAGGGTACTGTATTTGGTTGCTAGGGGCGTGGCTTGGGAGTGGCCAATGATGTGCCCAGAGATTACACTCCGAGTCACAAGTAAAACGGTCCAACCCCCGTGTCTCTACGATGTTCTGATGTGGAAATATAAGGCTTTGTTTACTCTGTTGCTAGGGTACTGTATTTGGTTGCTAGGGGCGTGGCTTGGGAGTGGCCAATGATGTGCCCAGTGATTACACTCCGAGTCACAAGTAAAACGGTCCAAACCCCGTGTCTCTACGATGTTCTGATGCGGAGATATAAGGCTTTGTTTATTCGGTTGCTAGGGTGCTCAAATTTGGTTGCTAGGGGCGTGGCTTGGGAGTGGCCAATGATGTGCCCAATTGTTACACCCCTAGTCACAAGTAAAACGGTCCAACCCCCGTGTCTCTAAGATTTTCTGATGCCGAGATATAACTGTTTGTATTTTATGTTGCTAGGGTGCTCAAAAGTGGTTGCTAGGGGCGTGGCTTAGTAAGTCTGTAAGGATCCTGAGAGACTGATTGGATGCCTGAGTAAAATGAGCCCACCCCCATGTCTCTATGACACTGTGGTGCGAAGATATCCATCTAGGCATTTTATAATGGCAGTCAATGGTATAGGTTGCTAGGGTGCCCAAAATGGTTGCTATGGTAACCTTACACCCCATTGTGGGGTACGTCCTGACAGAGTCTAGCACCTTTTTCAAATTTAGTAACCCACATGTTTCTATGAAATCCTGGCTCGGACCTATGACCCGTCAAAATTTTTGCAATGGTAAGTCTATGGGATTTTGCCCCATTGACTTTTCATTGGGACACTTTTGGGCACCTCTTACACCCCAGGGGTACAACTTACACCCCATTGTGATCCATGTTCTTAAAGAGCCTACCACCCTCTTCAAATGTTGTAACCCACATGTTTCTACAAAATCCACGAGCGGAGCTATGACCCATCAAAGTTGGGCCCAATGTTAAGTCAATGGGATTTTTGGGGTGGTTTTACGCCCCCCTTTCGGAAATCCTGCACCCGATCCCTTATAAAAGTCATAGCACACCTCTCCTCAATAATCCGGTCGATTTGAGCCCTCTTTCATGGGTCTACAACAAAGCGTGCGGGACGAGTTAATCGCCGAAAAAAGTGTCCGGATGTAAGAATAAAATATAATAATAATAATAATATCCCTGAGCAATAGTAATAGTGATGCTTTGCATAAATGCAAGCACCACTAATAATAATAATAATAACTAGATAGGTACATTTCCTGAAGAAAATGTGAAGTGGTGCTTGCCGTGGCAAATTTCGAGTGACAATTTGTGATTGTACTCCAAGCCAAAAGAAAAATGGTCCAACCCCCGTGTCTCTACGATGTTCTGATGCAGAGATATAAGGCTTTGTTTATTTGGTTGCTAGGGTACTGTATTTGGTTGCTAGGGAAAAAAATTGGCATCCACTAGTGATTACACTCCGAGTCACGAGTCAAACGGTCCAACCCCCGTGTCTCTACGATGTTCTGATGCAGAGATATAAGGCTTTGTTTACTCCGTTGCTAGGGTGTTCATATTTGGTTGCTAGGGGCGTGGCTAAACACCTCTTGGCATCCACTAGTGATTACCCTTCAAGTCAAGATGTAAAACGGTCCAACCACCGTGTCTCTACGATGTTCTGATGTGGAGATATTAGGCTTTGTTTATTCGGTTGCTAGGGTACTGTATTTGGTTGCTAGGGAAAAAAATGGCATCCACTAGTGATTACACTTCGAGTCACGAGTCAAACGGTCCAACCCCCGTGTCTCTACGATGTTCTGATGTGGAGAAATAAGGCTTTGTTTATTCCGTTGCTAGGTGTTCATATTTGGTTGCTAGGGGCGTGGCTTAACACCTCTTGGCTTGCACTAGTGATTACCCTTCGAGTCACGAGTAAAACGGTCCAACCCCCGTGTCTCTACGATGTTCTGATGCAGAGATATAAGGCTTTGTTTATTCCGTTGCTAGGGTGTTCATATTTGGTTGCTAGGGGCGTGGCTTAACACCTCTTGGCATCCACTAGTGATTACACTTCGAGTCACGAGTCAAACGGTCCAACCCCCGTGTCTCTACGATGTTCTGATGTGGAGATATAAAGCTTTGTTTATTCCGTTGCTAGGTGTTCATATTTGGTTGCTAGGGGCGTGGCTTAACACCTCTTGGCTTCCACTAGTGATTACCCTTCGAGTCACGAGTAAAACGGTCCAACCCCCGTGTCTCTACGATGTTCTAATGCGAAGATATAAGGCTTTGTTTATTCCGTTGCTAGGGTGTTCATATTTGGTTGCTAGGGGCGTGGCTTAACACCTCTTGGCATCCACTAGTGATTACCCTTCGAGTCACGAGTAAAACGGTCCAACCCCCGTGTCTCTACGATGTTCTGATGCGAAGATATAAGGCTTTGTTTACTCTGTTGCTAGGGTGTTCATATTTGGTTGCTAGGGGCGTGGCTTAACACCTCTTGGCATCAATTAGTGATTACCCTTCAAGTCACGAGTACAACGGTCCAACCCCCATGTCTCTACGATGTTCTGATGCAGAGATATAAGGCTTTGTTTATTCCGTTGCTAGGGTGCTCAAATTTGGTTGCTAGGGGCGTGGCTTGGGAGTGGCCAATGATGTGGCCAGTGATTACACTCCGAGTCACAAGTAATATGGTCCAACCCCCGTGTCTCTACGATGTTCTGATTCCGAGATATAACTGTTTGAATTTTATGTTGCTAGGGTGCTAAAAAGTGGTTGCTAGGGGCGTGGCTTAATCCATCTGTCAGGATCCTGAGAGACTGATTGGATGCCTGAGTAAAATGAGCCCACCCCCATGTCTCTATGACACTGTGGTGCAAAGATATCCATCTGGGCATTTTATAATGGCAGTCTATGGTATAGGTTGCTAGGGTGCCCAAAATGGTTGCTATGGTAACCTTACACCCCATTGTGGGGGACGTCCTGACAGAGTTGAGCACCCTTTTCAAATTTAGTAACCCACATGTTTCTATGAAATCCTGGCTCAGACCTATGACCCGTCAAAATTTTTGCAATGGTAAGTCTATGGGATTTTGCCCCATTGACTTTTCATTGGGCATTTTTGGGCACCTCTTACACCCCAGGGGTACAACTTACACCCCATTGTGATGTATGTTCTTAGAGAGCCTACCACCCTCTTCAAATGTTGTAACCCACATGTTTCTACAAAATCCTCGAGCGGAGCTATGACTCGTCAAAGTTGGGCGCAATGTTAAGTCAATGGGATTTTTCGGGTGGTTTTTCGCCCCCCTTTCAGAAATCCTGCACCCGATCGCTTATAAAAGTCATAGCACACCTCTCCTCAATAATCCGGTCGATTTGAGCCTTCTTTCATGGGACTACGTTAAACCGTGCGGGACGAGTTACGCGCCGAAAAAGTGTCCAGAAAAAGAAGAATAATAATAATAAGTATGGGGAATAATAATAGTGATGCCTTGCATAAATGCAAGCACCACTAATAAGTATGCAAGATAGTAATAGTGATGCCTTGCATAAATGCAAGCACCACTAATAATATCTTTGAGGAATAGTAATAGTGATGCTTTGCATAAATGCAAGCACCACTAACTAGATAGGTACATTTCCTGAAGAAAATGTGAAGTGGTGCTTGCCGTGGCAAATTTCGGGGGACAATATATGATTATACTCCAAGCCAAAAGTAAAACAATTCAACCCACATGTCTCTACGATATTCTAATGCGAAGATATAAGGCTTTGTTTATTCGGTTGCTAGGGTACTGTATTTGGTTGCTAGGGACAAAATTGGCATCCACTAGTGATTACACTCCGAGTCACAAATCAAACGGTCCAAACCCCGTGTCTCTACGATGTTCTGATGCGGAGATATAAGGGTTTGTTTACTCTGTTGCTAGGGTACTGTATTTGGTTGCTAGGGAAAAAATGGCATCCACTAGTGATTACCCTCCGAGTCATGAGTCAAACGGTCCAACCCCCGTGTCTCTACGATGTTCTGATGCGGAGATATAAGGCTTTGTTTACTCTGTTGCTAGGGTACTGTATTTGGTTGCTAAGGAAAAAAATGGCATCCACTAGTGATTACCCTCCGAGTCACGAGTCAAACGATCCAACCCCCGTGTCTCTACGATGTTCTGATGCGGAGATATAAGGCTTTGTTTACTCTGTTGCTAGGGTACCGTATTTGGTTGCTAGGAAAAAAATTGGCATCCCATAATGATTACACTCCGAGTCACGAGTCAAACGGTCCAACCCCCGTGTCTCTACGATGTTCTGATGCGGAGATAATGAAGCTAGCATGATTAGCATGAAGCGAGCATGATTAGCATGAAGCTAGCATGATTAGCATGAAGTTAGCATGATTACCATGAAGCTAACATGAAGCTAGCATGATTAACATTAAGCATGATTAACATTAGCATGATTACCATGAAGTTAGCATGAAGCTAGCATGATTACCATGAAGTTAACATGAAGCTAGCATGATTAGCATGAAGCTAGCAGGAAGCTAGCATGATGCTAACATGATTAGCATGAAGTTAGCATGAAGCTAGCATGATGCTAGCATGATTTGCATGATGCTACCACGATTAGCATGAAGCTAGCATGAAGCTACCATGATTAGCATGAAGCTAGCATGAAGCTAGCATGATTAGCATGAAGCTAGCATGATGCTAGCATGAAGCTAGCATGATTAGCATGAAGCTAGCATGATTAGCATGAAGTTAGCATGATGCTAGCATGATGCTAACATGAAGTTAGCATTATTAGCATGAAGCTAACATGATTAGCATGAAGCTAGCATGATGCTAGTATGATTAGCATGAAGCTAGCATGATGTTAGCATGATTAGCATGAAGCTAACATGATTAGCATGAAGCTAGCATGAAGCTACCATGATTAGCATGAAGCTAGCATGAAGCTAGCATGATTAGCATGAAGCTAGCATGAAGCTAGCATGAAGCTAGCATGATTAGCATGAAGTTAGCATGATGCTAGCATGATGCTAACATGAAGTTAGCATTATTAGCATGAAGCTAACATGATTAGCATGAAGCTAGCATGATGCTAGTATGATTAGCATGAAGCTAGCATGATGTTAGCATGATTAGCATGAAGCTAACATGATTAGCATGAAGCTAGCATGATGCTAGCATGATTAGCATGAAGCTAGCATGATGGTAGCATGATTAGCATGAAGCTAGCATGAAGCTAGCATGATTTGCATGAAGCTAGCATGATGCTAGCATGATTAGCATGAAGCTAGCATGATGCTAGCATGATTAGCATGAAGCTAGCATGATGCTAGCATGATTAGCATGAAGCTAGCATGATAAGCATGAAGCTAGCATGAAGCTAGAATGATTAGCATGAAGCTAACATGATTAGCATGAAGCTAGCATGAGGTTAGCATGATTAACATGAAGCTAGCATGATTAACATGAAGCTAACATGATTAGCATGAAGCTAGCATGATGCTAACATGAATTAGCATGAAGCTAGCATGATGGTAACATGAATTAGCATGAAGCTAGCATGAATTAGCATAAAGCTACCATTATGCTAACATGAATTAGCATGAAGCTAACATGAATTAGCATGAAGTTAGCATGATGCTAACATGAATTAACATAAAGTTAGCATGAAGCTAACATGAATTAGCATAAAGCTAGCACGATGTTAACATGAATTAGCATGAAGCTAGCACAATGCTAAAATGAAGAAGCATGAAGCTAGCATTATGTTAACATGAATTAGCATGAAGCTAGCATGATGCTAACATAAATTAGCATGAAGCTAGCATGATGCTAACATAAATAAGCATCAAGCTAGCATGATGCTAACATTATTTAACATGAAGTTAGCAAGATATATTATGAAATTAGCATAAAGCTAGCATGAAACTAGCATGAAGCTAGTATGACCTAGCATGAAGCTAGCATGAAGCTAACATGACCCAAACACCCAACCCCCATGTCTCTATGATGTTCGGATCCAGAGATATAAGGCTTTGTTTATTCCGTTGCTAGGGTGTTCATATTTGGTTGCTAGGGGCGTGGCTTAACACCTCTTGGCATTAACTAGTGATTACCCTTCGAGTCACGAATAAAACGGTCCAACCCCCGTGTCTCTACGATGTTCTGATGCGGAGATATAAGGCTTTGTTTATTCAGTTGCTAGGGTGCTCAAATTTGGTTGCTAGGGGCGTGGCTTGGGAGTGGCCAATGATGTGCCCAATTGTTACACGCCTAGTCACAAGTAAAACGGTCCAACCCCCGTGTCTCTACGATGTTCTGATGCCGAGATATAACTGTTTGAATTTTATGTTGCTAGGGTGATCAAAAGTGGTTGCTAGGGGCGTGGCTTAGTAAGTCTTTAAGGATCCTGAGAGACTGATTGGATGCTTGAGTAAAATGAGCCCACCCCCATATCTCTATGACACTGTGGTGCAAAGATATCCATCTGGGCATTTTATAATGGCACTCTATGGGAGATGTTGCTAGGGTGCCCAAAATTGTTGCTAGGGGCGTGGCTTAATAACTCTGGGATGATCCTGAGAGACTGATTGGATGCCCGAGTAAAATGAGCCCACCCACTTATCTCTACGACACTGTAAAGCAAAGATATCCCATCTGGAACGGTTTTATTCCCTTATATGGGCGTGTTCCCTGCCCCATTATAAGTCAATGGGAAATTTTGGGGGCCTCTTACACCCCAGGGGTACAACTTACACCCCATTGTGATCCATGTTCTTACAGAGTCTACCACCCTCTTCAAATTTAGTAACCCACATGTTTCTAAGGAATCCTCACTCGTACCTATAACCCGTAAAAATTTTTGCAATGGTAAGTCTATGGGATTTTGCCCCATTGACTTTTCATTGGGCATTTTTGGGCACCTCTTACACCCCAGCATGAAGCTAACATGATTAGCATGAAGCTAGCATGATGCTAGCATGATTAGCATGAAGCTAGCATGATGGTAGCATGATTAGCATGAAGCTAGCATGAAGCTAGCATGATTTGCATGAAGCTAGCATGATGCTAGCATGATTAGCATGAAGCTAGCATGATGCTAGCATGATTAGCATGAAGCTAGCATGATGCTAGCATGATTAGCATGAAGCTAGCATGATAAGCATGAAGCTAGCATGAAGCTAGAATGATTAGCATGAAGCTAACATGATTAGCATGAAGCTAGCATGAGGTTAGCATGATTAACATGAAGCTAGCATGATTAACATGAAGCTAACATGATTAGCATGAAGCTAGCATGATGCTAACATGAATTAGCATGAAGCTAGCATGATGGTAACATGAATTAGCATGAAGCTAGCATGAATTAGCATAAAGCTACCATTATGCTAACATGAATTAGCATGAAGCTAACATGAATTAGCATGAAGTTAGCATGATGCTAACATGAATTAACATAAAGTTAGCATGAAGCTAACATGAATTAGCATAAAGCTAGCACGATGTTAACATGAATTAGCATGAAGCTAGCACAATGCTAAAATGAAGAAGCATGAAGCTAGCATTATGTTAACATGAATTAGCATGAAGCTAGCATGATGCTAACATAAATTAGCATGAAGCTAGCATGATGCTAACATAAATAAGCATCAAGCTAGCATGATGCTAACATTATTTAACATGAAGTTAGCAAGATATATTATGAAATTAGCATAAAGCTAGCATGAAACTAGCATGAAGCTAGTATGACCTAGCATGAAGCTAGCATGAAGCTAACATGACCCAAACACCCAACCCCCATGTCTCTATGATGTTCGGATCCAGAGATATAAGGCTTTGTTTATTCCGTTGCTAGGGTGTTCATATTTGGTTGCTAGGGGCGTGGCTTAACACCTCTTGGCATTAACTAGTGATTACCCTTCGAGTCACGAATAAAACGGTCCAACCCCCGTGTCTCTACGATGTTCTGATGCGGAGATATAAGGCTTTGTTTATTCAGTTGCTAGGGTGCTCAAATTTGGTTGCTAGGGGCGTGGCTTGGGAGTGGCCAATGATGTGCCCAATTGTTACACGCCTAGTCACAAGTAAAACGGTCCAACCCCCGTGTCTCTACGATGTTCTGATGCCGAGATATAACTGTTTGAATTTTATGTTGCTAGGGTGATCAAAAGTGGTTGCTAGGGGCGTGGCTTAGTAAGTCTTTAAGGATCCTGAGAGACTGATTGGATGCTTGAGTAAAATGAGCCCACCCCCATGTCTCTATGACACTGTGGTGCAAAGATATCCATCTGGGCATTTTATAATGGCACTCTATGGGAGATGTTGCTAGGGTGCCCAAAATTGTTGCTAGGGGCGTGGCTTAATAACTCTGGGATGATCCTGAGAGACTGATTGGATGCCCGAGTAAAATGAGCCCACCCACTTATCTCTACGACACTGTAAAGCAAAGATATCCCATCTGGAACGGTTTTATTCCCTTATATGGGCGTGTTCCCTGCCCCATTATAAGTCAATGGGAAATTTTGGGGGCCTCTTACACCCCAGGGGTACAACTTACACCCCATTGTGATCCATGTTCTTACAGAGTCTACCACCCTCTTCAAATTTAGTAACCCACATGTTTCTAAGGAATCCTCACTCGTACCTATAACCCGTAAAAATTTTTGCAATGGTAAGTCTATGGGATTTTGCCCCATTGACTTTTCATTGGGCATTTTTGGGCACCTCTTACACCCCAGCATGAAGCTAACATGATTAGCATGAAGCTAGCATGATGCTAGCATGATTAGCATGAAGCTAGCATGATGGTAGCATGATTAGCATGAAGCTAGCATGAAGCTAGCATGATTTGCATGAAGCTAGCATGATGCTAGCATGATTAGCATGAAGCTAGCATGATGCTAGCATGATTAGCATGAAGCTAGCATGATGCTAGCATGATTAGCATGAAGCTAGCATGATAAGCATGAAGCTAGCATGAAGCTAGAATGATTAGCATGAAGCTAACATGATTAGCATGAAGCTAGCATGAGGTTAGCATGATTAACATGAAGCTAGCATGATTAACATGAAGCTAACATGATTAGCATGAAGCTAGCATGATGCTAACATGAATTAGCATGAAGCTAGCATGATGGTAACATGAATTAGCATGAAGCTAGCATGAATTAGCATAAAGCTACCATTATGCTAACATGAATTAGCATGAAGCTAACATGAATTAGCATGAAGTTAGCATGATGCTAACATGAATTAACATAAAGTTAGCATGAAGCTAACATGAATTAGCATAAAGCTAGCACGATGTTAACATGAATTAGCATGAAGCTAGCACAATGCTAAAATGAAGAAGCATGAAGCTAGCATTATGTTAACATGAATTAGCATGAAGCTAGCATGATGCTAACATAAATTAGCATGAAGCTAGCATGATGCTAACATAAATAAGCATCAAGCTAGCATGATGCTAACATTATTTAACATGAAGTTAGCAAGATATATTATGAAATTAGCATAAAGCTAGCATGAAACTAGCATGAAGCTAGTATGACCTAGCATGAAGCTAGCATGAAGCTAACATGACCCAAACACCCAACCCCCATGTCTCTATGATGTTCGGATCCAGAGATATAAGGCTTTGTTTATTCCGTTGCTAGGGTGTTCATATTTGGTTGCTAGGGGCGTGGCTTAACACCTCTTGGCATTAACTAGTGATTACCCTTCGAGTCACGAATAAAACGGTCCAACCCCCGTGTCTCTACGATGTTCTGATGCGGAGATATAAGGCTTTGTTTATTCAGTTGCTAGGGTGCTCAAATTTGGTTGCTAGGGGCGTGGCTTGGGAGTGGCCAATGATGTGCCCAATTGTTACACGCCTAGTCACAAGTAAAACGGTCCAACCCCCGTGTCTCTACGATGTTCTGATGCCGAGATATAACTGTTTGAATTTTATGTTGCTAGGGTGATCAAAAGTGGTTGCTAGGGGCGTGGCTTAGTAAGTCTTTAAGGATCCTGAGAGACTGATTGGATGCTTGAGTAAAATGAGCCCACCCCCATGTCTCTATGACACTGTGGTGCAAAGATATCCATCTGGGCATTTTATAATGGCACTCTATGGGAGATGTTGCTAGGGTGCCCAAAATTGTTGCTAGGGGCGTGGCTTAATAACTCTGGGATGATCCTGAGAGACTGATTGGATGCCCGAGTAAAATGAGCCCACCCACTTATCTCTACGACACTGTAAAGCAAAGATATCCCATCTGGAACGGTTTTATTCCCTTATATGGGCGTGTTCCCTGCCCCATTATAAGTCAATGGGAAATTTTGGGGGCCTCTTACACCCCAGGGGTACAACTTACACCCCATTGTGATCCATGTTCTTACAGAGTCTACCACCCTCTTCAAATTTAGTAACCCACATGTTTCTAAGGAATCCTCACTCGTACCTATAACCCGTAAAAATTTTTGCAATGGTAAGTCTATGGGATTTTGCCCCATTGACTTTTCATTGGGCATTTTTGGGCACCTCTTACACCCCAGGGGTACAACTTACACCCCATTGTAATCCATGTTTTTACAGAGCCTACCACCCTCTTCAAAAGTTGTAACCCACATGTTTCAACAAAATCCTTGAGAGGAGCTATGACTCGTCAAAGTTGGGCGCAATGTTAAGTCAATGGGATTTTTCGGGTGGTTTTTCGCCCCCCTTTCAGAAATCCTGCACCCGATCGCTTATAAAAGTCATAGCACACCTCTCCTCAATAATCCGGTCGATTTGAGCCCTCTTTCATGTGACTACGTTAAACCGTGCGGGACGAGTTACGCGCCGAAAAAGTGTCCAGAAAAAGAATAATAATAACTAGATAGGTACATTTCCTGAAGAAAATGTGAGTGGTGCTTGCCGTGGCAAAATTCTGGGGAACATATATGATTATACTCCAAGCCAAAAGTAAAACGATCCAACTCCTGTGTCTCTACGATGTTCTGATGCGAAGATATTAGGCTTTGTTTACTCTGTTGCTAGGGTACTGTATTTGGTTGCTAGGGAAAAAATTGGCATCCCATAATGATTACACTCTGAGTCACGAGTCAAACGGTCCAACCCCCGTGTCTCTACGATGTTCTGATGCTGAGATATAAGGCTTTGTTTACTCTGTTGCTAGGGTACTGTATTTGGTTGCTAGGGAAAAAATTGGCATCCCATAATGATTACACTCTGAGTCACGAGTCAAACGGTCCAACCCCCGTGTCTCTACGATGTTCTGATGCGGAGATATAAGGCTTTGTTTACTCTGTTGCTAGGGTACTGTATTTGGTTGCTAGGAAAAAAATTGGCATCCCATAATGATTACACTCTGAGTCACGAGTCAAACGGTCCAACCCCCGTGTCTCTACGATGTTCTGATGCGGAGATATAAGGCTTTGTTTACTCTGTTGCTAGGGTACTGTATTTGGTTGCTAGGGAAAAAATTGGCATCCCATAATGATTACACTCCGAGTCACGAGTCACACGGTCCAACCCCCGTGTCTCTACGATGTTCTGATGCCGAGATATAAGGCTTTGTTTACTCTGTTGCTAGGGTACTGTATTTGGTTGCTAGGGAAAAAATTGGCATCCCATAATGATTACACTCTGAGTCATGAGTCAAACGGTCCAACCCCCGTGTCTCTACGATGTTCTGTTGCCGAGATATAAGGCTTTGTTTACTCTGTTGCTAGGGTACTGTATTTGGTTGCTAGGGAAAAAATTGGCATCCCATAATGATTACACTCTGAGTCACGAGTCAAACGGTCCAACCCCCGTGTCTCTACGATGTTCTGATGCCGAGATATAACTGTTTGAATTTTAAGTTGCTAGGGTGCTCAAAAGTGGTTGCTAGGGGCGTGGCTTAATACCTGTGTAAGGATCCTGAGAGACTGATTGGGTGCCTGAGTAAAATGAGCCCACCCCCATGTCTCTGTGACAGTGTGATGCAAAGATATCCATCTGGGCATTTTATAATGGCAGTCTATGGGAGATGTTGCTAGGGTGCCCAAAATTGTTGCTAGGGGCGTGGCTTAATAGCTCTGGGATGATCCTGAGAGACTGATTGGATGCCCGAGTGAAATGAGCCCACCCACTTATCTCTATGACACTGTAAAGCAAAGATATCCCATCTGGAACTGTTTTATTCCCTTATATGGGCATGTTTCCTGCCCCATTATAAGTCAATGGGAATTTTTGGGTGCCTCTTACACCCCAGGGGTACAACTTACACCCCATTGTAATCCATGTTCTTACAGAGCCTACCACCCTCTTCAAATGTTGTAACCCACATGTTTCTATAAAATCCTCTAGCGGAGCTATGACCTGTCAAAGTTGGGCGCAATGTTAAGTCAATGGGATTTTTTGGGTGGTTTTTTGCCCCCCTTTCAGAAATCCTGCACCCGATCCCTTATAAAAGTCATAGCACACCTCTCCTCAATAATCCGGTTGATTTGAGCCCTCTTTCGTGGGACTACGTTAAACCGTGCGGGACGAGTTACGCGCCGAAAAAGTGTCCAGAAAAAGAAGAATAATAATTATAAATAATAAGTATGAGCAATAGTAATAGTGATGCCTTGCATAAATGCAAGCACCACTAATAATAATAATAATAAGTATGCAAGATAGTAATAGTGATGCTTTGCATAAATGCAAGCACCACTAATAATAATAAGTATGAGCAATAATAATAGTGATGCTTTGCATAAATGCAAGCACCACTAATAAGTTTAAGTGCAACAACAGTATGTTGGCTTTCTCAAGCCAACATAATCAGGTTCCACTAGTCACCGCTAGATAGATTTGTCCTCTCAGTGGTCAGTGACTGAACAGTAATTATATTCATACCCCAGAGACCTTGTTAAGAAGTTCATTAGTCCAAGTCTGATGTCTTTTAAACTATTGATCGTTGAGTCAGTGTAAAAATAACAACTCCTGTTATAAAGCAGTCGTACACAGCAATTGCAACATAAATTATTTAAAAAGGGCACATTGGCCCTGGCCATGAAGCCATCAATCAGAAGATATGACCGTCACAAAAAGAGCAAGAGCTTCACAGAGCTTCTCCTCCACAGAGAACAATCCCATCATGCAGGTGATGGACAGGAAGAGAGACTGACCCGGTGTCACCCGCATTGTGGCTTTCGTCTTTGAACGGTGGCTCTCTGCTCTCTTCCGAAGGATAGACCGGGCAAATGGATTCTCCGCTTACTGTTGGCGGCCTCCCTCTGAGTGCGCACTTCAATTTGTCTAACACTAAAAGACTGACAGAATGGCAGAAAAAATCCTAAAGAAAACGGATGAATTTTTTATGAAATGCTTGGATTGAGTTGCAAGAGGCGCCATTTTTATTCATAAATGAAATTGAGGGTTTCATGCCCCATAAAGTGACCCCTGGAATCAATTCTATCAAATAAACTAACTCCCATTGTGTTCCTGTGAGCCTGGGGAGTAATGCCAATGCATTGATAAACACATTTTCAGATCTTTTCTTTCCATTGTCCCAATATTACTCTGTGGTATTGTGGTCTATAATATTTTTTGCCAGTGCAATATACATCACTTTTTAAACACAATGCCAATTACAGCATAATGAGGTCCGGTATTTCAAAGACAAGAAATCTTCAGGATAGCAATGAGATTAATAAAATGGAAAATTTTATCTGTTTGTTTTCTTGAAAAAAAAAGATCTTGTGTCTCCTCTAGAGTTTGGAAGAAATCTCAACAATGAATAATCTTAACTGTGCTGAGATATCAAAGCCAAAATGGACTCAAAAATCACCCAATATATTTTTACAAGACCAAACATTAGCTATGTTCCTGTACCTCAACTGGTAAAGCACCGTGTAAGCAATACCAGAGTTCCTGGTTTGACTACAAGGGAATACACGAACTAAAAAATGTAAAGCTCTTTGGATGTAAATGTATACAGTACAGTATAAGCATGTGTAATGCTAGCCACATTTATATTATAGTATGTAAACAGTTGAATCATTTTGCCTATTTGCATTTCTCCCAGGTCATTTAACATCACAGACAAAGTTGTTTTTCAATTACTAATACAGTAACGCTCTGCAGCAGCCACAAATATATTTTTCCTTGAGACGACTGGTGCTTTTTGGAGCTCTTGCTTGGAATCTAAAATGATTTAAAGAAATTCTTATCATCAATTACTGGCATTCAAGTTTTTCAATTAAATATCTCATGGCTACTGAAAAAACACTGTGTGCATTAAGCAATGTGTCAATTGACAAAAGCATCCTCCTAACCCGTGTAAGACATCCGCTTCCCCAGAGGCTTAGTAGCCTCTCTCGACTTCTCACTCTGCTGCGCTACCAACACCTAGATTCTCATTTACACCCCATTAATCTGCGCTAGTCAGGCATGTCGTGTTCCAACTGTAGAACTCAACCTCCAAAGGAACCTTTCACTGGGTGCACGTGTACCTTAAAGCACCTTATTAAAACCAGAGACACCTCAATGTTGCCACATTAAAATCTCCTCTCTGAACCCCCATATAGCATTTACAGCAGAAGTGAATGTCTTTGAGGTCCACACACCACTTTGATTAATAATTGATTAAATGACTCCTTGGAGCTTCAAAGGCAGGAAGGGAAGAGGCATCCCTCTCCCGTGGATGAGGCTGCAGCCAGTTGCTACTTTGTTGTTTTAAATGCTCTCTGAGTTGTGCTGTTAGAGAGACAGGAGGTTACTATCATCAAGAGCTGCTAAAGAACCTCATGGTTGCCCACACAATGGGTTGAGAAGAGACTGCTCTGGGTGGTGCTTCCTGTTTCATCCCAACTAATTTGGTTGAAGGATCATGATGTTAGTTTTTTTCTAAGGTTTCACCGTCAGTTGCAGTTGAAATAATAGTACAATAGGCAAGACTTGCGATAAAGAAGTATTTTTAACAATTGAACATTCATTCGTACATGTAAAAGCTGGTGCTATTTCTTTTTTACTTTAAAGCTGAATTAAACCCTAGACATTTTAGCTTGTTATCACGAGGAATTTATTTCCATTTTGCTTTTTACATGAGAAAAAAAAGAAATTTGCAAGATTTCAATTATTAGATTGATGTTGTGTTGAAGCAGAATTTTTGTAAAGTCTTTGATGGACTCATTAAACCAGAATGCACTGCGCAAAACTGAGTCATTAGCTCCTATAAATTTCACCTATAAATTGGCCGATGATGCTTGCTATGTTTCTCAATGAATAACGGTGAAATGCCACTACATCCAAAAGCCAGAGGGCGCTCTTGTGCAGAAACTCAATATGCGCTGCCGACAAAGAACCATGCACGCAGCTCCAGTAATGTCTTAAGGATATACAGTATTTATATTGCTGTTCTTCAAACCTTTCAGGTATGTTCAGGATAATAAAGAATATGTATAAATATTATGTTGACTTTTTTAAATGCGTCTTATAAACGACCAAAACCAACAGTGATTTCAGATTGATAAGGACTTACTGATGAAAAGCCGTAGTACATGAAATAGCTGTGCATAATATTTGGGTGTGATGGCTACAACGTCACACACGAAAAAGCATCCTTGCAAGGGCGCATATATAATCTACTTCTGCTCAGCGTGCACAAATGCAGTCACATATTTACTCGATCGTCAAGTTGACTTTTGAGACTGAGTTTCACACATGTAATGGGGGTTTCTCGTTTGGTGTCTTTGATCAGTGACACGCAAAATCTTTTGTCCAATACTCATCGTGAAATACATGATAGCGTATACAGTTGGTGAATTCCAATCGGAAGTGATCATCCCTTGCCTGGGCCCTATTACCTTCAAATCAGAACTCTTGATGTTTAAACTCTGGAGGGAGGGAGTTGCACAATTGTGTCTAATACCGTGGCCGATTAAAATACACTTGGCAAATAAAGCAGTGGAAAACAACATAATTTTCACTTCATCTGAAGGAACTGTTAATGCATTGTTCCCTTCTTAAAGTCCCCTTCAATGGCATTAAAACCCATTTGAAATTCACCCAGTAGACTATGTGAAAATGTATATTTATACTGCACCCACACATACTACAGGTATATAGAACATACTGTTTTAAAGATAAAGCAGTATGTACTTCATCTAATTCAGTTCACACTGTCATAGAATGCAATTTTGGATGCAGTGTTTGATTAGCTTGTTTAGGTATAATTGAATTGGCCTGGAGCTAAACTTTGCAGGACAGTGGCCCTCCAGGACCGGGATTGCTAGGTAGCTACATAAGCCTATGAAACTGGTAGCATTTTAGATTCATTGTTATGGTCTGCATCCACCAGCTGAAAGGCTGCCTCTGATAATGATTGAAAAGCTAACAAATATAAACTTTCCAGGTATTTACCGTAAGACCTTCTTCCTAACAATCTTGGCCATATGTGTCTAACTGAATTTAAGGTCTGACATGTTTTTAATAGTATTACTGATACTGACTTAATCACATTTTTATTGATACACTCATTTTTCGGTTACTATGTGTGATTATATTGTAATGAATGTCAATTTGAAATGTTGACCTATATACACATATAACTAGAAAGGCAATGATTAAACAAAATAACAAAAGTTTTCCTCTTTGTTGTTTTTGTGTTGTTGTTAACTCTTGAATTGTAAGGCTTTTAAACCTGACAGCAGGCGGAGATGTGGTACTATCAGGCTTCTTACATCTAATATCTCCTGTCGGCCCCCTGTGCCCAAGCCCAGCAGATCTTGGTGTGTTGTGTTGGTGGCTATGACCGGTACTGAGTGGTGGGCAGAAAGCTGGACTCTCCACGCTAACTGGATATGATGGCTTCCAGTGGGTCTGACTATTTTATGGTACATTCAACCTAGACAACAGGGACAGCAGTAGACACGCAGACAAAGCAGCTGGGTTGTTCAAATGAGAAGAACTATGATCCTCTTTTTTTTTGTTTGTCATTGAAACTGAAATGGGTAAAGTATTACTATTCCAAATATTTTTTCATTAAAAAAATTAAATAAATAGAGCATGATATAATTGAGATAAAGGGGATTTAAGCTGAAATTGAACTACGAGTGTAAGGGTGCAGTGCATAATGCAATCAAAAAGAGTTAAGTAAACTATTTAGATTTACTCCATCCTAATGAAGTTATACATTGCAAATTATTTGATTTGATGTGTATATATGCTATTTATGTTCTTATTTATTTGAATTCAGTGACAGCTTGTGGGTTCTGGTATAAGATCTTCTTGACCGCTGTGCATTCAGCTCAAACTCATGCCACGGTGGTCAGGCTTCAGTGTCACCTTTAGACGAACTCCAACCATGATGAGTATGCAGGAGTAAGGTCATAACCAAAGATAATATCCAGAGCCCCCATTACCCCTCCCCCTAAAATAAGATTAAGTTTTGTGGTAGAATTGTAGAGATGGGGGTTTCACTATCAGTGCATAACTCTCCATCCACTAACCAGAGATTATGTTCGGTCCTGCCACCGACCACATGAAATGATTACTGGTCAATTACAGCCCTCTCCTGCACCCCCTGTTTAGGATGTAATCTTCCTCATAGACACCCTAAATGCATAGTTATCTGCCTGTCCATATTCACACTATTGTCATATACCGCTCATCTGCAAATGGAGAGCTGACGTCCAATCTTCACACTGACTGACAGATTATTATGTATTTAATAAGAGACAGCGGTGACTTTCATACTGTGTGGAGGACTCTATCTACCTACTACATATAGACTTTCTGTTGGATATGTGACATTGAATTAGCTTCTTGTTAAATATTGTCAGCTTTTTCTTGAGACAGCATTACAAATCTGAATAAGATATTAGGTCCAAGAAGAGGAGAAACAGAACTCAATAATCTGTCAAAGTCATTTTAAAGTATAGAGGACAACCGTTTGAGGGACAACATTTTGAAATGATTTACAGCAGTAACACTTAACTACAATAACAAACGCACACACACACTTTTATATTATTTTATAGCCATATTTTACCACTTAATCGTAATGTCTTGTAATGTGCATCTATTCTAAACAAACATGCAAACATTAAAGGGATAGTTTACTCCAAAATGAAAATGTAATCATAAATCACTTGCCGTATGGTTTCAAACCCATAAGTCCTTCGATTGTCTTCAGAATACATTTTTTGATATTTTTAATAAAAAGGCTTGTGAATGTCCCGTATACAGCTATTCCACCAACACTATTCAAGTCCAGAAAAGAATAAATGTGCTTTATTGTCCATGTGCAGCAGTGTTTCAGTCAGAATATTATGAAGTGATGAACAATTTTGTGTACAAAAAAGACTTCATTCAACAAATTTTTTCCTCTTTGCTTGGCAACTATGTCAGGAGGTCACGGCGTGAACTCGTAGTCTGATTAAAAACGTGCCAAAGAGGAGAACAAATTGTTTAACAAAGTCATTAGACAAGTGTTCTTGTTCTGGCTATTAATTTAGTCATTTAACTTTGAGTTTATTTCATTGGATAAGATGCTTCATGTGATATAGGTCAGAGGTCATGGCGGCCATTTTAGTTTCTCATTTCTGAACAGCATGATGCAGCAGCAGCAGCAGCAGATTCTGCAGTCTCTGATAGAAAGCTATTTTTCTTCTGTTATTTCTTGCTAAAGAGGCCATTGTCTGTAAGTGTTCATATTTATGTTCACAATACATACATTTAAAGATGATCACTTAACTAGATTGACAAATACATTTTTCATTGTGATTAAAAGTTAGTTTAGCATTTGTGTTGCTAACAGCTATCTGTGCATAGAACTGTATCATGTTTACAGACAGTTTGTTTCTATATTCAACTGATGGAGTCATGATTATCTTATAATTCATGTGAATTAAGCATATTTATTCTTTATATTTTTGTACTTAATGTATGCTTTTATTTTTATATTGTAGTTTCACAAATCCACGTTGTTTGACTGAAGTTACCAAGTAAAACACCAAAAAGGAATTCTTTGGTTTCGACTTTACTTCATCTTCAACCTGTTTAACTATCTGTCAAGGTGCAACTTGCAACAGGGGCAGAATAGTTCTTGTCGCTTCATAATATTCTGATTGAAACTTTGATGGCACGTGGACTTCTTTTGGCAATGTTTTTTATTCTTTTCTATGGGACAGTCACAAGCCTCCCAGTTTTATCAAAAATATCTAAAAATGTAATCTGAAGACAATCAAAGTACTTGATTTATAATAAAATTAAAATTTTTGGAGCGAACTATTCCTTTAAAGGGACACTACCACTTTTTTGAAAATAGGCTCATCTCCAGCTCCCCTAGAGTTAAACAATCTCCGGGTCTGGCAGTACCACTTTAAGCATATCTAAGCATAATTCATAGAATCCAATTAGACCATTATATCGCACTTAAAAATCACCAAAGAGTTTTTCCCATTTGAAACTTGACTCTTCTGTAGTTACATTGTGTACGAAGACCAACAGGAAATTAAAAGTTGTGATTTTCTAGGCCGATATGGCTAGGAACCACACTCTCATTCCGACGTAAAAATCAAGGACATGCCGCCTTACCATGGCTGTAGCAGGCGCAATGATATTACGCAGTTCCCCAAAAATAGTCCCCTGCTATTAAAAGTAACCAAGGGGACTAAGGTTCCTATCCATATCGTCCTAGAAAATCGCAACTTTTAATTTTTATTGGTCTTAGTACATAATGTGGGGTCAAGTTTTAAATAAAAATATCAAAACTCTTTGGTCATTTTTGAGCGCAATGCTAATGGTCCAATCAGATTCAAAGGATTTTGCTAAGCTATGCTAAAAGGGGTACCACCATACCCAGAGATTGGCTGAATGGATTCCAAAACGGAAAAATCAAGAGGAGCTGGAAAATGAGCGTCCCTTTAACAACCCATTAGAAATTATGGTGAGATGCCCTTATGTAAAAGAATGAGAAAATGAATGAGGAAAAGTGCAATTCTAAATTACTGCTCTAGCGAACAAATTCCCGGCTTTCAGTAAAAAAGATCTAGTCATTAATATTATATTATGTTTTTACCATCTTTAGTGTGTCTTTCATTGCTACGGTTACGCACATGGCCGGATGTTAACTTCTAGTCTGTGTTTGTTTATCGGTCTGGCTAGTGGTTAAACTGACTTCTAGAACAAATACCTGTCAAAAAATCATTTGGTTTGCTAAAAACAAGGGGAGATGGCGAGCATGGTTCACCGCTTTGCAAAGAGAGGTTTGACAAGAATTTTAAGAGTCTTTAGCTAATTTAAAACTTATTTTACACAGTAATGTTACCTTAGTGTAATAGTTACACTAAGGTAACTAAGCTTAAAGCTAGGGCCACACTAAAATATATATTTTTTAAATTGTATTAGATTTTCAAAAAAATGATGATGCCAAAAGCAATATAATGGTTTTGTTAGTGGGTGGAGGGCCGCTGTGTCAAGACAGTTCATCACACACCATCAAATACTCTTCATAAACAGTGCAAGTCTTGACTGAAAATACAGGAAATCTTGTGGAAATCTTCTCAAATGTGACTTTACACTGCACTGTCAAAAGTAATACCTAGATCTAACTTATAAAAATTGAGGCAAGTGACTGCATGGGAAGTTTTAGGTTGAGTCAACTTGCAACCTTTTTTAAGTATATTGAACACACTAACATTACTTAATATGAATGCAATAAAATTGAGTTGAGTTAACCAATTGTACTAGTATTACTCAGTTAGATAAACCTACTTTTTTTGTTACAGTTAACATATTTATGGTTAGTTGTTGTTTTTATGTCGTGAGATGAGGGATAGAAACGTTTATTCAAACAACGCACCCACTCAGTTTCGTTTTGGGCAGCTGTAAAGCGCGACATACTTCAGTATGCAGTCTATGCACAAGCACCAGTCTTCTGAACAATGGTAACTACAAAACTCAAAGAAGAAACAGAAACTCTTTCAAATATCAAAGATAAATGAACATTAAACACTAACAAGTCTTTCTTTTTAGTTAAAAACAAAACAAAAAAGTTTCAATTCAAATTTCACTCTCCCAATGCAGTCCCATGCAAAGCATGCTGGGAACTGCAAGTCCACTGCCTAGTTAGTTGTGTTTACTAAAATAATTCATGTAGTTTTAACACAAAATTATTAAGTTATTTTCTTTCTTACAAATTTAAATTGATTATACATAATACAATTAAGTTGAATTTACTCAATAATGTGTATATTTAGAATTAATCAATTTATTCCAATTTTTTTTTATTTTAACTAATATTTTGATTAAAAAAAACAAGAATTAAATTTTTTTATACAGTTTACTCAATTTATTTTTGTTAAATCTACTAAGGCACAGAAACACTTTTTACAGTGTGTAAACAATTTCTGTGGAAATTACAGTATTAATGGGTATTACTGGCAACTAGCTGCCAGTAACTTACTATAGATTTTACATTTATGTTATTTACTGGCAACAGTTTGTTCAAAGTTAAATGCATAATTACAGCAAATTGTTTACAGTGTACATTAAACAAACATGGTGAACAACGGGCATAAAGATATTACATTAATACTTTTTATAGGGTTTTACATCTCAAATGGCAGAATGATGTGCTTCCAAGCAGATTCAGTAACACACCACGCACGACAGAAAAATCAGATAAGATAATCGGTACAACCACAAAGACGATAAGGACTTTATAGGATTTTCGTAAGGGTGAAAATGGCTCAAATTCAGTCCAATTTTCTTTAATCTAACTCAAAACACAACCCTGTATTTTGGTATCTGTGAACTGTTTGTGTAGAGAATAACTATTTCCTGGGCAAAATAACAACAATATGTAAATTTAGGTAGTCACGTGTCAATACATGTATTGGTTTATTAAAAGTTTGCTAACACTATATTGATGATTTCACAAAAATGTCCATTTAAAATTCACTGGAAAAATCTATTGACTCTAGATCTGCTTATTAGTAACTGCTTAACATGACACAAACTACATAATACATACATACTCTACATAATATTATGTCAGGCAATTTTTTTTTAACAAAATCTACGTCAGTATAAAAAGATTCATGCATTTACTGTATATGTAATGATGTTGTATAGTGTTTACACTGAGGGTGGACACTGTTCATCTCCTTAACAGTCTCCAGGGTCCTGATGTTACTGACGCATGACACATCCTGACAGACTCAGGCAGCCCTCTGGTGTCTCAGACACGAGCTGAGCGCTCATAATTTCCTAAATGCATGTAGCATGAGAAGGTGTCAGTGATACGTTTGGACGGGGTTTATGTGGCTGTCAAGGTTTTCTGTGGTTGTGCCTGTGGTTATGATGTGAGCCCATTGTGGCTTTTTATTTCTATGTCACTGTGATGGGTGTCAGCTGTTTTGAAGGCAAGACATTTTCTTCAAAAACGGCCTTTAAGACATATATCTTTATTTTAATAAAACGGTTCACACAACAAGGAAACTTCCGTTATTGTTTACTTTGAGAGCTGTATCTCTCAAATTCGATGGGGTGCCATTGATGTTACTGACATCTGAACACAAGATGCATAAGAACCAATGCAATTCTTAAATGGTGTTAACACTTTTTTTGTAGAATTCATACTGAAGGACTGAGTATACTGGAATGGCACCAAGCATGAAATAGAAACTTAAAATCATATAGAATAAATCAATAAAACATAATATGTAATGGCTAGCACAAGAAGACCTGCTGGATCGAGGGATGGGCACATTTTTGAGTGACTCTCGCTCAGTGTAAAGGTCACTACTGAATAGAGAGTGTGAATCTCACACAATTCATTATTAATGCCTAAATATAAGCGCAAAGCACTTGTGTTTATGCAAAAACAATGGGTAAAAATCTCTCTCTCTCTCTCTCTCTCTCTCAACAGCAGCAACTCCAATGTCTCTAAATCTATTGGTGTGCAAGACCCCCTGCGATCCATGAGGGTTAATCCTCTATGACTGTTAAAATCTCCATGATATGCTGGCTGAATCTAGAATTAGGGTTGAATGAACCATGCACTTCATCCAAATGATTGTTTCCCCTTTTTGTGGAATTCCACCATGAATTTTATGGACCTTTTGTAAGCGTACAAACCAGCTATAAACAAAAACAAACAACATTTTTTTGCTTTAATTTCTCAAATAATATGAAGAAGGATACAAAAATACGCCCGATTCCAGGTAAGCCATATAGGGGATAGAAAAGGTTAATAAAAACAGATATACAATTTATGGCTTTGTTCAAGTGTATGCTATTTTAATCATTAATTCAACCTTTAAAAATATTTAAGAGTTTCTAAGCCTTGAGAGACTTATCATTTGTGTGTGGTGTATTATTACAGTGAATTAAAATCAAGTCTCCCACATATATATGGAGGAGGAAAATTCGTCTGTGGTTCATCTCTGAGTAAACTTGCAGGCAAACACTGGCAATCCTTCCCCATGGCCCTGTTTCATATTAGACAAACTCTAACAGAAACCAGCATTTGCCGTTGAGAGAGAGAGAGAGAGAGAGAGAGAGAGAGAGAGAGAGAGAGAGAGAGAGAGAGAGAGAGAGAGATGTTCATTAAACTGACTCAAATATTCAGAGGTGTGATTATGCATAAACACAGATATGAATGATAAATAGAAGATATGATTCTGTTTGAATATAAAAAGAAAGGGATAGAATGAGAAAAAAAACATTGGATATTCTAGTGGTGTATAGATTTTTTATTTGATGGCTATTACTGAAATCTTTGCAAACATTTTTATTGACCATTTATTTAAAAATATTTCAATGTATTTATATACATTTAATTTATTTAAACCCACCTGCTTTTCGTGCTCTGAAAATTGTAAGATAATGCTTAGCCAGCAAAGAGACTCTGGGTGTGCATCTGAAAATCTGGGTATGCCACATTTATTGTCATTAATTGTCAGCCACTTTCATGTATTTTGGGAGAAACTGGGGATTTCAGTTGTTGTAAATCCGGTTGACAGGACTCTCTGAACTGCTGGGCTCATCTCGTTATAGATTAAGAATAAAGGTTTTTAAATTAAGAATCGGAATATCAGATAGTTGACATGGTAAGCAAGTTAGTGAATATTTTTAATAAAAAAGGAAAAAAGAAATAAAACAAACAGCATGTGGCTGCGGTGTGTCACGTAACAATCATGATGCGTCGCCTTGGACACAAGGGGACAGTTAAAATATTTTTTAACTTATGCATGAAAGGGATGGTTTTAAATAAATATATTCTAAGGAAACAACAATAGCACAAGTTTAGTAAACTTTTTTTATTGAGACTATAAAAAATATTCTGCATCCATTTTTAGGGGTGGCACTGGCACACCCGTGGCTACACCACTGCTTCATACATATACATTACATATAATACAGCAGTTGAATACAGAAAGTACTTACTATACAACCATTGAAACATTTTAGTGAAAAGCATTCAGGCTAATGTGTCTATGGATGCCATAGAATTATCAGGGGGGACTGATATGCAAAGATTATCTGTTCTCGCTGGGGTCATGATAAGAATCCATGTGGGTACATGTCATGTTTTCAGAGATATCTGCTATATCTTTCTCTGAGAGCCTGGGCTATGCCTTATAGTATATAAATGTACATATGCATTAAGAGTTTTTAATGCAGATTTAGAGCAGTATTGGGGTTCAGATATTGCTGCCCTATGATCATCAGATGTATAGAATGTTACTTGGCTAATGACTGAGTCTGTGATTGGCTGGTTCAGTGATGTCTGACAGTTATGGCAACTATGAATGACTTCTCACTGTGGTGTCTGCTTCTTCAGTCAAGCTGGTATTTCTGTTGACCCGAGGAAGCCGCCTCCCCCCACACCTCTTATGCTTTGACTTCTCAAATGTCTTCACAATTGTCTGATACGTCAAAAGTCTTAATGTAGACCTGGTGGGAAATGTCAACGAAAGAGTGGGAATCTTAGTAGAGTGTCAATTTCCATATCTCAGTGTTTTCCCAGAAATGCTGAATATCAGTTACATAATGAAATATTTCAAGTTATTATTAGTAAGTAAGTACTAACTAGCAAGTACTAAGTGTTGCTTTACCTTGTAAAGGCAAGAACATGTAATACCCTGGACATATGTTATTGAATTTGGACTCAAGTAATACTTTTTCTTCAAAACAGCGATGTGGGAAAGTTTGGAGAAGTTTAACCTTATGCAAATGATGAGCGACTTTCGGAACCATGCGCATGCATTTTTAGTTTATGACAAGATCTTAAGGAGCATGTGATTCGCTGTTCTGTTATGCTGGTGAATGATCTTAGCTTCAGTGCTGACAGTGATGAGCTCCCTGATCTCTGATTCAATCCCGTTTGCAGAGATTTCTCATTGTGAATGTTGATCTGCGTTTAAATCCCTGTGTCAAAGAGCTGAACCATAACTTCTTGTGGCGATGATATGCGCATCCTCACTACACGCCCCTTACTGCATTGGTTCTGCCTCTTGTTCACACACAATGTTTCCGTGAATGTACCGGCAATGTTACTGGGCGATAGTGATGGGTCGTTCGCGAACGAGCCGGCTCTAAGAGCCGATTCTTTGTAGTGAACGAGAAGAGCCGACTCCCGTCAACGAGAGCCGAATCTTCAGCCGCAGGCAGGGGCGGGACCTATTTGTATGTGGCACAAAATGCATCCATTCAAATGGGAAGACAGACTAGGATTATACTGTTATGTGAAAGAATAATGGGGGATATATGCTGCAAAAAGCCAGTGAAGTGGTACAGTAACAGGCCAGTATAATGTAACCGCGTTGGGACTTGGGAGGAAGTTAAGGCATTTACCAAAAAGAAGAAGAAAGTTGAGGCAAGCTGAGGCATGTAATATTTATAAATGCTAACCTGCACTAGACTAATTTTGACTATTTATTTGGTTTGCTGTGGTTCTGTGTTCATTATTCAATTGTTTAATTAAAGTTTTATTATAATATTAATTATAACTATGTATTTTTTGACGAAAAAAAATCATAAAAATACAGCTTTTATAAAAACAATTGATACAAAAATTGCATACCAATACACAAACCATTCACAATTGCTACATTTGGCATTAAAAAAAAGTCTCCCAGATACTAAAAATTAATAAAGAGCTGGAGCCGTAAGAGCCGGCTCTTCTAAGGGAGCCGAGCCAGAAGAGCCGAATCTATGAAAAGAGCCGGATTGCCCATCACTACTGGGCGATTCTCCCGAAATTAGACTCATTTTAGAAACATTTTGATAAAAAAGTAAATGCAAAGTTCAGTTCAATTCAATTTTATTTATATAGCGCTTTTCACATTTGGTGATTGTTTGAAAGCAGCTTACATTAATAGAAGCAGTGAAAAGCACAGAAAATCGACAGATAGCACAACATAATACACGATAGCACAAGCAGCTAAATTTGCTGCGGCTATGAATCAACATTATAAGCGAGCGTATTACTAATGTAACGTAGAAGAGGGTGCTAAATTAAGCCCAAGAAGGCTGCCATCCTGGGTTGAAAAACCCCCTAGGAGAAAAAAAACCCAGACTTTATAGCCAGGGAAGTAAAAAACGTCCTAGGAGGGAAAAACCCTTGGGAGATATATATATACTGTATATATACTTTGAAACGGATAAGGATATTAAGCGGAGATTAAGCTGGTTCTGCAGGTGGTCGTTGGTCAGGCATCAGCTGGACATCACGTTGAAGGACAGCCAGTAGATCAGAGGTGTGCCGACTTTCACATTTACCGGAACTGGGTCTGTTTGTCTCATTGTCCTCTGGGTCGAGGACGAGACATGAAGAGAGAAACAAAATCCTATTAGCGTAGGGGCCATTCATATGTATACACATGTACACATACATATACACACACATATATATATAGGTATTGAAGATACAACGTCACCCTCATGTGACAGACTCTGCAGTTTGGTTTAGGGAGAACGAGGAAAATGCACAGGCCGGCGCATGTTTTTGGAGATCGACGCACTGACTCCCTTACAAGGACTAGAGTCCCGCCCCCGACCAGTGTGCTTAACGTAACACAGTCTCACCCCATTTCGTCAATATTTGACGACACTTGACCATTCGTCAATATGTGACGCGGAGGGTATACCTTTCGCGTCATTTTTTGACGAACTGGGGACTTCAATACTATTACGTCCGTTGCATTCTCTTCTCCTATTTTCTTACCAATTTCGTGTCGGTTTAGGGTTAGATTACGCAAAATTAAACCGTGTACGCGAAATTAAACAGTGTACGCGAAATTAAACAGTTGTCACCTGGCGTTGGGGTTAGAAACAGTTGTCACCTGGCGTTGGGGTTAGAGTTAGGTTTGGGTAGGGATGTCATTATGTAAATCTAACCCTAAACCGACGCGAAATTGGTAAGAAAATAGGAGAAGAGAATGCAACGGACGTAATAGTATTGAAGTCCCCAGTTCGTCAAAAAATGACGCGAAAGGTATACCCTCCGCGTCACATATTGACGAATGGTCAAGTGTCGTCAAATATTGACGAAATGGGGTGAGACTGGGTTGCTTAACGCCACAAATCTATACCCACCGAGCTTCATCGAAATCCGGTCGAGCAAGGGAGCAAAGGGGAGATGGGGACGAGACTGCGCCAGCCATCTCCCTGATGCCTGTCTGGGCTTCACAGTACTCCCTTACTCGACACCCTCCTCCTCAGAAACCTCAGGAGGAGAGCCGAACAAGTGATAACATTATGCCATACACACCTTTCAATCACTCTTCTGCGCTTGGCAATTAATAAACAGATTCGGGGTTTTATTAGTCTAGTTTGGAGTTTTGACCATGCTTTGAAGTGTTGACGAAAATGAGGATTTAGTTTATTTATTTATTAGGTTGTACAAACTAGCTATTGTGAGATGAGTACCATTACTAAAACAAATTATGTGAATGCCTTGTTAAAGAGAAAAGTTTAAGTCTAGATTTAAAGGTATCTACTGTGTCTGATTCTCAGACATCGGTTGGTAAATCATTCCATAGCTTAGGGGCTAAGTAGGAAAAGGATCTTCCACCTTTAGACACTTTTGATATTTTAGGGATAGTTAAGAGACTAGAATTTTGCGACCACAGTGCAAGTGATGGATTGTATTCTGATAGTAATTCTCGAAGATATGAGGGTGCTAGGCCATTTAAGGCTTTGTAGGTGATTAGTGATATTTTAAATTGTATGCGATATTTAACTGGTAGCCAGTGTAAAGATGCCAGAATTGGACTTATGTGGTCATACTTCTTAGATCGAGTAAGCACTCTTGCAGAGGCATTTTGAACTAGCTGAAGCTTGTTTACCTGATTTGCATGGCATCCTCCGAGTAACGAGTTACAATAGTCTATTCTAGAGGTCATAAAAGGGTGGATAAGCTTCTCTGCATCTGATGCAGACAACATATGACGTATTTTTTTGATATTTCTAAGATGGAAGAATGCTGTGTGGCAGACATTCGAGAAATGGCTATTGAAGGATAAATTGCTGTCGAACATAACACCTAAATTCTTAACTGTGGAAGTTGGCACCACAATGCAGCCATCTATGGGCAACTTGTAAAAGTAAGAGTATCAAAATAAGAAGCATACAGTTACAAACATCTCTTCATGTACTAGTTTGCACATGATTTCAAATGACATCATACAAACCAATTTTGTGTTTTTTTCCACATTTAATGGCCAAATTTTCATTTCAAGGAAAATGTATGAAAAGGAAATTAAAATTCCTTATGAAAAAATAAATTTCCTTATGAAAAGGAAATTAAAAAATCTAAAAATAAAAGCTTCAGTGCATGTTATACTATAAACATTTACAGTAAAGAAACATGTGTAATTTGGTGATCATTGATAAATGTAGAGACAATATTAAGGAATATAAATGTGTCCAAAAAAAAAATTCTCATCCTCCGCAACAATTTTCAATCATTGTTTAAGCCCTCAAGGAACTAACATAAAAAAATGGTTGGAAGGAACATAATTGACTGTGACACTTAGGATGGCTACCAGGTAAGCAGTTCTTATTTTTTCTCTCCAGATAAAAGTTAAAATTTTGTTTGTCATAGTATATAGACAACTTTTTAGATCTCATTACCGAAAGTTTGTAAATGCATATATTTAATGTATGTTGCGGTAATGATCATTTTTGATAATGATAATCTAAATCAGGGGTTCTCAAAGTTTACATTTAAAGGTCCAAATCTGAATTCTCATCATTTTCATAGGTCCGGAAAAACTGGTTATTACAAAAAATTGTCAAGCATGGGAATAACTTTATGTAAATCATTTGTTTATATAACAAATCAACACAAATAGTTTGTGAAAAACATAACAAGTGTATTTTGCATTTAAAGTAAAAACATTTTTTAAACATAAACACAAGAAATATGCCAAAAGTAATCAGGTGCAAATTACAGAGCAACCTAATAAGAGAAATGGCACAGTTTGTTTTCCATCAGATGCATAAACCATGGCAAAAAAAGTGTGGTTGGTAGGTAGAGACACTGACCAAAATTAGGGCTGCACCTATAAATTGGCTGAGATGCTTGCTATGCATCTCAATGAATTACGGTGAAATGCCGCTACATCCAAAAGCCAGGGGGCGCTCTCGGGCAGAAACTTTATATGCGCTGCAGACGAAGAACTAGACACACGGCAGCTCCAGGAAGGATATATTTATATTGCTGTTCTTCAAACCTTTTCAGTTATTTTCATGATAATAAAGAATATGTATAATGATTATGTTTGATGAGTGTTGCTTTGTCAAATGCATGTTATAAACGACTCAAACCAACAGTGATTTCAGATTGATAAGGACTTACTGATCAAAGCCGTAGTACATGACGTAGCTGTGCATAATATCTGGGTGTGATGGCTACAGCGTGACACAGGAAATTTTTAAATAACTCGTTTTATTTTCGGACCAGGAATAATCTTAAATCCAAAAAGTAAAGAAAACTAAACGAATGGTTTACAAGTTTAATATGCATTTGTAAAGTAGCAAATGCACACATTTAATCAATCACATAGAAATTAATGCACTTGTAATATGAAGTGGACGCGGGTCCGGATCAAGTTCCCGTTGGGTCCGGATCCGGACCGGAGTCCGGACTTTGAGAACCCCTGATCTAAATAATGTAAATACTTCTATAGGAAATATGGTAACACTTTATTTTACGGTGTCTTTGTTACACATGTTACATGTAATTATTATAGTAATAACAGTTAATTATGCATAATTACATGCAACTAACCCTAAACCAAACCCTTATCCTAACCCCAACCCTATAGTAAGTACATGTTATTAATGATTATTACTTAGTACTTAAATGTATAATTACACTGTAACAGTGATACCGTAAAATAAAGTGTGCCCGGAAATATTTTTAAAATCCTCTACAAATAATGGTTACAGTAAGTTCAGACCACAATCTTATATGTGCAAAAAAATTGCTTCAAGGGCTTTTTAAAAATTCTGATGCTGGACACCTTTTAAATCTGGATTTCGTAAAAATCACCCTACTAGGTCCTCTATATGGGAGCAAACCCAGAACATTTGCAGGATGCATTTGTGTTCACACAAAAGCCTCTATGCCAATTTTATGGACATTTTCAGCATGCTGTGAATGGGGTGTTTTTGTTTACTCGTCCCGACTAGTTGTAGTATATCAATTTGCTGCATGTGATTTTAAATCACTTGTTGGATCTGTTTTGACAAAGCATACACACAAATAATTTAATTGTGAAACACTTTTTAATTTTTTTCCTTACAATGTGTATTTGTTGTGTTTTAGTTTCAATATGCACAATGACAAAATTGGTTATATTTACTAGTCCAATATCGATTTTTGTCTAAACTTAATATGCCATTAAAAAGATCTTTCTCTGACAATGTTTCTCAATCTTTCACTAATAAATGAGACACTTAAGTGATTGTGTCTAATTCTGATCCTGCAACGGGTCCCTTTGGTTCAGGAAGCGAAAGTGTGTTCTACAGAAATCCCAGGGCTTTGGAGTTCGATGGGGTTGAAGTTCATTTTTGGGGTAAATGATTTCTTAAACAGTTTTCTAGCCACTGCCATTCCACACATCACACAGTCGGTAACCAAACTGCATCTTTTCTGGTAACACAACATAACAGGAAGTGATCCGCGCAGCAGTGTCCTACCACCACTCGGCCCCAGTCTGCTTGCAGGCAGGTTAGCGGCAGCCATCTTTAAATGCTTCAGCTGTTCTGAAGGGCCACTACAACATTCACAAATTCTGCTGTCTGCTTTCCACTCCATCGCCCCTGTTCCCTGTCACAGCAGTGGCGTGCCAGCCTGGCTAACCCCAGGCTATCGGCTGTCTCCACTGATCCAAGCCTTCTCCTGCTGTATGACCCGGGTCCTGGACATGTTACACACACACATTCATTGTATGCCTTTTCATGCCACCAAAAATACAAACAAATCTGAAAAGCATAACAGCAGTCCATGTCCACATTTGTTACTTGGTTTAAAAGTGACTGTGTCTTCAGACACAAGCATTGCATTTAATAATAAAGTGATTTTAAATGGAAAGGCAAATAGAAATACATTTGCCGCCTTGTTTTTATCAGAGATGTTGGTTGTGGGTATAGCTGTCTCCAGAAAGCTGATGTTTGTTCATCTTTTGTAACAATGGAGCCTCATTCAATGCCAGCAAGCAATTGAATTACCGCACGCGAAAGCCCCTGAAAGTGTCATTTAAATACCAAACCCCAGTTTAAGTAATCGCCCATAAAGAGATATTTAAGTGGAGTTTTAAGCAGCACTCTAATGGCTGTCGCTGCCTTTTAGCGAGCAGCCGTCTCCCTCAGACCGGTGATTATGAGGCAGAGGTGAGGAGGTCTCACGTGTAGGTCAGTTTGCAGGTTCTACTCTCAGCTGCCAATCTTTAGTGCTTTAGTGGCGGAGTAGTTGAGTCTCACTCCTTATCTTGTAAGCTGTCATCCTCCAGGTGGTCTATGGGAAATTATGTTCACTAAACACTCTTTCAGCACCTCTTATCCTCAATTTAATACCTCATCCTGGAAATGAAACTCCCACACTTTGTCCAATGTTAGGTGTGCACGTTTGTGTGTGTGTCCAGATCAAATAAAAATATACAATTTAAAGAAGAATATATATATATATATATATATATATATATATATATATATATATATATATATATATATTCCTTTATGACAATTTTCCCTCAATTATCATCTCAGTAATGCAGCCAGAAATTGTCTTACTATCCAAAATACCATGTGTAATAATCAACAATACGACAAATACCTTGATACATATACTTTACAACAGTGGTCTCACGGTGCCCGCATGGAGTTTATGAGTTGCACGCCAAAGCAATTCATATTTATAGCCTCAATTTTGCATATTTTTTCTATTAGCTTGGCCTTTTTTTATGTATGTTAACATTTTAAACAGTAATAAAAGATTTCAAGAAGTAAAACAAAAAAGTTTTGAGTAGACTGCTAGCCCTTCTGATTTTTTCATCCATTGTGCTAGCCCTTTTTGACAAAAGGTTGAAGACCAATGCTTTACAGTTTATTTTTCTTGTCTTTGTTATGTATTGCATGATACTTGTTGCATATGCAATTGCATACGGCATGTGATCCTGCATAGCTCAGTGGTAGAGCATTGTGTTAATGGCTTAAACGATCATGGGTTGGAACCCAGGGAACACACATGCTGAAATGTATACCTTGTAATGCATTTTAACGCATTGTGTACCTTGTAATGCATTGTCTGCTTAATGCATAAATGCAAATGTACTCTAATAATGACAACAATAAAGAAGCAATAATACTGAGTAATACACAAAAAAACGTGTTGGGCTCTTATTGGCTGCATCTTTTTTCATTATTCCATTCAAGTCATCCATATAAGAAATCAATATGTTGGCAAAGTATTATTTTTGTCTATAAAATGGATTTTATTGCAAGCCTTTAAACACACATCTTTAGGATCAAAAAGATTATGAGAAACATTTAATTTAAGAAAGCCTAAACGAAGCGCAGCCATTTTTATGGCCCCTGACAATCTAAATGATTTGATTTAATGTAATAAAGTTTCTATTTTTTTTTTTTTTGGGGGGGTGAAATATAACCCATAAATGTTCATGATGGATTCGAAACAAAATAGATGCACTTTTGTTGACTGATATTATTCAATAAAATTGTGAAAAATAAAAGCTGTAATTTCAAGGAAAGAGAATAATGTTACTGTACTCGGTTAGAGGGAAAAGGACGCTGTGGTCTCTGGTTTAGCAGCAGAACTTTGCCTCTCCAGGCAGTGTTTAATGAAAACATTGACATGGACATTTTGAGTCCTTTTTACATTACACAGACACACTCATGCATGGCGTTGGTTGGATATGGTATTATGTGAAAGGTCGGGGGTCACAGAGGAGGGATGTGTTGTTAATTTCACAGGGTTAGGGAACTGTGGACTCACATGGAATACAGATCACTTAACACGGACCTGCCACGATGCCCCCCCCACACACACCGTGTCTCTCGCCCCCACCCCCTCTCCACCCCTCCCCCATCTTATTGTTTGTTAAGCACATATTTTAGGCCAATGAACCAGAGTACATGTAGAGGTAAGCACAAAGTCTGTGGGGAAAGGGGTTCTGACATAGCAGGCACCAGAAGTGAATTTAGCTTTGGGTGCTTGTGTGTTTGCCTGCGTGTGTGTGTGTGTGTGTGTGTGTGTGTGTGTGTGTGTGTGTGTGTGTGTGTGTGTGTGTGTGTGTGTGTGTGTGTGTGTGTGTGTGTGTGTCTGCTGGTGTATAGTAATCACTACACAGTGACAGCATTGTTGGTGTTAGCCACCCCTCTTCTCTAATAGGCCACGTATGTTCGTTTGTGCTTTTTATCTCATTGGCTGTTGTTTTCTACTGTAGTTCCAATGTTTGATTTAATAAGTTTGGGGGAATTGTGACTTGTTCCTAAAGCTGTTTTTTTAGACAGGGCTTAAGTCTAAAACGCCTGTTTGAGCTGTTTTAGCTGTAATCAGCTTGCATGGACAAATCTTTATTTATAAATTTATATATCAGTGCCATTGTTTTGTCTCAAGATGCACAACAATAATTTATTTTATTTATATATTTAAGGATAGCCCCTTGAGATGATCCATCTCTTTTTCGAGGGGGTCCTAAAGCACCAGGATAGCTGTTACATATACAACATCACAATACGTCCCACATTATACAACAAACACAAATCAATAACACATTTAAAAAATACTTTGCTGCCTTAACATTTTTTGTTGAATCAACTCGGATTTACAAGTCATTTCAACTTACTATAATTTATTTTGACTAGAGACGAGTTGTTATAACTAGAGTTGTTATAACTTATAAAATTAAGTTGACTTTTCTCAACTACATTTTATAAGTTGTGACAACTCATCTCTGTTGACATGACTTGTAAATCTGAGTTGATTTAACAAAAAATGTTAAGGCAGCAAAGTATTTTTTACAGTGCAATAAACGATTAACAATTGTCCTGCTTAACACGTCCCCCAATTCTTTTCCCTCAGAATCCTCACCTTTTAATAGTGACATAATATTTTACATTAGATCAACATTAAGTCACTGTCCTTTGAAAGATTTCACCTAATTCATACAAGTTATTGGTATAAATTAACATATAAATATTTCTGTATTTCTGATACATATACAATATATTCATTCATCTGTAGTAAGAATACCAAACATGACATTTATAATATAATACATCAGTTACAAGTGCAAGGCGTATTTTAATAAAAGTATAATGAAGATTTATACAATTGAAATGTCGTTATAGAACGAAGAGCAGCTGGCAAATTATTCCAGTCTGACGCAGCCTTAAAGCAAAAGGCCCTCTTCCAGTTTCTCATAATACAACTAAGGCCTAGTCCTGGCTTAATCTAAACTATGTCCAGGAAACTGCCTCTAAATTTCATCATGGGGCTGTTCATCTTTAAAATGATAAAAAAGGGAAGTAAAAATAGCTCATTCTTGTTTGAGTATATTAAAATAGTATAAGAGTCATAATGTTTTATGATAGTGGACACCACTTTTTTTGTGGATATATGACCCATTCTGATGTGGGAAGTTTGAATATGCAGGAAGTTTGAATATGCAAATTCCCATGTAATCAGACTGGTCAGAGAACTATAATGGAGGGAATATTTTTAGAGAATAATAATGTAATTTATGTTGCTTATTTTTGCCCTTTTCTGGAGCTTGAAAACTAAAGATGCCTTCAGTGCATGAAAATGAAAGACATTCTTAAAAACATATTTGTTTTACCTACTTGAAGAAAATCTGAAAGGTTTGAAAAGATTTTTTTTTTACTATTCACTATGAAATAACCTGTTTACAACACATCTTAAAAACAGATGTGTTTTAGGCTACTAATTTGATTAGGCATGTGGAATAACAGGACACAAACAAACCAATGTTAAATTTGCCAAAGACTTCTCCTTTTAAGTGTGAACATTTATTAATCTGATTGAGATTGTTTATAATCTCTCACGCTGTCATTAAATCCAAAATCTTTTTGGCACCTCAGATAAAGAAATGACAAAAATTCTGCTTCCCAACTGTTAGGGAGAGAAAACCTTTTAGTCTCGCCGGGCCGAATATCGCTCTCATCTGTTCAAGTAAAATTCCCCCTGCGGGACTGTGCTTTAGCCCTTCATTCTTCAGATAAAGTAAATCAGGAAACAGCTGCATACTTACACTGTTTAAACTTTAAAGGGACTATCCAATGGAATCTGAGATACCGTCTAGCTTTTTAGATACAAATGTGGGAAGATACAGAAAATATGCGAAAGAATACAATGGCTGGTCTCCCGTACTGCAGAGGGAGGATTTATCCCACTCGTTGGCAAGTGCTTCTGCTTTGCACAAATATTTCAGTCGTGGCTTTGAATGAAATCTCCATTTGAAATTCAACCGAAGGATTCAGTCAATATTTGCTCTAGAAATATGCAAGTCCCTGCGTGAGACCCTGATACAAACATCTCTGAGATTGGAAACAGGGTGAGGGACCGCTCAGCTGCCATATTTTACATTTTGGTGTTATTCATTTCTTGTGGCTTATATAGTTACCTTATCCACATCTAGTCTATTGTTTGTTACTCTTCACAAGAGGCTTGCGTATTCTTTCCCTCCATTTTAATAAGCTGAACCAAATCATCTGCTTTTTTTCTACAGGCTGCTTCATTTCGGCTTTGCAAATAAACGGTGACTTTATTCCCGTGAAATCCTTAGATGACACTGATCTTTCTTTTGCATAAAGCATGAAGAACAGCCCTAATATGGTTGGCATTCATATATTTAAGTGTATATTTGCATGGCTGCTGGAAAGAAACACAGAAAATGAAAGCTAGAGAGGAAGGAAAGAGGACTGACCAGTCTCCTGTGGAGACACTAGAGATTTGGGGTGACATGTGACAGATGTGACAGAATCTGTGGGGGGGCTGTAGTCTGGTTTGGGAAAAGGGTGCGAGAGTTGATTTTAGGATGGTTGGGGGCAGTGGGGTGGGCCTAGCTGCATCTTTGGTCCAATTATGGCACGCATATTGCTGTCAGTCGCTATAGAGCCCGGCTGCGCCTCGAATACAGACACTATTGATCTCATGTCAGGAAGACCAGCTCGGCTACCAGCACCCTCCAGTACCGCTAAACCGTTTCCCCCTCCACACTTGCCTCCTTGCCCTCTTAAAGGGTTGCTGAAATCGGGTTGTGGCTGGCAGGTAGGGGCGTACACTGGAGGTCAGCATGTTGCTCTGTTAAACGCTCCCTAGACTGCAAGAAGAGACTGATTTGAGAGCGATACACAAGCATGCTTGTCTCTGTGTGTTCATCTGTGAAAACGAGAGAGTTGTGTGTGTGTGTATGGGCACCTCTTTCCCTGTGCGTGTGGAACAGTGGTTGAATCAAGATGATGAAAAGGCCATTGCAATTAGTCTGCTCTGGTTAGCTGTGCCGGGGTGGCGCCTCAGCATTTGAGCGTGTGGCAGCTGCCGATAACGTCAGCTTACAGAGAATGGACAATTAGAACAGTGCAGATCAGCCCGGCATCCATCAGCCGCACAGACCTTTGGAACAGACCTAGCCAAAAGTCCCAGCAGGTCAATAGGCAATGATACTCACAGGAGCTCTGCTTTACAATGTCAGTTAATCAAATCACATTTACACACAACATACTGCATTCACATTTTTATAAGTCAAAAATCACCACTATAGTTCTCTTCACACCAGAAAAAAATTTTCATGGCTTTTTGTCATTCCAACATTATTTTAGCAACAAGCATATATAAATGCAAAAAAATGACTCAAAATGGACCCCTGAGGAATACCATAGGAGGTTTGTGCACATGATGATAAAGGTCATTCTAAAAAGCTCCTAATATGTCCATATTTGGTTGATTCCACTCATTAGGCTCCTTACAGAATGTTTGAAACATTAACAAACACTAATAAGCTGATGAACTGAATCAGGTGTTTTTAGAGACATCTAAAACTTTCTGGGGAGGGGTGTGAGGATTGGAGTAGGAAATCACTGTTCTAGTGGCGCTTTTCCATTGCATAGTACCCCACGATTTGGTTTGGGTCAGGTTGAGTCAACTCACTTTGGCCTGATTAGCTTTTTCATCGAATTTAGTAACACTTCAGAGTGGGAGGGATTATAGGCGTGTCCTTATATTTGCACTGCCTACTGCTGTGACATCATACAAGTGAGAGAGTCGTTGTACATTAATTTATTTCTCAGTCCACCACAAAATTAAAATTGGCCACCACAAATAAATGTTTGCACATCTCGTTTATTACTACCTCTGTCTCACATGACAGTTTCTGTTAAAACACCCGTGTCATCAGTCGGCGGGCTCCACTGAGCCTCATTTAAATTGCATTGAAGTATAAATGCGGACGTGCGCGTCGCAAATATTCCGCCATAAACTGGACTGCAAGTCTGGAAAAAAACTATTATAGTGTTCTTGTTACTCAACCTGTGGATGTTTATCATCACTAAAAGAGAGTTTGGGAACTTACAGCAAAGCACAGATGACAACAGGCAGTGTTGGGAAAGTTCACTTTATACATGAAGTAGTTCAGTTCACAGTTCACAAATTTTAAAATGAACTAGTTCAGTTCATAGTTCATATTTCAAAATTTTGAACTAGTTCACAGTTCCAAAAATAAACTAATTCATAGTTCTTTTTCCCATATTATTTTTAAAAAATTATTGCCATTATAGCCTATATAGAACTACAGACAGCAATTATTTTATTAGTTTTAACACTGAAGCTAAATGCGTCAGATTTCATCTTCTTATCCAACTTTAAATCCTTATCCAACCAGTGTTTATTAGCATTGACTGTCTTTTAATTTTTGTATTTGCTTGCACATACCTTGAAAGGCTAGCCTGGTGCTTCAAGGGAGTCACACATCGGGCGAGAAGCGCTACGTGGCAGCGCGTGTAGGAAAACTCACAGGTATTGCACACCGCACGTGCACGTTAAATAGCGTGAGTTTAGTCAAAGTCTATTTCAAGATCCAGAATATGAGTTAGCAGCCTATGTTAATCGTTAACGATTTAGGAAAAATATGATGTTATTTAATGTTAAACTATGTGGCGCGGCAGGGATTTGGATTTCAGCAGCGTCCAGTCAGTGTAGTATTGATGACGCATGCAGCATGGTGGCAGTGTTGCCAGATTGGGTGTTTTTTTTTTACACATTAAGGCTTGTTTACAGTGTGTTTTAGCCGGGTTTTCACCTGGAAGACTCTATAGAAATCTGGCACCCTATTGAACTACGTTAAACTGAGAGAGTGTGCCGTTCACAAGCACCAGAATGAACGACTTCACCTTGCGTTCATCAGGCAGTAATACAGTACGTTCAGTTCACGTTCCCCCAAAATATGAACAAGTTCATGAACTTTCGTTCAATGAACTCATTCAGGCACAACACTGACAACAGGTTTACTCGAGACAGCGCCAGCTAGCATAAAGGTAAAGCTAATCTTTTACATTATAGCGATGATGCTGGTAGTGACGATTCTTTCAGACCAATGAGTGATCTTATGTGTTTTCACATTTTGGTATCAGCTCTGGTTGCTTGGAATCCTGATCAAGGTGGTACTAAAAAAGTATCGGTACCACTACTGCACCCAGTGGAAAAGCCCCCAAAAGTAAGCTGACCCGACCCAAACCATCGGGGTACTGTGCAATGGAGAAGCGCCATAAGGTACCAATGTGTACCTTTGAGGTACCAATATTCACATTTAAGTTTAAAAGTTTATTTTTTTACAAGGTACAGCCCCAGTGACAACTTTTCTGCCTTTTATCTGAGAGTGTACCAGCTGTGAAAAGCTTTTTAGAGGCAAAGCAAGTTTTTATGCAATTTTACAAAAACAGTAATGTTTTTCTTTGGAAAAAAAGATGTAAGAGTTAGGGGAGAGCAGGAGTAAAAAGATCATTTTCAGAAAAACATAATTTTTAACTAATTAGCACGGCACATTTGTCATTTTCATGTCCAGCGTTATGTTGTTTAAACAGCAAATGCATTGCAGCCGTTTGTGCACCCATGGGCGTGCTGGTCTGAAATCGAGGTGTGTTCATGTGCATTGTTGGCGCGTTGCTATTTTTAGTCAAATAAAAAAACTACGCCATGACAACTAAAACCTGGTTTAAAGTCTTAAGTCAATGGCACAATACTGTTTTTGTTATTTAAAGAGCCGGTTAGAAAAATACACCTACACATGAGACGACAACATGCGTTTGCTTATTACGGATTAAAATGTAAAAGATTATCATTGAGTTTCTTGGGCGTAAAATATCTGCTTCACCTGTAGGTAAGTAATTTAATGTTTTGCTTTGCTTTTTGATGCTTTGCAAATATTGCATATTTTGAAATGTTTTTTTTTTTAAATGCTACACCACAGATTTATTGTATATTTTGACTTTGTACCTGTGAATATTGTGAGATGAGAACATAAGAAATGATTTTCAAAACTCTCATTGGTTTATTGCACATTATCCCCAAAACACACCCATTACTCATTACAAGTATAGGAACAACCCTTTTAGACACTAGGCGCACAAACAATTTATCCCGTCATTAAATTAGCAAAAGTGAATTCGGACACACCCTTTTAGACTGTGCACTGGGGCTTTAGACCAGAGGTCCCCAACCACCGGATCACGACCCAGTACCTTGTTGTGGACTAGTTGCCACTGGGTCGCAAGTATGTCCTGAAAAAATGCGTATAATAGCTACATAATAGTTTAATCTTTTGTCCTCTAAGCTTCAACTTTTCTACCGGCCATTCTCTCTCTCTCTCTCTCTCTTTCTCTCTCTCTAACAGTGCATTGGCGATCGCATAACTGTCATTAGAGTTTGAGCATACTTCTAAAACACAATCGATCAAACAATTGCAGAAGTATGACTTCATGAATCATAAGCAAATTTACCTTGCAAATCATGTCAAGGCTTGAAGACGTTCAAACTCGTTAAACAATGAAATCCGACAAAATATGGTTTTATATGTCTATTAAAATAAAGTTGTTATTAAAGCATGGTCCTTTGATCTTTACCTCAATTTAAAACGTTATACATTTCACAAAGGATGATTTTCAATACTTTGTTTGAACAGCAACCCAGCAACCAACACCCAGCCAACCCGCCCAGTTCGCACATTTTTTTCAAAGCTGAAATCGGTCCGCGGTGTAATAGAGGTTGGGGACCCCCGCTTTAGACCATGTGCTTAGATTGTTAAAATAGAGCCCAATGTTTTAGTCAGAGATTTTTTGCTGTGGTCAATAACTCACAAGTGTGTTTTTTTGTACCAAGTGGAATTTTGAACAACTTTAAAATTACCTCAGTACAATTTCACTTTTTGAACATAAGAAGCGCATTGTTACTTTCGACCCTGTCAGCTGGGACGAAAGAAACTACTTACCATGGTCGAAAATAACTTTCCAGACCTAGACATGAGAAATAATGATGAAATAATGCAATATTTGTTAGCTCTGTCAGGGGTTGCATGCTTAAGATGCCGTCATAGTTTAAAATGCAAATGTAGTCAGGGCTCTGAGAAAATAGCTCTGTTATTTTTGTCCCACGTTAATTTTGCCCTAGTTCTCCCCTACTACTAAAGTTTATAGCAGAATACTGTTCATCTTAAATTTTGGGCAAAACTAATTAGATCTTCAAGTGTAGCATAAAGTTCTGCATCCTCATGTGAAAAAAGAAAAGCTATATCACACAAAATCTAGAGTATATGGATATGCAGCGACAATAGATTTGGAAATGACATGGACTCAATCATTTCAGAATATTGTAGCAGTTGCTGTAATGGGGTTAGCAAAGAAGGACAAAACATTAGAGAGAATGTCACAGAGGCCTATCAAATCTGGTTAAAGCTAATCCATTAAGATTCCTATTTATCTTAATATCGGTTGCTTGGCTGTCACGTGAATCCCCAAAATACACAATTTGAAAATGTCCTGATTACGTAATTTGAACAAGTATGCAATACAACTTCTTTTTTTTTTTTGTTATTATTTTGCACAAAATATACTGTAGGAGACAATAATGTGTCTTTTGATACTGCAGCTGACGTGCTTTATTGAGCTAACCTTGAGAGAATTAGCCCACATTAGCACACATGTCAGTTTGGGGCAATTTGTCTAAATGACTTTGGGGCAAGTCGTCACATGCTTTTCACACTTTAAAATAGTTAACCCCGGGTTAACGTAATCCTAGGTTATTTCTTTCACGTTTCACACTGTTCATACTTAACAAGGGGTTAATCTGATGTTAATCTGACGTTTCATACTGTGCATTCCTAAACCCTAGGTTAGGTGTCTGAAACCCTGTTCCTACACCTGTCTATAATTATCAAGCAACCCTGAACACCTTAATTAGCTGCTTTAGCTGTGTTTAATTGGGTCATAACATTTTAACCTTGCTTCATTTCACACTGCATGCGTTTGGCAACACAATGTGGGGTTTAACCCTACAAAAGCAGGGCTAGCAGGGTTTCATAACCCTGGGTTAATTTCAGGGATAACCCCGTTTGTAAATTACAAGTGTGAAACAATCTTTAACCTAGGGTTAAACGCAGGGTTTAGAACGAAGATAATTAAGTGCAGCGAGAAAAGCCCTAGAGTTAATATTCCCAGTTCTGGTTTGAATTTAAAAATTTAAATCAATAATCACAATTAAGTTGTGTTTTTTTAGATAATCTATGAACATTCTGTATTTAACAGTCTAAACTCCGTAATGAGATAAGATATGAAAATGTAATGATTACAACATATGTTCCCAAGACTTTCTCTTTCATTTGGTATAAGATTTATACCATTGTGATGTATGGTGCTCAGAAAATGTTAGACAGTGTGAAAAGTGTGAGAACTTCCCCCGCTCTCCCCTACTAAAGAGATACTAAAATATGACAAGTTTTTTTTTTTTAAATATTACTTTGGAATTGTTGGATTTCACAACATAATCCTTATAGTTGTATCTCTGCTCCATTGAAGAGGAAAAATAAGTGTTAGTGACCCTATACATATACATATTTTGTATATCTTTTGGCAGTCTATGTATTTTTACATTATTAAAATTATAAAATAATTAATTACAAAATGAATTGCATTATTCCACCATTCCTTGAGTATTTAATGTTTAGCAGTGCACATTTAATTTTAAATAAAACTGTTTAAATCATACTCAAGCTGATAATTTTCTGGAGAGAAGGAAGCTCTGCCTTCCTGACAAGTGATTAAAAACCCCATTAAGTAATCAATAAATCAGTTTAGTCTGGCAGAAACAAAATTAATCATTGTGAAAATTTGTCCACTTTTGGAGAGGGAAACAGATTTTGCTGTGTCTGTCTGGAAGGCATTCATACAGGCAGACACTATGTGTTTCTCTTCACAGAAAAAAGCTTGTGCATCAGCCATTTGTGATATTAAGCCTGATCCCATGTGCGGTGCTAGGGTGATTTCATTGTTCATATTTTTGCAGAGCAACTTGTACACAAATCTCTCTGTTATCTCTGTGATATTCTGAACATGAAATAAATCACAGTCTAGTGACACAATGCTTCCTAATTGTCAGTCGTCGTCATGGCTCTCTTTGCTCATTCATCCTACCACCAGGTAGCACCCTATCCACCAACCAGACATTGGACACTCACTCTGCTTCTACTTTCACTTCCTGTTCTAAAACCATGCCATCTACTCATTCACATTGGCTGAATCCGAAATCGCATACTTACTGTGTAGATACTGAATTTCACTGGGTACCTAATTAACTCTTTCACCGCCAGCGTTTTTAAAAAAAGTTGCCAGCCAGCGCCAGCGTTTTTCATGATTTTCACCAAAGTTTAATGCCTTCCAGAAAATGTTCTTCTTTAAATAAATAAAAATACAATATATCAAATGAAAGAACAGACCCTCTGCTTTCAAACAAAAAAAACCGTTTCATCCTACCTTTAGTGGTTCTTTTGCAATCAGCTTTTGAATATGGGTAGGTTTTTGCAAAAACACCATATTTTGAGCAAAAAGCAAACATAATTCCATATTTGTGACGGACTTTTCATAGAGATCCCATTCAGAGCGATCTTTAAAACAGACACGGACATGCAGCAGCTTGCCATAGGGCAATACTTCCGGTTTTAAAAAGTTGCGGTTCTTACAGCGGTGCATAAACTCGAACAAACCTAATAACAGACATGAAAACGTATGCGTGTGTATGAGGGACAGGTGCACTAACCCCGGATTTCCACCGACTGCGGAACGGCTGCGGATCCGCTGCGGAACGTCGGCGGAGTCAATCGGTTTCCATTCAAGTCAATGTGTGTATTTCCACTGACTGCGCTCCGAATCCGTCACAGCTCCGGCCATCCGCAGCCCTCCGGCACAAATACGCAGAGCTTCTATTTTTGAGGGATGCCGGACAGCTCCGCAGGGCGGAGCCATGACTTTATCGCGTGATCATAGCTGAATACGCGAGAACTCGTGTTTTTTTATTAAATATTTGCAATACAAACATTACAAACACACACAAATAAAGTCATTAATACAGAAACAACAAATAATAGACAAGAACAGAGCCAGGGGGAGTTTCAAATAAATACATTAAAGATAGAGCATAAATAAATGTTTTAGCAGCCTTCTTATTTTTTTAATTTTGGATGGATATGATGTACTGCTCTGTCTACGCGAGATTGCGTGTTGTGATCTGGGCTAGGTATCGCGCGATCATCACGTGAATTTGCGAGACCTCATGGGTCCTCGTCACTTCAGCACGCAGCCGCTCTGCAACAAATACAGATCTGGTGGGTATTGGCGGACGGGGGAGTGCGGAGCCGTAACGCAGCAGAGCTAATCTGCAGCCGTTCCGCAGTCGGTGGAAATCCGGGGTAACACCTGATTGCATCAGTAACTTGACAACTCTACTACGGTCTCTGTCAGTGAGTACGTTTACATGCACAGAATAAGCGGATAACTATCAAAAATCTGCTTATTACAGAAAACTGCTTTCATGCGTTTACATGCAAATCAATAAGCCGACTATGTAGACAACTGCGTTTTCATGGGACTTGGAGAATTATCAGTTTTCTCTCAGGCAGTGACGTCACCACCTATAGTACACAATAGTCGATCAAAAAGTCAACGCCATATCTGTCTTAGGCTGTACTGTTGTATCTCTCCTCGTGTCTGCAGAACCTGTAAATGTAACATGAGCTTTCATTTTCACAGTTTCTCTGCCAACTGCTTTAGTCGAGCGGAGACTTTTATGCGTTACCTTGCGCTTACTTCCGCGTGTGACATTTATCTTTCATACGCGCAGACATGCGCACATGGACAAAACCGTGAGAAAGCGGGTTAAGGTGTTTACATGCCACGCGAAATCGGCGTAATGAGCAAAAAACTACCTGTGCCGATCGGTTTTTGCTTACGCCGTTTATGGGCTTTCCCCGATTAAAGAAAACATCTTTACGCGTTTACATGACCCCACGTGTTATCAGTTTATTAAGCATAATCGGGTAAGACTGTGCATGTAAACGCACTCAATGTTATATTACATAATTTTGTAGTGGACAAAAATAAGTAAAACAAGCAGATTGTAATTTTATATCTATTGTCAGATGACAGCTGTGCTTGAATACAAACTAGACAATGTGATTATATACATTTTAGTGAAGCAATCTCTTGTATTTACTTAAAACAACAGGAAACATGAATAAAAAATGAATGAATAAAACCATCACAATAAATGAAAACGTATAGAAGTGAATCCCATATGAAACAAAACTTTATTCAAATGTATTTTTCTAACAAACCATCACATATTTACTGTCAGCTCAACACAGCTGTGACAATTCTACAGCTTTATTTTCATGAATCAGCTGAGCACTTTAATTGTGGTATATACAGGGTCTGTGCCTGAAGTCTGGGTGCTGAGGAACAGCCCTGTGTGTATCGAAATCTCCCGATTGGCTGGTCTCCGGTCGTTTGCTTTGCTTTCCCGTGGCATCATGGGAAAGCTGGGATAGAAGTGTCCATCCGATGCACGCTTCAGAATCTGGGCGGACTCAGTAGGGCATCCGGGGATTTCTCGCCTACTGATTTTATGGATACTAAGGATTCGGACGTACTACTCTGTTCACGTGCTGTTTCCCCTACTACATTTTCAGTAAGTAGGCGGTTAAGGACAATACTTAAGTACACGTGCCTCTGAATCTCGCGAGAAATGGTCCAAAATCCTGCTAATTCTCGCCTACCCTTTTACTTATACTGAGGTTTCGGACATACTATTCGTTCGCCTACTGCTTTTTGTCTACTATATATTATGGCAGTATGCGGTTTCGGATTCAGCCCGTGTTCTCATTCATTTGTAACCTGCACTTCCAAGCCTTGCCACTGTTTGTGTCATTGTTTCGTGTTGCTTTGTTTTTGTTATGACCCGTTTGCCTGAATATTGGATTACCCTTTTGTCTTGTTTGACTGGCTTTGATTCTACCACAAGTCTCTGCACGTTATAGAATACTTTGCCTAACCAGAATCCAGCAGAAGTTTCAACAGCCATGCACCCAGCAGCTTTGATTTTTGATCTTCACCTGGGCAACCGCCCTGTAGAGGATTATGTTCAGGATTTCTTGTGTCTAAGGAACCAGTTGGACTAGAATGATTTTTTAGACGCAGACTAAATGAGAGGATTTTATTTTTGATGCCATGGGGTCATGAGGTAAAAACTTTATTGGAATTTATAGACATTGCATTATTGCTTGGTGGGTCTCGTTTAACTGTTGGAACTGTGGATGAGGAGCCCCACAGTCTCGTGGTGATTATTACATCACTGCCTCCACACATTGCGACTGCTTAACCAGAGTTTGTTCAAGTCATGCTGGTCTCTGTAACCAAGATGGCCGCTGCCATACCTATATCTGTCCCTAAGATGGTGACCATGTCTGCTCCATGTCTAACCATGTCTGCTCCTGTTTTTAAGATGGCTACCCCCATACCGGCACGTGTTGGTAAGAGGGCCATTGCCACGATCACACATGCTCTTCAGAGGGCCGTCATCACACCTATACCTATTCTCAAGATGGCTGCCACTTCGCAAGAATGGCTGCCACATCTGAACCACTTCACAAAATGGCTGCCTCACCAACCTCTCCAGTTCATGTTAGGACCCAACGGTTGAGGTCTAGTCTTGTGGATACCCAGATGATGTCTGCACGGGCAGCTGGGGTCCCAAGTCCAGTTGTGACCAGTTCTATGGTCTCTATGGCATCGGAGGTATGTCCTTTAAATTCTGTGCTCCCTGTATTTGCCATGGCCCTGTGGTGTCCGTGGTCTGCGTTCTGCTCTTTGGTTTCCTGTGATGTTTCTTAAGCCCCTAACATTGAATCAGAATTATCTGATACACCTCCCATCGCTACTAGAAGGGCCGAACATGAGCCTTATGCACGTTTTGTCACTAGTAAATCACCAGAGTGACCCCGAGTCGCCCAAGTCGCCTGCACTTCCTGTTTCGGGTTGAAAAGTTTTCTGAATTTCCTGTCATGACCATAAGGCCTGTTTCTATGTTCCCTGAGTTTTTGTAGACGCTGAGATGGTTACTCCTGAGTTCCCTGTGTCCTGTAGGTCAACAAATATGGTCACTCCCAAGCCCTATAGACTCTTTGCCCTTGCCAAGATGGCCGAACATGAACTGTTCCATATTTGCCATTCATGAACACTATGAACTCTCTGCCTGGCCCAAGATGACTGGTACTGAATTCAATGTTTTATCTGCCTTGAATAACCTGTCGTTTGCGTACCTAGCTATGCCAGCCTCTCCCTATTCTGTCACTGTTTGCAGGTCTAGAGCACCACCAGTGCCACCCTGGTTTCCAGTGCTAAATGGATTACTGCAGTCTCCTACGCCTGTTCTCAGGATGGCTGATCCTCCCCTAAGTATATTTTTTTGGGGGGGTAGGTAGGGACGAGGCCCAAGCAACGGCCATCCGCCTCTGCCCCACGGCCGAGGCCTCTTGCTTCTCCATTGCCCCGGTCTGCCTCTGCACCATGGCTGAGGTCCCTTGCTGCTCTACTGCCCTGGTCCTTCTTCTGCACCATGGCCGAGCCCTGCCACGGTTCCACGGTCCTGGCCCGTTCGCCCACCCACAGTTGGATTCAATGCCTCACAGTCCTGGCCTGCCATCCCACCCCCTGTTCCGACTCCACCTTCCTTCAGAACTTTATAGGAGTGTCTGTAATCCACTACTAGGGGTGGGGATCTGTCACTAGTCAACATGGCTCCCTCTGCTCATTCATACTACCACCAGGTGGCACCCTCTCCATCAACCGGACATTGTTTGTACTTTCTGTTCTTTGGGTATAAAACCATGCCATCTACTCATTCACATTGCAAAGTATTGTCAGTTGTAACCTGCACTACCAAGCCTTGCCATTGTTTGTGTCATTGTTTCATGTTGCCTTGTTTTTGTTATGACCTGTTTGCCTGTATATTGGATTACATCTTTGGATTACCCTTTTGTCTTGTTTGCCTGGCTTTATTAATAAAGTTCTGCACTTGGATTCTACCACAAGTCTCCGCACATTACGCTAATGTTTAGATATGTGACCAGTCATGGAAAGTAGGGACACAACCCTTACGAAAAAGTTTATTCAAGTGTGCTATAAGTATACTTCTTTTAAACTTAAAATAAGAAAGTATACTTTCAGTTTACTTTTTATGTACTTCTCTAAAATGTACTTTAGGTGCTTCTCAGAAATATACTAAATTGTACTAAAGTATACTTGACCTATACTGACCGAAATGTCTAAGTATATTTGGCCTATACTTGTTTACTGACATATACTTAAAAGTATAAAGTAAAAATGCAACAACGAAAGCCACATCAAGAAAGCTGCAAAAAGCCATATGAATAGCCCTGGTAAAAATAAATATACTTTATTGTATTTCAAGTATATTTAACTTTGCAATGGTACATTACAAACACATTACGGTACATTACGGTAGGAAGAACAAGCTAAACTGCCTTTCAGTAGTTTGAAGGAAGAGTTCATGGTAACCAGAGCAAGAGAGGTGCTACATTACAGAGACTCCAGTGACATCAAAGTCTCTTCAGCTGGCATAGAGGTCAGAACTGGAAGGAAGTGGAAGGCCCATGAGGCAGTAGAGCAGGCTGAGTCACGGCTGCGACATGGCGAGCTGGTAGGAGCGGTGGCATCTGGACGGGCAGGACTCGGGAGCACCCCAACACCTCGCTTTAACAAGGCCCAGGGAAAAGAAAAGCGGCAGCTGATTCAAGATGAGGTCCGAGCAGGGGAGGAGGAATCCCGCGGCAGCAGAGCAGTAGGGATGCGGCAGCAGGGGGCATGGACCCGATGGGAGCAGGCGGCGGAGCGGAGGATATCATGGGCAGAATTGTGGAAGTCGGAGCCACACCGAATCAAATTTCTGGTTAAGTCTGTCTATGATGTCCTCCCTAGCCCATCCAATCTATTTCGCTGGGGCTTGTCAGATACACCTTTGTGCCCACTCTGCAAGAGAGGAGGATCATTGGAGCACATCTTGAGCTGCTGTCCCAAAGCACTGGGAGATGGGCGCTACCGTTGGCGCCACGACCAAGTGCTGAAGGCCATCGCAGAGGTTATCAGCACTGGGATCATAGACAGCAGACACCAGCGACCAGTAAGGCAGAACATCGCCTTTGTTAAAGCCGGGGAGAAGCCACACCAGCGCATGAAACAAACAGGGGGGCTGCTCGCAACAGCACAGGACTGGCAGCTGAATGTCGACCTAGGGAGACAGCTCAAATTCCCAGAGAACATTGCAGTGACCACGCTCAGGCCAGACATAGTCCTGGTGTCGGAAAAAACAAGGCAAGTGGTCCTGCTGGAGTTGACGGTCCCCTGGGAAGACTGGATGGAGGAGGCGTTTGAGAGGAAGAGGGCCAAATACGAGGAACTGGCAGCCGAATGCCGAAGCAGGGGGTGGAGGACAAGATGCAATCCCATCGAGGTTGGGTGTAGAGGATTTGTCGGACAGTCACTCATCAGGGCCCTCAAGATGCTTGAGTGAAGGGACTGCACAGTAGGAAAGCCATTAAGATCATCACGGACGTCGCTGAAAAGGCGTAAAGATGGCTGTGGATCAAGCGGGGTGATCCGTGGATCATACAAGCTACTCAGACACAAGCCAGGGTCTGATCAACCCTGGCTGGGTCACCTGGGCGAGGGTGTATGATGTTGTGAGACCCGAAACACCCAATGAACCCAGGATACATCACTGATGATGTGTCTGAGTTGCACCAGAGGTGTATTGCAAAACTAAACAAATATACTTAGAAAGAAATGTACTATTTTTAAATATATTGAAAGTATGCTTACAACATATTTGCTTACAATTAAACTTTTAACATATATCAAAATAATTGTTCTGTTAGTGTACTTTTAGTAAACTAGTAAGTTACTAATTGTGTGCTGCATGTATACTTGCAAGTATTCTTTCACTATACTTTTAGTTAACTAGTAGTTTATTACTCAACTTTACTTTAAGTGAACTTAACAACATACTATATACATATATATATATATATTGCACTTAAAGTACAATACAATGCTCCCCTGTATTAATTTTTATACTTGACATATACCTTTTAATTGAACTTTCAATCTGAAGCTAAATCTTTCGTATGCTATCAGTGAGCTAATCAAACAAAAATGATAAATAAAATAAATATTTCAAAATGTCTCAATTTCTAAATTTGGTTATCTATATTCTATTGTGAATAAAATATAAGTGTTGTATATATATATCTATATATATGGCTGAATCCCCTGAATATTAACTTTCGTTCTGGACTCCATTTCCCATAATCCCGCATACCAGGACTGATTACTCTGCCACCTGAAACTCATTGGACAGCCTATATAAACTCTCTGGAAACATTCAGTCAGTGCAAAGTCTTGATTTGGCTGTCATTGCTGAGCGGTTTGAGATGACAATGCTGAATAAAGTCATAATTCTTGCTATTTTGGGACCAAAATGTATTTTCAATGCTTCAACAAATTCTTACTGACCCACTGATGTCACATGGACTACTTTGATGATGTTTTTATTACCTTTCTGGACATGGAAACCATACATAGATTTTTCAATGGTTGGGACAAAAGCTCTCGGACTAAAGCTAATGTTAAAACATCTTAAACTGTGTTTCGAAGATGAATGGAGGTCTTCCGAGTTTAGAACGACATAAGGGTAAGTCATTAATTACATTATTTTTAATTTTGGGCGAACAATCCTTATTCAGTAGTCACGCTGTTCCCTTTGGGGGCGGGGGCGAAAACACAAGCCGCACAGTATGTAAATATACACACAGACAATGACGGGGGGCTGCACGCTAGAATCTCTGTAAAAACAAGCCGATTTCAACCGCAAAATGTACGCTTTTAAATATTCAAAAAAAATTCTACCTCAAACATGGAGAGGCTTCTTCGTGATATCAACTAACAGATTCTGCAATAAAACGAAAATCAAAAATTTTGAAAATAAAAACCTTTGTTTCTCATTTTCTCGAAACTTGTGCTGCCGACTTGTGTCACTGGATTCCGTGACGGGTCACATATACCAGTTTATATTTCTCTTTACCAAGAAAGACAATCAATAATGGATCAAATGTCTCATAAATACGTATGATATGATATAAATCTGTCAAACTAAACCATTCAGTTGATGGAGTTTGGGGTGGTGGGGCAACGGGGACTACAAAAGTTTAATAATGCCAAAATACATAGACAAATTACAGTCATTATATGTGTATCTGATTGTTGGTACTGCTATGGAAATTTCACACAAAATAGGATGAACCCAGCCAGCATAGGTAAAATTACAAACCAATGGGCTGGGTTTGTCCCTTTTTGATCAAACACTGGGTTGAAAATAACCCAGTATTTTTTTAGATATTTAAGTCTTTTATGTATTTTTCAAAGAAAGTACATTTTTACAGAAGTAAACAAAAAATATATATGATCATCTCATTTCCTTAATCCATGCTTAATCTGAGAATAATATAAAAACATTCAAATAAAATCACAGCAGGTTGGACATGGACCAATAATTCAGAACAACAACAGCCTCTACGTTTCTCTCTCTTTCTTTCTCCTTTTACCCCCCGTCGTCTATCAATTTAATTGTGCTGAATCCTGTGCTAAATGAATTTACAATTTTGTCTGAAGTCCATGCATTACAGCCAATCAAACAAGCACTGTGCAGAAAAATCTCACACAAAGACTATTTATAATACAGATCTCAGAAAAGGAAAGACATGATAAAACTCTATATTTTTGTTATTTCTCTGCCTTCCACAAACTACCTGACAATTGTTCCTTAACGATTTCCAGTAAATTCCTTAAAATGGTAATTTGTCATCTTGCCACTTCATTTGTGACCTAAATTCCTCACTAGAGGCATCATCAGATAAATGAATCACTACCCAGGATCCATTTCTCCATTTCTCCCTTGTGCGTGCTATTATGTGCTAGCTCTCTGCCGATGCTCTTCATTTACATATATTTAATGGCTTATTCGTGGCTGCTTGAGTCTGACGGTGTGCACGCTGCATGTCAGGTGAACTCGCCTCTTTTTCATTTCAAAGAATTCGAACAATGCTTTTTAGGATTTGCTATTGTTCTACACAAACTGTGAAAGGATGAGCTCTGATTTTTATGTACTTTTAGGGCTGGCGAATGCAATCTTGACTTGACTCGTGTTGGCTGGTGTGACATTATCAAGAAAGCTCTTTGATCTGAAATGAAACCTTAAATAAAAACAGACATTGTCCCAAGTAATTATTTAAGCATGATTTTAATTAAAGACCACATTGTAAACCTAAATCAATGGTAGTCATAATTAGTATCTTTTAAAGCCAGAGAATGCGAAATATTGCATTTTGACCTCTTCAATGAAGAATATGTGTAAACCTTTGACTTTTGTCTAGTCGTATATTTCCATAGATATGCTTAAATGCATAAAAATGTGTCATTCAGCATTTAATAATGCACAATATACTTAAAATTAAGCTGCGAATATGAGCAAAATCTGTCAGAGCAGATAAATGAGAAGGTCTGAGCGATTACAGAGAGAATGTGACAGAGGTGTCAGTGTTTATAAGGGTTTCAGCCTGAATGAAGAATTAATGAAGGTGTTGATTAGTGTGAAGTTAGAAGTGGTCAGGGTGAAAGGGACTGTCCTCTCACCTCCTTACAGTACACCCTTATGCTTAAGGGAAACAGAAAACTTCACTTTACAGACTTTTAATCTGCACCACCATGTTACCCATGCTCCACATACTTCAGGGTTGGTGGTTACTCGCATTTATTTATCCTTGTGAATGTTGTTTAAAACCTGTATGTTTTTTATCTCTTACATGAAACACAGGAAGTGGAAAAGCTTTTGATGATATGTGGCTTTAAAGCTTAAAACTGACAATAAGCATCAATGCACAAATAAATGTAACATAAAAGTTGTTTATACAGTATGTCTTGGGCTATATTTTTATTATCAGTGTCCTATTGTATATGCGCTTATCCACTTTTTTTGGTTACTGTAATTGTACAGCATCTACCCGTTATGTTTTTTTTATGGTGAGTGGTTGTGCATGGTGGGGTTTTAATTTTTTACAATTTTATATTACATGTGCATGCAATTTCAGTTACACTTAATTTTAATGTGTCACTGTTACAGTAATGATAAATTTAAGTACAGAATACTTACATTTAATAACACTATAGGGTTAAGATTAGGGTTTGGTTTAGTTGCGTGTAATTATGCATACTTTACTGTTATTACTATAATAATTACATGTAATGTGTAACAAAGGCACTGTAAAATAAAGGGTTATCTCATTTTTAAACTTATTTAATTGCGACTGAAGCCTGTGCTTCTTATATAAAAGATTTTCTTAACAGAAATACTATTTCTTATGTACACAGGCTGCTTAACATGTTTCTCCTCTGCTGTCTCATCCAGCTGTCCCATCTCACATTTTAAGATACTGTAATTTCAGATTCAATTAGCATAATTGTAAGATTAACATGCATTAATTGTAGAAGCTGATGCTAACTGCTAATGTGTCTTTTTACACTGCTGGCAAACACTTCATCACCTTCAGACAAGATAGATATACAAACATGACATGTTTGAGAAAACTCTGCCTCCACCGAATAAGCAAATGTGGTGAACACACTATAAAATGTTCTTGAGAGTCACAACTAGATGTATTTATACTAATTCTGAACTATTTGTCTCATACACAAACATATATAAGAACTAGGACTGTTAAAGTCAAAGTGTTTTTTATTGTCATCCGAACCAAACAACAATTTAATGAATTCATTAAGTGTATTTATTAGCAAAAAATGTGTGTAAACAAATGAAATAGTTAAAGGGATAATTCACCCCAAAATTATAATTTTATTATAAATCACTTACCACTGTGTCGTTCTAAACCACCAAGTGCTCCGATTGTCTTCAGAACACATTTTTTGATGAAAACCGGGAGTCTTCTGTCTGTCCCATTGACTTCAGTTAGTTTCAAAATTGTTGTCCCCAGAAAAGAATAAAAGACATCGCCAAAAAGGTCCATCTTCAATCAGTAGTTTAATAATAATATTATGAAGCATCAGCAGGTGACATTATCATTATGCGCTGTAGTCTGCTCATGAACAAGCAGTGAATGATGTGGAGGAGAACAAATTGTTGAATAAAATAGTTTTTGTTTTATTTGTGCACAAAATTGTTCTTGTCATTTCATAATATTATTATTGAACTACCAATGGCAAAGGAACCTATTTGGAGATGTCTTTCATTCTTTTTTGAGAAAAATAATTGTAAAACTAACTGAAGCCAATGCAGTTAGTTCTAGATATTTGTAGGCCCTATGCAAAATTAAACTCGGGGGTTAAACTCGCGGCATATTTATTGAATCATTTTCTTGTGTAAAAGGTAAATTGCTAATTTGCCTTTCCTGTATTAGAAATACATTAGTGATACTTTTAGTCCAGGATAAGAAATAGCAGATAAGAAACTGTTCACACATTATAATTAGACCATTCTTTCACCTTCCACATAGTCTGGTTTAGTAGTTTCTCTTGTAAACTATCTTTTGGAACAGCTGATTTGCAACAGATAGTGTAGGCCAGAGTATGATAACATTATATATTTTGGGGGACATTTTGCAAATATTGCAGGTAGGCCTAATACATTGATGAAAAATATATTAATACTATATTTGGTCACACTTTATTTTATGGCATCACTGTTACAGTCTAATTATATATTTAAGTACTAAGTAATAATCATTAACAACATGTACTTACTATAGGGTTGGGGTTAGGATTAGGGTTTGGTTAGGTTTAGTTGCATGTAACTATGCATAATTAACTGTTATTACTAAAATAATTACATGTAACATGTGTAACAAAGACACCGTAAAATAAAGTGTTACCCTATATTCTAAAACATAAAAGATGAGGGAAGCATGATGTTTTAAGAGATTAGTTCATAGTTATTAGTTATAGTTTATTAGTTTTTTAACAAACTTTAATATTCTGTATATTTTGTAACGCACTGTAAGTCGCTTTGGATAAAAGCCTTAAAGTTTTCATAAAAATATAAAAATAAGAGTATTTAATCTGTATTTAAATACATTTTACAACATATGACACTCTTAACCCAATACAGGGTTTCTAAATTGATGCTTATATATTTTAGTCAAGGAACCTAATGTCAGGTACTGTAGTTGGGTAGTGCAACACTTATCTAAATATGACATAACAAATAACTGATTTAATGATTTTAAACAGAAATCATTGTCAGTGCAGTTTTGACATACAACGATGGCCGGGCAAATTGTAATTTCGAGCCCTGCGATAAGTTTTTAACATAATTTACAAGTTCCTGTTATTTAACAGTGCTCACTTTGTTTGACGTCTTTGCTGGAAACTGTAGCGGGACGGGCTGTATCTCTGTCGGCATCCTCGCTGACTTGGGGTGTGGGAGGCGGATGGAGCGGACAAGGGCGCTTGGCAATAGTTAGCTGAGCTGCTGGTTAACAACACTGATGTTGATTACTATCGTTAGCTTCAACTGCTAGATAAAAACGGGGATGTAGCATTGCGATGTTTTTTGTAAATCTGAAAAAAGGTTTCAGTAGTTCGCTTCATCTTTCCCGAGCTCTATTAATGATGGCAGGCAGTGAACCAGGTAGTGATTGACAGTTCTCTAATCCAATTGCGTTGGACATTGTCAGAATGACGGCAACTTAGCCCAATGGCGTTTTGGCTAATCATATTTCAAGGGAATCCGGTGCCTCGGTCCTCCTCTCGCATAGTAACTTATTTTACTGAGTGTTTTAGGGTATATTTGCGTTTATTCACATCATGCGATTGGTTTAGCTACAAGAGAAGTGGAAATACGCCGTATACCTGCGTATACCCTGCACTAAATCACTGTTTAGAAGTGGTGTGACGAACCCAAGTCCTCTACATCCCTGATGGTGACAGTTCCCGGAGTTTTGAGACACCCCCTTATCCTAATTATTAATTGAGGAACAGGGGTGTGTGTGTGTATAAAAGCTGAGCAGTGGTTCTGGTTCAACCTGATCTCACGAATTTCCGTGGCATAGTCACGGAATTTTGTGCTCATTTTTCCGTGGCATTCTCAAGGATCTCCGCATTTTTCCGTGGCCCTGCTACGGACTGTCTTTTTCCGTGGCATTCTCACGGATTGGTTACTCAACTGTTTTGTCCTATTTTCTTACCATTTTCGCTTCGGTTTAGGGTTAGATTTACATGAAATGACATCCCTACCCAAACCCAACTCTAACCCCAACGCCAGGCGACAATTGTTTAAAGTTTAGAAAATATAAAAGAATAAACAATTTGAACTCAATAGAGGCTCATTACCTCTCATTGAGATTTTGTTTTGTTTATGCTTTCTTATATCATGTAAGCTTTAATATTTGTTATAATAATTTTGTTTGTCATTTCTTTTGTTTCATAATTTTTCCGTAGACTTATGTTTTGTAGTGGGTGGTTTTTGTTATGTTTAAATAAATTCTTATGATTACTGAACTGGTGTCTGACCCCCTCGTTTATGTTGCAGTTCGAAACGAGCTGGCCGTAACAAGTGGGTATACGCAAATCCGACTGAAAAAGAAGTGAGAATACGCCGTATTACCTGCATAAACCCTGGAGCACTGGTCATACCAAGTAGTCGGTGCGGGGGGTACATTACAGATAATTTGAAATATAATACTATCTTTCTTGCTGGCACATGAAATTAATAAAGAAAACGAACAAAAGTGTTCATTCGGAACATTTAATATTTATTTAAATCTGAATTATGTGATTATATTGGGGGGGTTATATTAGCTGGATTTGATTTTTGAGGGGGTCATGACCCCGTAACCCCCGTGCAAATTACGCGCATGCTGCTTATCTGCATAAAGTCAAACTTACCTTATAATTTTATCTATTGCTGTCAATAGTGATTGGTGGATTAGCGCACCCTGAGCCTGAAGCTCAAGGCATTTGACTACTCTGCCTACAGGTAGCGCCGTCCCTGAGTCAATGGGACCGGCAGAAACCTCCCAGTTTTCATCAAAAAAATCTAAAAATGCATTCTGAAGACATTTGGAGCACTTGGTGGTTTAGAGTGACACAGGGGTAAGTTATTTATGATAAAATTGTCATTTTGTGGTGAACTATCCGTTTAAAGTAGCCTGACTATGTCAGACTTTGTACTTCCGCTAAATTTCATTATGCTTCTGTAATAAGTCTGAGATACCTCCCATTCTGGACGTTTCCTCCGGTTTCAAGACCGACGTCCCAATCAACAAACAGAGGACGGGCTGAGAGCCGTGACGTAGATGCTAAGCGCCGAATATAAGATTGTAGTTTACAGTGGACATGGAGGCACAGAAAGCTATTCGCTCTGTTGTGTAGAACCGGCAGTTGCCAACTGAAGCTCGAACAAGAAGAGTGTTTGTTAAACATTTTGAATGGAGATGTTGCCCTACTCCCGACAGGTTTTGGAAAAAGTATAATTCATCAATTATTACCAATCGTCAGCGAAAAACTGTGTGCAGCACAGCTTGGCGTGCAAAATGATAGAGAAATCATGGAGGGGAATTTCATTTTTCACAGTTAATGGTGGAGAACGCGTGGTTAAACATTCTTTGGTGACATTCCTGAATAACCAGAAAATAAGGTAGATTAGGTAGATTTCTGTTTTGCACTTGTTTTTCGTAAATATACATGACTATGACCTTGTTAATATTAGGGATGGGCATGAGTACTTGATTGCTCGAGTACTTAAACGTGGCATCGATGATTGATCACGAAAAAACGATGATCATCTGGGTTTATTTATTTATTTATTTTGTATCTGGCGGCATTTGGATGTCTGGTTAGCATTACAAGTGCACGTGGTAGTTAAGACTGGGTCTGGAGATGCGTGTTTGACGTGTGTCGAGATACGCTGACCGGCTTATGACATCAGTAACATTACCATGCATGATTAAATAAGAAGCAGATAATTCCGTGCCAACCCGCCGATCCATGCAATGCACGGCAGCCCGCCGATCCCGCAAAAGACTTAAAGCTGCTTAATGGTATGAAGCATGTGCTTTGACTGGACGTGTTTAAAAGTGCGCTGTTTATGATGCACATCCGCAAAGGGAGTTAAACTTTCTGTACATAACTTAGTTAAACACTTAGTTGAAGTCTTGCATTTTATGCAGATAAATGCACGATGTACATTTATGTTGTATAAAGGCTTAATATTATGTAGAGTGTGTCGTATAGAAAGTGCTCGGTTTGTGTTTATTAACCCTTTAGTTTCACTTCATCACGCAGCTATTCATGTAAGAGGTCTCTGTTTAAAACATTTACTTCATTAATAATCTAGTATGTGTTCATTGTTCTGTCATAGTTTCTTCAAAATTAGGTTTTATTTGAGTGTTTTTAATAAAAATATTTTAATTTCACCATGACGTATACGCCCTGCCCCTTTGATTGCCCCGCCCACAGTTAATCGAGTAATTGGCTGAATCCGAAACCGCATACTGCCATACTGTATAGGGATGCTCCGATCGATCGGCCGCCGATCGTGATCGGCCGTTAACGGCATTAAATGACGCGATCGGCACTCACTAAATTTGCCGATCTCATGAGCCGATCTTTCCGTTTACTTTTGTCATCATAGCGTTCCTGATGCGGCTGCAATTAGAGACCATTTTACACAGTGCGAGCATTGTGTAACCTATTGCTCATGTGTGACGTGCAGATTTGGATCTCTCTCTCTGCCTTTACAGAGATATGCGTATTATCTATGAGGACGCGCTCCGGTCCTCAGCGCGATGCGTCTTCAAATCCCTATCAAACAGCATATACAACACATATCTATCGCGGACAATTGCATCCTCATGCGAAAGTTTATTACTTGCATTCGTTTTAAAGCTTTGAAGGTTTAAACTTCCATTTTCCTCACAGCTGCTCTTGTTTGCGGACGCACGCATACACAGCAGCCGGTCTTCAGTGCACGTGAAGAGAATGATCTCTCCCACTTCTTAAAGCTACAGTATCCTAATTCATCTCTCAATAAAATTACTCTCTGCTTATCAGTGAAGAACTGTTGTACTTCATACGAATGTGTGTATATTAATTCAAACAGTAAAGACTGTGAAGTGTTTTATTTTAATTACTTTTAACAGACATAAACCTTTTTAAAGGCATATTACACTTCTATTTGCAAGAAGAAATATTTGTTCTGCTTATTTATTTGATTATCTATTAAAACAATAATATACCTAATTTATAGTTAGTTTCATTTCTACAAATGGTGCAAACTCTGCTAGATTATAGATAAAAGATTCCCATTCCACTGCCATCCTGTAATCAGCACTGATCGGCGATCGGCAGATCATGATCTTGGTGATCGGTAATCGGCCCCAAAAATGCTGATCGGAGCATCTCTAATACTATATAATAGGCAAAAAGCAGTAGGCGAACGAATAGTATGTCCGTAACCTCAGTATACGTAAAAGGGTAGGCGAGAATTAGCGGGATTTTGGACAATTTCTCGCGAGATTCAGAGGCACGTGTACTTAAGTATCGTCCGAAACCGCGTACTTACTGAAAATGTAGTAGGGGAAACGGCACATGAACAGAGTAGTACGTCCGAATCATCAGTATCCATAAAATCAGTAGGCGATAAATCCCCGGATGCCCTACTGAGTCCGCCCAGATTCTGAAGCGTGCATCGGATGGACACTTCTATCCCAGCTTTCCAACGATGCCACGGGAAGCAAAGCTATCGACCGGAGACCAGCCAATCGGGTGATTTCGATCAGTTACACAGGGCTGTTCCTCAGCACCCTGACTTCACGCACAGACCCAGGATATACCACAAAGTGCTCAGCTGATTCATGAAAATAAAGCTGTAGATTTGTCACAGCTGTGTTGAGATGACATTAATATGTGATGGTTTGTTAGAAAATACATTTGAATAAAGTTTTGTTTCATATGGGATTCACTTCTATACGTTTTCATTTATTGTGATGGTTTTATTCATTCATGTTGTATTAATGTTTCCTGTTGTTTTAAGTAAATACAAGAGATTGTTTCAGTAAAATGTATATAATCACATTGCCTGCATTGTTTAGTTTGTATTCAAGCACAGCTGTCATCTGACAATAGATATTAAATTACAATTAGCTTGTTTTACTTATTTTTGTCCACTACAAAATTATGTTATATATCTGTAACACTGACAGAGACTGTGTTAGTGCACCTGTCCCTCATACACACCAGTGTTTCCGCTATATACATTCAACCGTGGCGGCCCGCCACTCCTAAAACATCCCCGCCACGCCTGCGGTTGTGGATAGAAGGGATACAGCAAACGAAATCTCGTTGGATGAGCACTGTTTTTTCCTAATCCTTTAACCAAACCCAACTCTAAACACAAAATTTCACACGATTGTAGGATGTATTTGTATCTAATTTAGCCAGAACCGCTGTTTTCATCCTAATAATCCTACCTCCAAATCTAATCCTTAACTTTTCGGCATTTGCTGTATCCCTTCTAGACAAAACCCACAGCGGCAGCTCGCAAAAAAGCTACCGAAATGTCCGCTCTGCGAGACTGGCTGTCTAGAAATAAATTCCTTTCTGGATTTGCGTTGTTCACTCATTTATAAATAAATCTCCTAAAATATCATAATTTACTCCATGGGTTTAGTTTCATGCACAAATTTAAATCAACAGAGGATTATTAAGCTACGTTTCTGTTTTGAGAAATAATAATAAAATAAATAAGCCTATACGAAATATGTTGCACTTAAATAATTATTAAATTGACAAAACGAATAAAAAAGTATTTGAGTTTCTGTTCTTTTTTGTGACGCGCTCTAAAACCAAAGAAGCAGAAAGCACGTCATGTTTTTAATGATTATAAATAAGCACAAGGTTTTCTCCTTATTGTGAGTTTACACAAATAAAAATACATAATTTGAAGTTTCGAATGTTGTTTTACTTTTATCTTTATGACAATAAATTTAGGGTTATTTAAGCTGCAAGGTCATCACGCATATGATGTTCACCGGCGCATATCTACACCAACACAGCGCAGGGCTGCGAGAAAAGACATTATTAAACTTTTGATTTAACATATTACGAGTTTTTTGGACATTCATTTGGAATCACTGTACTCATATTATCAACTTATCTGGCCATTAGTTATTCAGTATAGGCTATAAGCGCAGCGCGCTGCTGACCGCTCAGCTGTCAATCGTCTGTGCTTTAGATCGACACTCACAAAGTTTCACATTAAATGATAAGATATTTGTCCAAAAACAAAAGGCTAAATACTGAATACTACTTATATGCGACTGCAAGACATTAATAGTCGAATCTGTTTGTAAGGAAACTTACATTATCCCCGTGGAAGAGAAGAACGTTGGTAATAGAAACTTGAGGCAGACGGTGAGACTGTTTTATCTGTTTTCAGACGAAACAGCAGGTCGGGGTACCCGCGGGTGAACCGCATAATATTTGATCTAACGGGTGTTATAGGCTATTCGCCTGTCATTTGTGTTGTAGATGCAGGTCGGGACTCAATAGACGAGAGTAAAATGCGGGTCTAACATCCAAGACCAAAATTCGACTCGTTTTTAAATGTCCCGTGCTTATTTGTGTTTAAGATCTGTCTGAAGACCGGTAAAGGTTTATATTTAACTGCGCGATTTGCGGTGTGACCGGCTCGGGGTCACAGTCTTTATGTCAAATGGTACGGGTGTGAAATAAAATTGCTGCTGATGTCGGATAACTGGTCGGTTGTTCTGTCAATCACAGCGGTGCGGATTATCAAACAGGACTGCATGACTTTGTAACAGCTCAACACGAGGACGAACTTGCAATGCACACTACATTAAAACTACAATGAAATATCCGAACTACGTACGTAGCTGTGTAACGTTTTTTTTTTTTTAAGAAAATACAGTTTAGATCAAACATAGAAAAGCAATATGCTATAAATATAAGGAAAAGTAAATGACAGCGTGAAAATTATAAAAAAAATACATGTTAGTTTACTGTAGCCTATATTCTACATAAATTTTTTTTTTACATTTCTAATCATCATGGGCGCCCCCTGCCGCCACAGCTGAAAAAAATCCTAGAGGAAACACTGCACACGCATACGTTTTCATGTCTGTTATTAGGTTTGTTCGAGTTTATGCACCGCTGTAAGAACCAACAGCTGGATGACATCACAGTACCGTGAGAGCGATTCCAGAAATCATACGGAGAAGTCTGATTTCGAGTTGCTCTCGCGGTATTGTGATGTCAATCTCCTGTCGATTCTTGTGGTTCTGCATGAACTCGAACAAGTCTACTACGTCATATGTCGCATGATAATGTCAACATGGCGATTGCTGTCCATACTAAATGCGAACGTAGGTACTGTCTTAGTGCACGTTAAGTAGGTACCCAGTGAAATTTAGTACCTACACAGTAAGTATGCGATTTCGGATTCAGCCATAGTCTTCAGACCTATGGATTTATCTAAATGAAAAAATGACATAAATGCACATCCCTAGTTAATATGCAACTTCAAATATATTTTGTTGTTTATCTTTGCAAAAAAATATAATAATGAAATTAGGTTTTCATTTAAAATTTCAGTTTCATCAAATGTTTCAAAAGCAACCCAACAATACAAACTTGAATTGTTGAGAATATTTTTTTTTCAACAGTATGAACACTATAAAATTTTAAATAAATCAAATTAGAATAATATAAATGCTCAACATTGTTACAGTGCTTGTCTTCAAACAATCAAGACCAAGCATATGCCTGTAGGCTTACAACCAGCAGAATGTATTAAACATACTATCTAGACAACTTTTGGTTTTTGTACAGTTCTTCTGATGCCAGTTGAGGATGGTCTTAAGACATTAAACACATCTCATATTTTATCTCAAGCATGTCCTACACTGATACGGTTGCCTCGTTCTTAAATACAATAACTTTTTAGAAAAAGCTGTTTAGTGTTTATTATTTGCTTAGGTATAGGCTGTTAATATAATTTATGATCAAATAATGTTCATATTTTAGGATTCAATTTTTTTTTAAGGCATATGAAATGTAGCAAAAAATAATGCAAAAAATCTTAAGCTTTTTACTTTATTACCCATTCATGCTACATGAACAATTGGTATAGAAATATATCTCACAAGGTAAAGTATATAGAGTACGTGTCTTTGTTATTTACGAAATTAACCATGGTTTTACTACAGTTAAAACAAAAAACATGGTTTTGCTAATAGTAATCAATTCACCAAAAAACAATGGTTAATTTTTGTAAGGGGAAGTCTGCTTTTGTGATAGTTAGGTGATATTACACAACTTCAGGGTTTACACAAACTAATTTAATGGAAGAAGTGGTAGAACAAGAGATGACAGGAAATATAAGTGCCGGTGAGTCTTTTCCTGGGTACTTCTATCCAATCAGGAGTGGCATTTGGGGAGAGCAGGGGCTTTAGCAAGACTTTGGCCTCCTACTGCAGGACTGAAGCTACCCTTTCTACCCTGCTTTATATTGTACTGTCTGAAGGGATCAAAATAAGGATTGTTTAAGACACAAGAGCACTTCTAGATGAACAGCTAAGACCAAACCACCAGCGTGTTACTGTCATCTTCATTTCAGTTACAGTTTCAGGTACAGTGACGTTTCATGCACTTAGAAATACACAGATATCTCACTCATATTCAGTAGATGTATATGTGGTAGCTTGCAGCTATACAGTATTATGTAATCACAGATGATCACATAAAATTACATAAAAACAGTCAAATTATTGATTAAATGAAACATTTGCAACAATATTATAGGACTGTAATAAGAAACTGTTATTTTTTGTTATTTTATAATTATTAAAGTTCTTAATTGGCAATAACATTAATCCGGCTTCTCTCTGTGAAAGAGTCAATGAGCACTTTATATCTGTTTCAATGAGTAAATAAGTCAGAAAATACAACTGGAAACATGCAATTAATATGAGTAAGAAACGGCAGTGCAGTTATGAATTGTTCAAGTCAAATCAACTCATTTTCTCATATTTCATATAATTCCATACAATTTTGTAAATTTTTCCCAAAATTCAATGGAGAAGAATATCCCTGTAATATGTACAGTATTGTTATTCCTCATTAGTAAGTGTATATAAGCCCCAGTGTTTCCTATATTTCTTGTTTGGTCTTATGAATTAGCATTTTGTTGTATGGCTCGTTTCCCTGTTTCCAGTATCTTTTTGCCAGAATCAAACTGCTCTTGCATCTTATTCTTGCTTCACGACCCTCCATATATTACAGTAAGTGTATTTGTTAGTATATTTGTTATATTGGATCAGGCTAAAGAACAAAAGGTGACCCTGAAAAAGTGTGTTCATTACAAGTCTCTCCTCAATTCATCACACCAAATCATCCCAGTCTTTCTGCTGAGCCAACATTCACAGACATTCTAGTTAGGGCACTCCGTAAAGGACACACAATCAGAACTGGGTAGGAAATGTACAAGTTGACATAATTTTGTCTTGTACCTCTTTGTTTGTACTCTTCAGTGTGCAGGGGTCTAATGGTGAGGATAATGCAAAAAAAGTCTATTCAGGTGGCTTTGAAGCCACAGTGCCTCAGTTGAACATTTTATTTTTGAAATTTTCCATCCTATTTGTTTAATTTGTATACTATATAGTAATATATTACCGTTTTTGGAAAATGCTATACATTATATAATTTTAATGTATATTGTGGTCTTATTTGTAAAATCCATATAATCTTTCCTCCTATTTTGGGTATTTAACAGATTTAGAATATTTAAACTTATATTGAGTTTAACACTGGAATGTTGAAGTCTCTCTCTCTCTCTCTCTCTCTCTCTCTCTCTCTCTCTCTCTCTCTCTCTATCTATCTATCTATCTATCTATCTATCTATCTTTAGCCTGTCAATGCTGTCACTGAACATTTAATCTGGTCTTTGATTGTGCCTATTTGTGTGTATGGGTGTGTGTTGTGTGTGTGTGTGTGTGTCCTGTGATGTCTCAAACCCACCTCATAAACACGCACACAAATCTCAGACCAAAGTGTCATCTAGGGTCAGTGTTAAACCCCACACCTGCATTTTTAAAATACATTTTTTTCCAAATAAAGATGTTTCTTCATGTGCTTAAAGTGAATTAGCTCACTTTAGGGGACAATTTTTTGCTATCTGAAATTTTAATTGGATCCGATTAGTTTCTGGATATACTTCTTGAGAAAAACTGCTATGTGGGCCCTATAAAAAGACAAAGCCTGTAGTAATGAGAGAAAGAAAGAGATGAGGGGGAACATGCCAACTTTTCAATCCGTTATGGTGTTTATCTATTGCACATTAATATAACAGTCTAATTGCTTTCTTTTGATCCTGTGGCGAGAGTGTTCAGGTCCGGTGCAGAAATTTCTCTCTCTTTTTTGCTGTTTTGGATGCTGATCCACAGGGCTTGATGCACACAGCAGGCTCTCGGCTTCAAATGAGTCGCGTTAGAGAGCATGACTGAAGGCATCAGCACACGCATATAGCTGCGACTCCCAGTGTGCTTTAAATGTCCCTCAGATTGAGATTAAGACCCGCTCCTCTTAAATGCATATTAATCTTTTTATAGGAGAAAAGGTGGTGCGGTTTTGCAGCGCCGATGCGCAGTGGGAAGACAATATGACCAACAGAGTTCATTTTTTTCCCAGTGGGCAATTATACTTTCAGATAATATCGCACAATTTAATCATGTTTACAGTTAATTAATTTAAACACTGCATTCCTCAAGCGCCTATCATTTTAAAAGCAATGATTTTTGCCCTATCATTAATGATAAGCTTGTTTTGGCTCTTCAGTTACACGGATGCAAGTGTAACACACTGTGTAATGTCATTACGATGTCAAAGAACTGTTTCCTATATTAAGTGTAAACCAATGAGAGCTGCAAATGTGACTTAACAAATGACTTGCTATGTTAAAAAATCCTAACACTCACAGGGTGTCACACTCACATTAGTTATGAAAACATATATGTCTATCGGAGACAGATCTTTATATATTATCCCTCCTGAAGGGCAATATATTCAAAATCACTCCATCAAGTTTGGGCCAAAACAAATTGATGCTGATTTTCTAATAAGGGGCATGAGGAGAGAAAGTATGTTAGGATTTATTAGATTGAGTTATACATACAGTATTTGCCTATGCAGAGATGAATGTGAGAATGTTGTGCGTGCAAACGCACACACATATACACAGACTAGGGCAGCTATCCACACAGATATTGCATTAATTAATGATATACACACCCTGTTGTTTCACGTTGGCATAATGAATGTGTATTACGTACTGTCACACACTGCATTTTGACAAATAGGTAGGAAAATGGATTAAAAAATACGCATACACACATAAAGCAGTCGAGCGCTTGGAGTCCGATTTAATTTAGGGAAATAAATTCAGCAGTAATAGGCAGAACAGCACACTACGGCCATGATTTGATGGCCAGGATTGATGGCTAATGCCCCTTGTAGCTTTACTACAAGTAATGTCCCGTTCTACAATGTCTTGCTCTCTCAACACACACACACACACACACACACACACACACACACACACACACACACACATGCACACAACAATTCATCAGCACACCCACACACTTACCTACCCCACCACAACCAGAGCTCGCAGTGTTAGATAATACATGATCTGTAATTAAAACACACTTTGTTTTCACAGCTTAGCACTCTGGAGGATAATTGTATTACTATTTTATGTGTGTATTCTTGTACATGGGCATACACCTGTACTGATACGATGCATACAATGCAATACATCCATTAACAGTGGTATGGAAAATGTAATATTTGATTATATTTGGAAAAGCAAATTATTAAAAGGTACAAGCTGTGAAAACATTTTTAGGTGGCTTTCAACAAATAAAATACATTTTGTTTAATACGTTTGTTTGATTCCTGGAAGGGAAAATGTCATTAGGCTGTTATAAAAGAAATCGAAGTCTGTGAAGTATTCCTACTAAAATAGTCGGTAACACTTTATTTTACGGTGTCTTTGTTACACATGTTACATGTAATTATTATAGTAATAACAGTTAATTATGCATAATTACATGCAACTAACCCTAAACCAAACCCTAATCCTAACCCCAAACCTATAGTAAGTACATGTTGTTAATGATTATTACTTAGTACTTAAATGTATAATTACACTGTAACAGTGATACCGTAAAATAAAGTGTGACCAAATAGTCAAATAAACGTGTGTGCATTGGTGTCAGGAATCATGCATCTCTCTTATCTCCTGGACATATGACAGCACTGAAACTAAAGCTTACTTTCTATCTGCCTGTGTGTGTGTGTGTAGTAGTGGTTTGTGGTAACCTTAGTGACGGTGGGTAAGGCACTAGATCTCTCTTCTGGGCTTTCCGCTCAGCCTGAAGCCTGTCTGACATTTCCACAAAGTCACACATGCCAAGCTAGCTACTGAAAGAGGACATACTTAGACTTCTACTGTTATTTAATTAGGTAATTATAGTTTTAGTTACAACACACAGTACCGACCCTAATCTTCCAATCCATACGATAAATTGTCAACAAAACATTGATAGGTGAATCTCTACACATTGGTCGAAATATGCTCTGTGTGACCCTTAACACATACAGCTGGCTGAAAGTTTAAACTATGTGTGACTCTTTCTTTGTTTTATTTCATCTTTAGTGTATTTCCTAACATTTTTAAAATACAATGATTTTTTGGATCTCAGTGTGTCCCTATCTATTACTCCTACCAGTAAAGTCTTGTACTGATGACAGCCTGAAGAGTCACTCGGCAGCTGTTTTATTTCTTCATCCTGAAATACAGTGGCCTGTTCTGTTCCTCTATACAAGCTGTTAGCTGTAGCTTCATTACCTGAGGTGAGAGCTGTCCACTGTGATAGTTTCAAGTAAAAGCTGTCTGACAAAATAGTCTGACTGTGCAAAAAGTCACACCTGAGCTGTAAATCTTCATGGCCTCGAAAACATTCCAGATCTCTCCTGATTCAGATCAGATTCTGAATGTGCAAGTGTGTATGAAAGCAACTGTGACTAAGGGGAAGATTTTTAGTTAAATTACTCAATGTATGTTCCTCAAATACTATTTCGTTGCTAAAAAAAAACAATGTTATTTTGTGTATTTGGTGTAATATAATGTGTTCGCATGGTTTATGGTTCAAAAACACATTATTTTCCACATACTGTACATTATTGTTGCTCCAGATATCCTTGCCCTCCTGAAATGCATTGATTTGTTACAAAGCAAATTGATCTGAAAGGTGTTGTGTCCCCTATTGGCCAGCTAATCAGTACTTTGTAATTGGCCTGAATACCTCTGCCAGAATGTAACATATCGGTAAGGTAGGGATCATAAAACATTAAAACCATGTGTGCATTTGTGATCGTAAAAACGACAAACAAGCGCTGCTCTACACTGATCAAAACTTGCGTCTAAAGTATAGTTTAGTCAGTAGTAAATTCTTTAAATATGAAAACATAGACTACTTACAGGCTGTGAGTCAGAAGTGGGCGGGATTATGACAATGACCGTCGTGTCCACGTCAACCGGCCCAGGAAGTTAACTATAACCTACAATCTGTGTGTTTGTTGTAGTCCAAGAAAAGTGATTTACATTGGAAAGCGATAACTCACGTCATGGTTTACCTTGGGATTTGTACCTTTGCAAATGGTTAACATATATATGGAACACATATTCATATGTGACCTCTGCAGTTAATTCATGCCACTGAGTAGTGAACACACGTTGCAAGTCGTGAACACACAATTATCCCTACAGTGCCCAGGGAGCAATTGGGGATAAGGTGCCTTGCTCAAGGGGCACCTCAGTCATAACCTGCCATGTTACAAGCCCCACTCTCTAAACAGCTACAACTTTCACAGAAGAAAAATGATACAGGTTTTAAAAAACACAAGCATGAGTAAAAACTGACAAAATGTTTGCCATAATAATTTTTTGCTTATTGTAATTAGGTTTACTTACAGTATTATTACCTTATTTGAAGTGAATAGATCTAATTAAATTTATATAGCACTTTTATACAATGTTACATAGTTTAAAAGTACCTTTACACAAATAAAAAATACACAAATATATTAAATGATACCAAACACACTGTAAAAGAAATTGCTTCCTTATTTTTTATTTTGTTGAATCAACTCAGATTTACAACTTACTATTATTTATCCTGACAAGAGATGAGTTGCTCTATTCAAAATAAATAACAGTAAGTTGACATGACTTGTAAATCTGAAAACAAAAACAAAATAACAAAATACAGTATGAAAAACTGATCAATTAAAAATCGTTCTGTGTGTAGGACAACTGTAATGTTAATTTACAAAAAAAATGTGTACAGTGTAGTTGGTTTTGATCAGATATGATAAAACTTTTCCCTTGCAGAAAAGCCACATTAACTTTACAAGTGCAAATCAAGTTTAACATGTGATCAAGATATTTTGCACATGACATGTGGAGATGAACTTTTTCAAATGCTTTTTACAGAATTACATAACTATAACATTTTTCATTCCAATACAGTAAGCCAGTACTGTGTTTTTCTACAATAGCATACTGTATCATTGTCCATAGTAATATAAGATATTAGATATCATAGTAGAAGTATTATAGTGCAAATTGTGTAAATAGTTGTAAATTGGGTTGTGTGGTCATTGTGTGTCGAAATATGCAGTGGAGCAGAGTTGTGTGGTTTTAAGTGCTTTTTTGTGTCAGGAATCATGCATCTCTCCAATCTCCTGGATTGCTATGTATGAAAAAAACTGATTTTAGCACTAAAAAGCTCATTTTCTTATCTTCCTGTGTGTGTGTGTGTGTGTGTGTGTGTGTGTGTGTGTGTGTGTGTGTGTGTGTGTGCGTGCGTGCGTGCGTGCGTGCGTGCGTGTGTGTAATAGTGGTGAGTGATTAATTTGTAAAGAGATTTTTATGTATCACAAGTGATTTATCATATAAGAGCCAAACATATATGTATAACTGTGTGCAGTGGCAAGTATTATCACATGAATTGGCAGTGTAATGTATTGTTATTCAATGCAACACAACAGAAGTCTTGTTCATACGATATTGCTTAAATAATAGTCACAAGACAAAGCAAGCCATGTTACTGTCACCTGATGAAAAATGGCAGCGAACACAGCCGGGACACATTTTCATTGAGGACCAATCTGAAATCTACTGAACTGCGGCTGTTAAGTGCGATTGATTTATTGGCCTTTTGAGTCGGACACTATTATTTCCCTTCTCATGGGAGCGGCTAACTCAGACACCGGGGCAGCATCCCGCCACACCATCATGACAACTAAAGCGTCTTACTCATGGGGGCATCCTTACTTCGAGAGAGAGAGAGAGAGAGAGACTGAGACAGAGACTGTAATTGCGCCCAGAGGAACTTGTATCCTATATTGTTAGCTCTTGTCTCTTGTCTAACCTTCTGCTCTTAGTGCTATGAGTATAGCTGAATAGAGACTGGCTATGGTAGATTTGAACTGTGGGCATAAAGAATGAATAGTGTGGATTACATAAATGTTTATATGGATCAGTGAGAAATCCTTCTTTAATTATAAGCTGCTTAAGTGCTGAACAGATATAGCATGTCTTCAGAGAGAGATTTTGTATTGTTCATATCTTTAATTTGTGTGCTGTTAGAGAGATTTTAGATACCCGCAAAGCTCAATATCTGCACCGCCGTGTTCCTTGTCAACATCAAGACTCTGGAGAGCTTCAGAATAGCAATCATTATTTTCTTCTTAGCTATTTATGAACTCAGACAAATGTGTATTTTCATCTGCATTCTCTCAATGTAGATTTTAAAACGTCCATCTGTTGGTTTAAAATGGCCTGTAAACACTACATTCGAGGAAAGATTGCTTGCAGACCGAATGCTAGAAGTCTGAGTATTATTTGACGTTTCTGGCAGGAGAAGATCCTGAGGAAATATTTAACTTATTGCTCGAGTAAATAAAACAATATGACACACATGAATACTTGATCACAAGATTATGAGAAAACATGTTTATCTATTTAGCTGTGTTGTTGACCTGTGAAGATGTGTGCCTGTAGTTTATGTTACAAGATTTGGCTGTGCTAATTCTTGCACACAGCTCTCCTAAACAACCCCTGGGATTTGGGGTATCATTTATGTCCATAGGTGTGGAATTGCACAGGGCAAGTTATACACTTTTAAAACATGTTTAGACAGTCTAACCGTAAGATAAACAATAGTATTAATGATGCTTAATAAGATTCCTTTATATTTTTTTGCAGACAGTGGGCAAAGCAGAATTTGGACACCGTGGGAATTTTTAACTAAGGAAAAACAAATAAGGAAAAATCCTCTAGCAGGTCTTCTTAGCCAGTACCAGATAACTTACATACCTGCGTCTGCTGGTGCTAATGTTTGTTGAAAACTGCTTTTAAATCACATCAAAAATCAAAAGCCTTGCTAAAGAGAGTGTTTAATCCAACCCGCCCTCCTATCTATATTCTTTGTCTCCCTGCCCCCCCCTCCTCTCTCTCTCTCTCTCTCTCTCTCTCTCTCTCTTTAATACAAACAGCATTATTTATGCTCGGTAAAACAGCCCTTAATTACAACTGAATCTCCTCTTCTACCTCCCACCAATTCTCCCACTGCTCTCTCTTAACGCTGCCCCACAGATATTAACACCCTCTCCAGCCTGAACCTCCACACCAGCAGAGGCAATAAATAAATATGTAAATATGCAGGGGTGAGATTTGCATATGCATAGTCGGGGAGACTGATCCTCCCCCTGGTCTGGTAGTGCAAGGTTTGTCTTATTAAGCCTGTTCCCAGGTCTGCTCCGAGAGCACATGAGCAGGGTGATTAATACCGCCTCTCAGAGGAAGACACCACTGCTTCTCATAAAAAGACACAGAAAATGGATGCTTTTTTTTCTTGCCATTTTTGCAGAGCACTTGCATTGCGGTATGTTTATGCGTGTGCAAAGTAATAATGTGCCAATGTTTTAACAAAGTGTACTATCCATCTTAAATGGTATAAGTGGTCTTAAAAATGCTCCGCTGTTTTTCTTTTTAGTCATTTGAAATGGTCCTTCAGTGAGAAAAAATAAATGGATAAATATTCCATGCAGTTTCTCAATTATAAGAAGTTGAATTGTATTTCGTCTAAAGGGTCAGGTGCATTTATTTTCTTGTGCTACTCTATGAGAGTTTTGGACTTGAGCTAAATTTGATAATACACTTTCTGATTTCTTTTCTTATTACATTTTAACTTGAAGTGTTAATGGAAAATGGTCCATTTGAAGAAGGTAAAGTAGATTTATGTCTTTATCTGTTTTTATCTGTGGCCGGCCATACCGGAGTGGGTTTGTTTTATGTTAAGGGATTTACCTGGTCGTGTTCTCGTCTTATCTCTGCTGCGGGAAATAAATGCGCTTCGAGTGGATGAGGTTTTAGCATCCGGTGAAGCTGTCAGATTCTGGCACTGTTATGATAAGGGTTTAACTTCTTTGTGGCGGCCATAACATCAAAATCAAAGAACAACCGTGAGGGTGTAGGCCATTTTAACTCCTCCAGTTTATCAGGATGTACTGCTATAAACCGGAGAGAACGAATAATAGTGTAATGGTAATTTGTAGATAGTTCTGCAAACAGCATCATGAATATATTAGTAAACAGTGAGGAACAAAATCTTGTTTTGTTCAACTATTTATTTGTCTTTGTTTGGAAGGGTGTTATACGTTATATTTCATAATGAAGATAATTAGGATGTACTGTTTTGCAGTTCCTCTCACCTCAGCTTCCAGAGGAGGAAAAGAAAAGACTTAATTGCATTTCAAGCATTGACTTTAGTGAGCCCAGCAAACAAATGAACATCCATTAGAAACATAAATAAATAAATAAAACATGTCACCTAGTTTTTTGTCCAGAAATTAATTACTTGTCTCTTACTCGTTCTTACTTTCTTTCTTTTTTCTTTTCTTAGATGTTCATTGGAAGGCACACACACTAATTACATCATCACATGTTTGTAATACGGTGGCCTCACTCCCCAGTTAAAATGTTCCTCATTCTAATTACGGTTTTATTCTGTTTCTCAGTGGCACCTTCATGATGGATCATTATTTTTACAGCAATTTGTTCACATTTATATATGATATAATTGGATCTGATTAATTATTATGATTAATGGGGAACAGTTTTGTGGGTAAAGTCATTAATACTGTTAGAATTATATAAGAGATGAGGACAAATTAAAGGTGCTACAAATCAGCTGATCCCACGTGAGTGAATGTTTGAATTCCCAGCTGAACAAATACCACAAGTAGCTCCCAAAGAGAAACCACTTTGTGTTATTATTTAAAAATACAACACATAACTAATATCATAAATTGAAAGGATTAAATAATTAATTATATAATAATTGCATTTATGGTGATTGGTGGTTTTTAACTGTGACAGTTGCACCTTTTAGGCACAATTATCACAAACACATTCAAGCTTTATATTTGATGTACTTTGTTTGTGCATTTTGGACATCATTGTATAATTAAAATGTTTGAAAATGTTTAGTGTTATCTAAAACTGGCAATGCAAGTGTGTACTACTGTTATTAAGGGTGTGACAGTATCATATTTCCCAAATGAAGAATAAGGTTTTCACCTTTTGACCCAAATCTGCATGTTGGGTGATTGTGGGGCCCGACACGTTGGATGTTTATTTCAGATGGACAGTAGTCAATTCATCTCTTGTGTGGATACCTCATTAATGAGAGAGAAGAACTGCTGTATGTATGTGTGCGTGCGTGTGTGTGTGTGCATGCGTGTATGTGTGTGTGCGTGCATGCATGTGTGTGTTTGTGTGTGTGTGTGTGTGTGTGTGTGGCCAGCTACGGGCTGCATGCAGAATGGATTTATGGTGTCACTCAGCCCAAGAGAGCAGCTAATGAGAATGAGAGAGAGAGAGAGAGAGAGAGAGAGTCCATGTTCCACACTCCATCCATAAAAGCGTAACAGAGTGAGAAAGAGTTTGGGGGGGTTGTTAAGGGGAACACGTCCCTCATCGCGCGTGTGTGTGTGTGTGTGTGTACGCTTGTCTCTAGAGTTTTCTTTAATATTTTAATAAATAACATCAGCCCAACAAGAAATTAATGAAGAGTATCATTAATAATAGTTGTGCGGCGTGCAGTGATGGCGCTGATATTAAGTCAGGCTGCTGCAGGGGAATCTCATGAGACTTGGGATTTTTCCGACAGCAAACAAGGTCTCAGCAGCTGGCTGGTTTCCCTCCTGCCCCGCGCTTCCACAACAGGTTGAATGTAATAAAAGAGGATTTTGCCAGCTATAGAGTTAAGCCGGCTGAAATCTGTTCCTGTAGAGTGCAGCTAGACACTCAGCCAAATGTGATTCTTAATTAAACTTTAATCAACATAGTACTGTTTGCAGTGGAAATGGATATAAAGAAGGTGTCTTCAGCCATAGTCCTGCACTCTTGTGTGTAATAGCTGGTTATTGTAGTGGTATTAACCTCTCACTGTAACACCATCATTTAATCATTTGCTCTTTTTTTGGGGGGGGGGGGGTGTTTGTAAAGCTGCATGCCGTACCTGTTTTTGCCAACACATACAGATCCAGAGTCTGTACACAGGGCCTGGTTCATATAGAACAGTTACATTTTAAGTTCTGTTTAGGTCAGAAATGTATGGTTTAGATTAATCCAAAACTAGTTATATTAGGACATATGAGTAGTTTACACAAACAAAAACATTACTGATGTGCACATTGAGACAAAAAAAATGGCGTTGATATTTTAGGCTGTTTTCAGCTCAAACATGAGTTTTAGTTATGGTTTTGTCCAGGAAAGCGCCCCTTAGTCTTTATGTCTGGTAAAGCTCAGCTCACCTTTTAACAAATCTTTTGCACCTACAAAGCCTATAAGGGTTTGATTTGGGTTCCAGGCTTTTGAAAGAGAGCGGTGTAATTCTGCCATGGTAAGCGGATAAATCTTTAATAAGAAAAAACCTTGTGCTGGAACTCACAAGAGTAATGACCATATTATGAAGTATCACTGTGTGCACAGGCTGTGTTACTGATGGAATTTGTATACCTCATTTAGTAAATGTATTGCTCTACAGTCATGTGTGTGTGTGTGTGTAATAGATATTACTGTTTAACCACTTAATTCTGTTGTATATACCTCCATGTGAACGCTTTACGCAAATGACCCTGTGATAACCCTGTGCCTCATCTTAAAGGTAAAATACATTAATTTAAGCAAGCAGATATGGGTCAGGTACATTTGCATAACAGTGCACATAATACAAATACATAAATGAATAAAGCACAGCACCAAACTGCGTACTCCATCAATCGCATAATACTTATAAAGGTCTTTTGGTTGTAATGTGAATATATTTATCTTCATGAACTGTTCTGTAAATCATTAAAGGGCTTATGAGAGTGATGCCCTGAAAAGGCACTCTAGATAAACTTATTAGTTTATTTAACTTATGACACACCCCAAGACCACCTTTGTGAGCAATTCAATTTTTGTACGTTTGTTTCAGTCCTTTAGCCTGTAAATCACATTTAAATGTTTTTGTTTAAAATGTGGAAATCAGCAGTGTTTTACTTTGCGGAGAATATGTGTCCTGTTTTATTAAAAAGTGCCCCATGCCACCTTCTCTATTACTTACCCTCAGCAGCTGTCTGTACTGAAACGGCACAATTTTCTTCATAATAAAAAATGGATTACGACGAATCAGAAGAAAGCGTCCCCAGCTGTCGCCAAGAAATTAGACCATCCTGTTCAAAACCTCAGATGATTAAAAACACGTTTATGTATTAATCTGTAATTAGGTAAGTGCGGCTTGCGCTGGTATCAAAGCTCACCACATCAGACAGAAGTGAATAATCACCAAAAGGGATTCGGCAGCTTTTACAAGGAATTTCATAGGAAAATGAAAACAACAGACTTGTTGAAACTTTTTGAAGCTCATTATCCTTCACTTGTTGAAAATCTGCTCTACCTGAGATTCTAGCAGCTCTTAAAAATGTCATACTATGATGGTTTTGGTTATTCATTTAGGACCAAATGAACACTACACTGTCAACCCGCAGAAAGTTGCCCACAAAGTAGTTGGTACAGTAATGTGAACTAAAACAACACTTAAAAATGAAGTTTAATGAACTTGCTGAATTACAGTCTACTGGAATGACTAGAAATTTTGATTTAACTTAAAATAATTTGTAATATCAAATGTTCTGTCTATCTCCACCTAACTGAGTTCAAAGATTTTTTATTTTAATTCATTTAAAATTATAATACTTTTAGTGTTATAAATTGTGTTATAACACAACATTTATTACTGACTATAAGTCATTATAAACTTGATTCTCCACAGAAACACACACACACAACTGTGTTTTTGACATGCATTGTCAGGAGAGAACTACAATAAAATGTGCTGAACAGGGTTCATGTAAGTAAATCACCTGAATGGTGACTTTACAAAATTATCATTTACATCAAAACAACATCAATAATATAAGAGCTTAAATCTCTATGACATTTTGTTAACAAATATCTAAGTAGTTAAAGTTCTTATCAGTTCTTATTCTGTAATAAGAGATTTATTTCAATTGAATGCTTTAGTTTAATTAAGTTAAAGCTCCATTGTGTACTTTATTGAGTTAATTCTTAGCAAAAACCCATGTTTTCTTTCAAAAGTATGTGCTCATTCATGTGTAATTACTTCCACCCCACTAATCAAAGTATTCTCGTAAGTGTAGAATCTTCTATTTAAAATGCATACCGTCGAAGCGCTCTCTGGCTGAATCCATGTTGTGCCTCCATCTTTGAAATACATTCGCCGACGAGGGACATTCCTGAAATTCAAGCTCCGCCTTTCGCGCTTTCTCACTACACTCACGCTGTCCGATAGCTGAAGCCTCCGGAGGTTGCATGTGTAGGCGGTATACGTCATCAAGACAGTCTTATTTCAGAATATTAACAATTATAAAGCTGACAATTATTCTTAGTTAATTGTAAATTGATGTAATATGCTTATGACTTGCGAATGTAATGCTCAGTTGATTTAAATAAACCAGGCTTGATGACGTATGCAGCCTGCGACCTGCGTAGCTGAATCCTTCGGCTGCGACAGCTGCAAACCGTGATGAACCTGCGATCTAATGCTTTGATTTGAAAGCCTGTTGAAGATATATTCTCGAGGACATTAAAACAAGTCGCCAAGGAAGCGAAACGGGGATTTTAAACGACAACGCGACAGGAAAAACATCAAGACCAAAGTCAATATTGGAGTTAGTTTTCCAAGATGGGGCTCAAGGGACACTGAAGTTGCACTTTATATTTTCTCCACAGGTAATTCAGCATATTCGTTTACATCGATACAGACCAAAACTTGAAGTTTTATAGTTCCTTGGCTAACTTTAGCATGATTATGCATAACACTTGTTAGTGTAAACATGCATGTGGTTTAATGTGTTCGAACAGCCACACGCCGTCTCTCCGCCCATTTATGTAATCTGAGGTACTGAGAAAAATGTTTTACATCTTTTCTGACCTCTAAGTTAGCACAAACACACGGTGACAGCCCTATTTTTAGCCTTTCATTGATAAAAGCGTCTGATCTGCGATCTTTCGTTTAATTTTACAAACGTGTGAAAGTTGCGCAATCTTTTTTCACCAATATGTGACCCGTCACGGAAACCAGGGACACAAGTCGGCAGCACAAGTTTCGAGAAAATGAGAATCAAAGTTTTTTTTTTCAAAATTTGTGATTTTCGTTTTATTGCAGAATCTGTTGGTTGAGATCACGAAGACGCCTCTCCATGTTTGAGATAGCAGTTTATGTATATTTAAAAGCGTACATTTTGCGGTTGAAATAGGCTTGTTTTTCCAGAGATTCTAGTGTGCAGCGGGGGGCGTCATTGTCTGTGTGTATATTTACATACTGGATAAGCTCGTGTTTTCGCCTCCGCCCCCAAAGGGAACAGCGTGACTACTGAATAAGGATAGTTCGCCCAAAACTGAAAATAATGTCATTAATGACTTACCCGTATGTCGTTCTAAACTCGGAAGACCTCCGTTCATCTTCGGAACACAGTTTAAAATGTTTTAGCTTTAGATTTAGTCCGAGAGCTTTCTGTTTCCTCCATTGAAAATCTATGTATGGTTTCCATGTCCAGAAAGGTAATAAAAACATCATCAAAGTAGTCCATGTGACATTAGTGGGACAGTGAGATTGTGGTGAAGCATCGAAAATAAAGTTTGGTCCAAAAATAGCAAGAATTACGACTATTCAGCATTGTCTTCTCTTCCGGCTCGAGCGTGAAGTCACGTGACTTGTAGTGATGCGGCTGCCCTGTTCCTCAGTCATGTTTGCTTAGTTTTATTTATTTTTTTCAAACTTATAGCGTGCGTCTCCCCAGACTGTAAATGAAGCTCGGGCGCACAAAACAAAAGAAAGATAAAAGAAGCTGGGGCGGAACAAATAACAGTCAGTCACATCGTACGTCAGCCGCGTCACTGACTTTATGGGGCGCCGCAGTCGGATGACGTCAAAGTACTGCGAGAGCTCTTCAAGAAATCTTACGGAGTAGTTTAATTTCGACTCGCTCTCGTGGTACTTTGACGTCTTGCAGCGCAGCATGAAGTCAAACTCATAAGTTACACAGAGACCCTATTTTAAATACAAAATTTGAAGGCGGGTTCATGTGTTTAACGGAACGCAAATACCGGACTGTAATCTGATATACCCTTACATGTTACGATGTAAATAGTCCTCAAATTGTATATTATATTGTATTACCAGAAGTTCATGCGAAATCTGATGTAAACAATAGACTATATATCTATATTTCAAGGATTATACGCATTTGTGGACAAAAATGGTCATTGGATGATTCACACATCTGAAACAGACTGGATTCGACTTGTGATCCCCACAAAGGTAAAAGTCCTGTTTATTTTTGCATGTTGTTCATTTGGACTTCTGTAATAAAATACTACATATGATGCTAGAACATCTGTATCTCAAAACGGCTTCACAGGGGGTATGGCTTAGCTAAATGAGATGTAAATGAGCCCTATTGTCTCTCCAGCCAGGGAAAAGGGAAAGTGTTAACTTTTTTCTCTCTCAAATTTCTCAGCATTCTCTTTCTTGAATGTGTTACATTCAAATGGCCACAACTTCTCCAAATCTTATCAGATTTCCATGTGTTACACATCGTTAGAAAGCTTAGAAACTGCACTTTCAGAATCTATGAATAACTCAAAATGCCCCAGATCCGACTTGTGTCCCTACTTTCCGTGACTGGTCACATATGAGAGAAAGCTCTTACATATACACGGACATGTAACGTTTACTTAAAACATAAGCATTGTACTCTGACGTGATATTAGTTCGCGTCCATTTAAACCCGTCATGGTTGCTTTTTGTATGTGATTTTAAGCGGACATATCATGACAATCAGACTTTTTTCATGTTAAACATAAATCTGTGTGCTTTGATGAATCACAGGCAAAGGACATTGCAAATTGTTCATTTTTTTTTCATTGCTTTTGCTTTGTAGCTACTGGAAGCCATGTTAACCTTGGCATGACACGACCGGGCCACTGTACGAGTTAAAACGCGTTCCGAATGGGGGGGCTAGAAAGTAATATTCAGTTGCTTGTCATATAGACTTTCACCGCTAGATGGGAGTAGATCTTACACAGTGGAGCTTTAAGTTAAATGAACGAAGATATTGTCCAAAACTCAAAATCTTAAGTGATGTCTGGGTTATAAGAGAATATCCGGATTAACAACATTTAATATTTAGTATTATTTGTGTTTTGAAAAGAAAGAGTTTACCTTTCACATGAAATTAATTTTGTAAGAGATCCAATGTAATGTTCTATCTCCACATACACTCTTAAAATAATAAAAATAATTATAATTCCTTTGCTGTGTTGCAATAGAATCATTTTGGATTCCCATAATAACAATATCTTTTTACCTTTTAACAGGACCATTTTTGCTACAAAGGACCTTCTGTCGAACACAAAGGTCAAATGGATGTTAAAAGCTCTTTATGGAACCATACAGCCTGGAAAATAACCTTTCAGGAACGGTTTGTTTTAGAAGAGTGTATTCATAATAATCCATTATACATATTCAAATGAATGTATACATATTGATTTCTAACATTCTGTATAAAATATTAAATTGTTCCTCTAAAATTAAAGCAATTAAGTGGCGATTAAGTGGTCGGAAATCATTAAAGTTTTTTGCCTGCTGTTTAAATCTGAAAACACAGCATGCCGTGGAGGATTTTTTTTGTCTTCAAATCATTACTGAGGCATGTATAGATTTCCCTACAGACATTTTAGCTGCTTAAAGAGTGCATTGATCAGGGCTGTGATAAGTGGTGCACGTTAAGACACATGCAGAGACGTTTATGAGAATGTTGATTGAGGAAACACATTGATTAATCAAAATATGCCAATAACACTTTCATTTGTCACAACCCGTCTTTCAACACTCTTGCGGTGAAAGCCCTTTTCTATGTTTAATGCTTTTATTTGTTTTAGACACATAGCACACACAGCTTACATAGTCTTAAAATACTTATATCGGTATTTCTTCAAATATGAGAAATGTGATTTTTGAGCATTGCAGCTTAATCCAGCTTTCTTCATTTTGATTCTCAAGGTTGCTTTATCAAAAAAGCCAGCAACTTTATGAGCCTATTCATATCCAGTTTAAGACATCCCCACTAACACTCACAATGGGTTTTTGTATTTACATTTACATTTATTCATTTAACACAGTATTTCTTAACTATAGTCCTCGGAAACCCTTGTAAAAATATTTAGATGTCTCCATATTTAACACACAACATTCAAGTCATCAGCCTTCTTCCAGAAGGCCTACCTCCAAAAGCTTGGGCAGCTGACTTTTTGAAACCTACAGATCTAATTTCTTGCAAGAAATGCAACCAAAAGGTGTAAAAAGTGAAAATATAACTTTATTTACATCAAATTTGTGCTCCATTCGCTTTCTTGGCTGGTATTCATTTTTTTGTATTGACCAGGCTCGACCAGTTACATTCCCAGCACACGCATAGAATTGTGGGACATTGAATCGACCTAATGTAGGTATTTCAGGAGACATTAAGTAAAGCAAACATTGGAATCACCACCCTCCAGCATTTTAGAGCTTTTGGGTGAAATCTCTCTCTTTAATTAACACACTTACAAGCTGATGAGTGGAAGAACACAGGAGATTTTTATTTATAAACCAAGTTGTGAAAGTTGATAGTTAGGGGCAGGGCCAGAGTGGGGCCACTTTTCAGCCCGGGAGTTTCAGGCCCAAGATCGGCCTACTTTTTCCATAGTGTTATTCCAAACTAGCATTTTTTTTCAAATTGGATAAATAAAGCAACAGTTCAGCTCTTACTAGTTTTTATTAATATCATGGTTCAACAAATAAGGTAAAAGTTAAATAATATTTAATAGAAGTTAACAAAAATATTCCTCTACACTCTAAAAAAGGCTGGGTTACTATTTACCCATAATGGGTAAATATTGGACAGAACACATGCTGGGTTAAAAATTACCCCTATGCTGGGTTAAAAATAACCCAATGCTGAGTTGTTGTTGTGCAACCATGGATTATAACCCAACAGGTGGGTTGAAACAACCCAGCACTGGGTCAATTTTAACCCAGCAGCGTGTTCTGTCCAATATATAAAATATATAAATAACCCAGCCCTTTTTAGAGTGTATTCCACAAGGAAAGGTTGATAAATTATTAGCATTGCTAATGCTATGAGGCCGATGATTAATGCAAATAGAAATATAAAAGTCCTAATTAAAAAAGAAAACAATTTGACAAAAATATTGAATACAATATTGGTTAAATAGCATAACAAGTGATTTATAAGCTTTTTTCGGCTGTTCATTTTTGACTGGGAAAACAAAAGGTGTTATAGGGTTCTGAATACAACCTGAGGGTTAAATAACTTTAATTCATATTGTTTACTCATGGCCTCCTCATTTTCAGTGGGGGACTGCTCAGAAGCTGCTTGCATAATATTTGCAAAGTCTACGAATCGCCATGTATACACAAAAGGGTAATATTTAAAAAAAAATTGGCTTGTAAATAGTTTGACAACGGTATTAGCCGAATAATTACGTTGCTAATGCTAATCATTACTAGGCTTATTTCACTTTAAGTTAACTGTTGCCACTTTTGTTTGTCCTCTTGAAAATAAATCTGTAAGTTTGACACATTTGTCAGCATCCTCCTCCAATGGATTTTTTCTTCAACCTGTTTTTTATGCTAAAGCTTGAGTGGATGCTGGCAGATAAATCCAAAGAGGGGAAAAGAATGTTTGAGAATATTGGTGCCCCTGTGTGATGGAACAACCAGGCATTGCTCATATACATAGCACAAATGGCGAGTAGGGACATACTTGTTGGAGTGAGTTGGAGAGAAATTACAGCGTTTCCATTAATCGTGTAATGACACGAAATGCGCGGAAGCAAATGCACGTGAATAAGACAATGTTTATTAATTGTAAACAAAGAGAGAGTATTCAAAGTCAATGCGGAAGTAGCTCTGTCCGGTGTGGTGGGCAATGGTGGCGTTGACTACGGTGGAAGTTGATGTTATTGAGTGCGTCGTTTGTGGAGTGGTGAGCAGTGGTGAAATCCAGGCTGAACACAGGAACATCCAAACGAAGATGACGACAATAAACATCCAACTGAAACACGTAATCCAAAAGACACGGAACAACCAAACAACACGGGAGCCAACACAAAGTGAGGATCTGGCGAGGAACAGAAAGTCAGGTGAGTATTTATGGAGGTGATGTAATGATGAACAGCTGGAGCGAGACAATCAACACACAGGTGATCGGGATCGCTCTAAAGGGCACATGGCTGGGGTGAGTGAACAAACAAACACACACACACATGACACGGTGGAAACAGTGGATTTCCTACCGTGTCATATCGATGATATACAACTGAAACGTATTTTTTCCTCTTGTGATGTCATTCCTAACAGTATGTCAACTGATGTTGGTAGGTTAACTAATATCACATATGCAGTGGGCACTAGGCATTATTTTTCACCGAAGGAGACGTAAGGAGTATTATCCAAACATTAATGCCAGGGAAAACTCCCCTTATACTGGAGTGGCAACGTATATGTGTTTTTTTATACAGTACATACCTGCAAACTCACAGGAGGTGTAAAAGGTTACAAGCTTTTAACTCAGACGTTAAGACTGATTGTTACAAAGTGGTTGTCAGGATCCTGCCAGATCCTTGTTTTGTATTTAGGTGTAGTTCAGTATGGCAGGGTCCTGACAGTACAGTGTTTTATGTGGGAGATGCATGGTTTTAGTATTGGTTTATTCTGACCACACATTTCCCGGGTCTCGTCACTTTTTCCCCGATCCCTTACTCATGATTATTTTAAGTTTTCCCTATTTAAAGTCCTTGTGTTTGGTGTATTGCACAGGTTCGTTTTGAGCTGTTAGCTGTAAGTAAAGAGTCGAGTTTTTGTCAAGTTAAGCCTAGTCTAGTGTTCTTTGTTTTTGTGAAGTTAGTCAGTCTAGTTTAGTAATTTGTTTTATCTTGTTTTGTCTTGTTTGCCCCATCATGGGTTTTGTTTTTCTGTTATTTATTAAAGTTCTTCCTCCTGCTATTTCCTGTCAGTGGTGGCCCGTACAGGGGTAAGATTGTAAACACACAGAGTAAGATTGTAAACACTGTGTTGAGAATTGTTAAGAGGATGGATAACTCTGTAAATGCTGCTTCTTTTGAAACATCTGTTGGTTGCGTGAGGAAATTTTGTCTCTTAAAGGTATTGCTTTAAACTGGAAAAGGATTTTAAAGACTCTGTTGGAAGTAATTTTAAGTCATTTTAACTCGCGCACATGGACACGATGCCCTATGCCCTAAACAGATAAGTGCTTACAGAAACACAGGCATTAAAGCATTGTTAAAAACAGAATCTAGACAATCAGTCGATGGTCATCTGAAAACAGCTTTTTATAAAACTAACAGTGGCGGCTCGTGACTTTTCTCTTTAAGTCTCATAAAAATCATTCTAGCACTAGCACTTGAGGTATTAGTGGTTTGGGTCTTTATCTCCAGGTGTAAATCACATCAGTATTCATCATCATTGACCCCCCCCTTGCATATTGCCTTTACACAAGAAAAAGTTTCTTACGAAAGATAAATCAATATATTGGTTATTGTTAATAAGTGGGTAAAATGGTTTTTACATCTTGTTGTAGCAAATTCCCAACTCTACAAGATCCAGAACTTTGTTAATGTCAAGCCCTGCATACAACATGAAACTCACAGGAGTAAGGATTAGAAAAAAACCATCATAAACACACTAGACAATAACAAACTAAGAAACTGAACTAACTGGGGAAAGTAAATATAAAGGTCCTAATAAGTGAACAAAACAAAATACAGGTTATAATCATATAATAATAAACTGTTTTGAACTCGTCAATTTTCGTCAACATTCAGAGAAAAACATTTGACCGGATTGCATTTGTAGTGTAGACGCTCATGTATTTGAATGTGTTGGAGCAGCCACGTATACAAAAATGTAAAATGTAAGCTGATAATTTCTGAATAAAACTGCTGGTACACAATCTTTAACCTTTATGAAAGGTAACTAGGTAAATAACACTGATTTCACTGACCCGATCAACCGATTCACACAGAACTTCTGCTGCTGGAGTGACGAGGTAAAATGTTACTGTTCTAGACTAGTTTAGAGATGCATGGATCAGCTCGAATGTCACAGAACCCTGTTATAATAAATGATCCACCTAGCACCCATGTGATTTTCTGTAATTTATATATCTCCACCTGAATCCTCCCAATATAGTCTCATTATCTTTACTGTGACTGACATATGATAATGATATTGTAGCCTAAATTAATATTTTTCTAATGTATTTAAAGTTATCGTGTCTGTCAAACACATAAAGCTTGTCAGTAAGTTATCACATGCATAGAACTTTAAAGAGAATGTTGATGATATTCCACTGTCAATGAATATCTTTTAATATATTCTGCAGTGGTTTAATGCAGTGGTTCTCAACTCCAGTCCTCGGGCCCCCCTCCCAGAATGTTGTAGATGTCTCCTTATATGAAACACCTGATTCCATTCATCAGGCTCCTGCCAAAACGTTTAAAACGTTTCCTTAATTGACACACTAACAAGCTGATGAACTGAATCAGGGGTTTTATTTATGGAGACATCTAAAATATTCTGGGAATGAGGGCCCAAGTTCTGGAGTTGAGAACCACAGGTTTAATGCATCCACTTGCCACCCACCAATTAATCAGAATGATACCCAACCAGCAGACAATCCACGCATCTTAAGCTCCTAGACTTCACACACATACGTTTGTCCCATAAAGGTAGTTCGCAGCTGTACAGACAGTGCTACAGACTGCTTCCATCAAAGAGCGCCAAAAACTTAATTCGCTGCTGCAGACTGACTGGTGAAAGACATCAAATAGTGGGTAGCACGATGTCAAGTCAAACACATTTTACTTCAAACTGCTTTGGCCAACCTTAAATCAGGGGTGACTTTCAACAGTTTCTGGCTTCAATGAAGAATACATAACTGCTCACCTAAATTTCACACTTTAAAATCTCACTATCTCTTTCTATCTATATGAAATAGACTATAATTATAGTCCTGATTGTTGGTTGGTCTTTTTATAACACATGGGAATCATAATGTAGACGCCATTCAGTTCATATTAAAACAGTTTTGTAAAAAAAGGTCATATTAGTGCTACAGTCACTTCAAAATAATCTGTGAAAATTGTCTCTGAGAATTATCTGTGAGGGTGCGGTAAGATTTGGCTCTGTCTATTCTATATTAAAATATGAAAATGTTTCACTAACCAAACTTTTCCTGTGGGTTTTTGCTATAGGTCCAGGTCATAGCTCACATATTGCTGTGCATTACTAATTCTCAATAACAATATTGTTTTCTGGTAACAAATTTACACTTTTTTATAATCAGAATGTTATTGAAATCTGAAGTTATCATTTATATAATTTTGGTTATATATATTTAACTTGGAATTTGCTAGACTTTAGTTGTAATAATATCATAAACACAGTATTTAAATTACTTCTGAATACAGAATAAGCATCTAGGGAAAATGTCTAGTGTAGACTAAATCAGAGATCATATTAGTACTGACAGACAGTAAATATGTACAATCACCAGTACCACCGCTCCATATACGCAGAGTACGCAATTTGCGTAGGGCACCAACTCCCCAGGGGGGCACCATCTTGGTTGCTCAGAAAATAAAAAGTTTAATTCTTTATAAATATGGATCACAAGCATACATGGGCAGTATTTCAATGAAATGTATTTTAAATACATATTTAATTACTTTAGTGTATTTTGTAATTTGTATTTTGCAGGTGTGGAAAAAATAAAATGTAGTTTGTAACAAAATATTTTGAGAGAATGTATTTAGAGTATTTCAAATATCACCATAATAAATGATTTTGCCATATTTTCGGTCTGATGTTCGCAATGGCAAAGTCCATGTTAGATGCACGAAAATCACGTTAAACCCTGTAGACCCCGCTCCCTTCCAGAAGTGAACTTTGAGTTTTGAACACAGGAGAAGAAGTGGCACTGCTCTTCCTAAAGCCATTTGTGAGGAAATGTCTCTCTATGCTTATTAAAGACTTAAGGTACTGTACATGTAGATTGTGTTATTATTATTATATATTTTTTTTTTTACTAAAGGGGCATCATAGTTAACATCCGCCTAGGACACCCATTTGACCAGCAGCGGCCCTGACAAATTTGAAAACTAATTTTGAAAACAAGATCAAAGTCTATAGCAGGTTCTTTTTTCCGCAAATGTATATATTTGGATGATAATTAAATGAATTAGCTACCATTTGTTGTATACATCTGATTTCAAGCTTTTGAAATAATTTTTCCCAGCATGCATTTCCCAGACATGTAACCTCAAAATGACATATCGACAAGCGTGTGTTTGTGCCTGTTAAACTGCTGCCCTTCGGCCAGCATCTCTTGACACTCGACACTTTGTCTTGTCATGTGTCATTTTGAAGAAGGTTTATAATCGGAGAGCTGTTCTCCTCTCTCGTTTTACAGTTTTAATCGGGTGCTTGAGGGAAAGAGCAGATGTGTGACACCATCACTGTAGGTCAGATTATTGTTACAGACAATTGAAAAAAAAATTAAAAACACAGCTGATTATTATTGTTATTACAAATATATTTGCTTGTTTATAGGTTTACTTTAACACCAGTTTTATAAATTGAGGAACCCCCCTGGGAGGGTATGCTTTACCTTTTGAGTGTTTTAAGAAGACAAGCAAAGAAAGATGATAAATTAGTCAAATTAGCAACAAATAAACAGACAAAAAAGCAATTATATTGAAAGAGATTACAAACAATGAATAATTGTAATCAGAAAACACTGTTCAGCTTTTTATGCTGTATCTATGCCTCTCTGTGCCTTCCAAGTAGTGGAAAAAAGAACTACTGTACCCAACAGATTTGGCTGTTTATTGGTCTGTATTCTGTGTTTTGACGTAACACTTGTCTTCATAAATACGAAAATGCTCAGTTCTGAGAAGCAGTGGTTCAGGGCACCAATAATATTTTCCATATATTTAGGTCAAAGCTGTTGCGTGACATATATAATCATAAAGCACCATTACTCAGGAAAATGAGTCATCTTATCAGAGATTAAGACTTTTTGCAGAGGGATTTTGTTTACTAGGGGAGTATCAATCAGCTGTAATGAAATCCTCACTGCAGAGTGACATATATACAGCTGAGAGTGAAAAAGCCATTCCAAATGAGATTATAAACGTATAGAGTTCATCAATCAGACCACAGACACAATATTGCCTTTTCCCCATGACCAGGCGCTACTGTATGAAAGAAAATACATGTTTTCTTTTTTAAGGGGAAACTGCAGGTTGTATTCATGCTTTATTTCAGCTATACTAAATATGGTAGACCATAGCTGTAGATGTCAAATTTTTTACATTTTTCATTTCTGTATAGCCATACCTTCAAATCTTGTCCGGGAAAAAATACTTTGACCCTGCAGTGGGGCATGTTGTCACACTCAATGAGTTTGTCACAATGGAAACAAGTATAGGCTTTTTGTCCAGTTTTAGCAGCTAAACGATTATAAAACACAGCTGGCCTTGACTTGACAAGTACATTAGCTCTTTTGTGGCTAATGTAACTGCTATATCTTTGTCAAACAATAAACCAGATATTATGTTAAAAAGCATTATGGAGAAAATGAGTGTGTTTTGTGGAAACTTATGAAATCACTGTTTATTTTTATTTATATGTTAATGCCTTGAACATGCTGTGGATCACCCCACAAACATCTTGAGTAAAATAAACATTTAACATAAACTACTGTATACAAGACAGCACATGGTGTGTGAGAACATGCACGTGTTTAGTTAACACAATTAAAGTGCTTCTTATCCTATAATTTGTTTATAGTCCACATTTATGGAACCACACATTTCACCTCTTTTCAACAAAAGATGATGGTGACGTGCTGTACAGGTGCCTCATGACATACAGTCGAGTGCTTTGGATTATTGATCTTTGTTATTTTTTTATTTTTTTGGAGGGGGTCTAGCACAGATGCTAACAGTTACAGATATCTCTGTTGTGCCTGACTGCTTTCACTAACTGCCCAATTTTATTGAGTAAATTTAGTCTGTCAGATCTCATGCTGGGAACATAACTCTCAGACAACACATAATCATACAGGAAAACAAGGATAAAATAATCTTGTCAGGACTCTAAAAGTGATTGCTGGATGCTACATTCCTCAATCAATACCCTAATTCTGCAATTTATACTGCTGGTGATGGCAGAGGAAGGCAGCTCTGATATGGTATTTCTTGGCTCACTGACCAACTTTGACCTTCGGTGTGTGCGCGAGTGTGTGTGAGCGAGCTTAACGTGTTTTCCTGCTTTAAGAAATCGCCCAGAAGCATTGAGAGAGCAGTGCCTGACATTTAAGTTCAGGCCCAAAACCCAAACTGATTAATTCCAGCGAGCACAGGCTCGGCTGCTCTTTTTCTTGCCTCTATCTTTATGGCCGCAAAATCCTCACTTTCTGCTGCCTGATGGACGCCGAGCAACATAAAAGCTATCCGCTGAATTTCTGCCTCTTATTCTTCTCTTTTGTCGGTTTTATGAGTAAACGTATCTCGTTCACCCCGAGGGCATTACATATTCTTTCATGAGGAGCGTCACTTATTAACAGGCTTAGTAAGGTGTGCTCACGGCTCTTCAGTTTTGCTTGATTCCTCTTGAACAAATCACAAGGACAAATCAAATGAATTGATCCCATTCGTTCAAACTTTCTAAACTCAAACCTTTCTCCCCAGAACACACACGCTGTAGATTTAAAACATTTTTAAATTTACAAAATAGAAACCTTCCACATTTGCATGACAATGACTTCTATTGGCTGCTATTTTTTTAAGATCCCTCATTTTAGTTTTAAACGGCTCATTTCAGCATTGATTGTTTCATGAACAACTAAACGGAATTCTAAAGGTTAAGGAGAAAGAAGGGTTGGAAATGTAATAAAAAATATGACTGCTTTTAGACAAAGAATCTGAAAAGCATTAAATGTGTACAATGAGATGCATATATTTGTTTTGATTATTTATCATAGCACAAACCTAAAACCCTAAACCAATCATTGGGAGCTGTTTCTCTAATGCCTAAACTAACCCATAAAGTGTCAGTAGTGGTCAGCATGTACACGCTCGACCCATGTAAGCCTGGTGAACTTAAACACATCCACAGACACAAAGGCTGGCCCTCACAGGGATCACACACACTTTATTAGCAATCTCTTTTAGTCTGTGCTGGTGTTTGTGTGTCATGAAGAGAACAGGGATGAGGGAAAGCAAATAAATAAACAGCAAAGTTTGCCTTGCTGGATTCCTCTATATTTCTGTATTGGTATCTGACATTGTTAGATGTGTAAAAACAGAACCAGGAACAAGGATATTAAACCTCAGCATGAGAGTAAGTATGTGTCACAAGGTGACGATCTTTTGGGCGGAACCAAAAGTCGGGAAACTTTGGTTCCGCCCGGATGTTTCCGCCCAGACCGAAGAACGGAAACACCGGACATCCGGCAGCCTCGCGAAGGCTGTAATCAGCCGATTGAGCACAGCTGTGCCTAGTTAAAGAGATCGCCGGGCAATTGGATGACTGAAGTACAGAGAGGAGTATTTAAAGCACAGTTAAATGACAGTTCAGGAGTTCGGGCACGAGAGGGGGATTGACACGGGGAGAGCTCCTCTGCTTAGGGCAGGAGAGGTAACTACGTACCTTTTGAAGAGCCCGCAGGCTCTGTTGATCCGGGCTGCGCTTGAAGCGCGCGGAAAGAAGACAGGAGCTGCCTGGGGCGAAAGAAAGGCGATACGTGAGTGGAGAAAAGGAGCACCCCGAAGAGAGCATTGTGCTGTCAAGCCTGTGCGTAGTGTGTGCTGGGAAACGGAGCTGTGCTCATTTTTGGACGTGGTGGCTGTCTGTGTTTCTCTCTCTCTCTCTCGTTGCAGTCTTTATTGTGGACCTGCTGGAGTAAACAGGAAGATCCTATGGGTAAGAAGGAACTTTGTTCTAACCAATACTGAAGGAGTAAAGCAGGAAGAAAATTGACCTTCTGGTACAACGTAAACAAAGGCTATCCGCCGTGAGTATACCCTTTTTGTGTGAAGTAACTGGCAAAAATTAACTTGTGTAACCATTGGAAACCTCCAGGAGAAGGAGGGCGGCCCTACCCCTACAAGAGTGTGGTGGGCGAGCCGTTAGAAGTACAAATTCAAACAGCCACCGCAACGAGACTTATTGTGGTCGTATTTCCCATCGCCTTATCGTAGCCCAAGCGCAGTGGAGGACACCGGGCGCTTCCCTTGTTGTGGTGCACTTATAGTGTGGTGAGTGAGACTGTGTAATAAATCTTTTCACGTTGGAGTGGTGCTGTGTATTTGCTGTGGGTTGCTGTGTGTCTTGTAGACGAAGCCCCGCATCATCCATTTTCTTCCTCTGGGCAGAGGACGGAGAGGCCAACGACCTCAGAAACTACTGTTACCATATGTAGTGTGCTGTTTGGAGTACGAAGGGACGCAGACTAAGAGCTGTCCGCGACCGTGAGTAAACCATTGGAAACATTCGTGGTGTGAACTTACCTGTGTCTGTTTTGTCGCAGAGTCAGAGGCGAAAGGGTCCGCCGCCCCGTGGTCTCTACGAAAAGGGCGCCCCCGTCTAGGAATCGATCGGCCTATGGGCATTGGAGATAGGGCAGCGCTCGACCCGGTGAGGTGGTGTGTGACCTTCGCCCCTCTGCCGACCTACGGAGGAGGACCATACCTACCCAGAAAGCTGTAAACAGCAGAGCCGGTGAGAATTACTCGAAGTCTCAGCAACAGTGTCTTTGTGTTCTAGCGGCCACCTGTGGAGAGAGAGCAGAACGAGAGTGAATCATTGGAGAGCAAACTGTGAACGTGATACCTACCCAGAAAGCTGTAAACAGCAGAGCCGGTGAGAAATACTCGAAGTCTCAGTAACAGTGTCTTTGTGTTCTAGCGGCCACCTGTGGAGAGAGAGCAGAACGAGAGTGAATCATTGAAGAGCAAACTGTGAACGTGATACCTACCCAGAAAGCTGTAAACAGCAGAGCCGGTGAGAAATACTCGAAGTCTCAGTAACAGTGTCTTTGTGTCCTAGCGGCCACCTGTGGAGAGAGAGCAGAACGAGAGTGAATAATCGAAGAACAACCTGTGAACGTGATACCTACCCAGAAAGCTGTAAACAGCAGAGCCGGTGAGAAATACTCGAAGTCTCAGTAACAGTGTCTTTGTGTCCTAGTGGCCTCCTGTGGAGAGAACGGAAAACGAGAAGGAACATGAGGAGAATGGACTGTGTGAAGATACAGTGGTGGTGGAGGAGAGCCTAGAGTGGCCATTGTTTTAAGTCCCCCGTTTCCCCTTCCCTATTTAATATTTTTAAGTAATTTAATAAAGGATATTTTAATTTTATGCTTACCTGGTGTGTCTGGTCATTGGGGTGGCTTTGGGAATCTCCTCGAGGTGGAGAAAGGGGCGTGACCTTATTCAAATCTGGGTCCACCCCTACCTGTGACAGATTTGGCGTAGTCGGCAGTCCACCTCGGGTTGAGACCAAGGTCCCCCAATGGCCTACCACGTTTTTTTAAAGAAAAGCTCCCATCAACACCCTATCAGTCCCTAAACAACGCGTTCTCGGGACGAGAACGGATTGGCGGGGGAGGATGTCACAAGGTGACGATCTTTTGGGCGGAACCAAAAGTCGGGAAACTTTGGTTCCGCCCGGATGTTTCCGCCCAGACCGAAGAACGGAAACACCGGACATCCGGCAGCCTCGCGAAGGCTGTAATCAGCCGATTGAGCACAGCTGTGCCTAGTTAAAGAGATCGCCGGGCAATTGGATGACTGAAGTACAGAGAGGAGTATTTAAAGCACAGTTAAATGACAGTTCAGGAGTTCGGGCACGAGAGGGGGATTGACACGGGGAGAGCTCCTCTGCTTAGGGCAGGAGAGGTAACTACGTACCTTTTGAAGAGCCCGCAGGCTCTGTTGATCCGGGCTGCGCTTGAAGCGCGCGGAAAGAAGACAGGAGCTGCCTGGGGCGAAAGAAAGGCGATACGTGAGTGGAGAAAAGGAGCACCCCGAAGAGAGCATTGTGCTGTCAAGCCTGTGCGTAGTGTGTGCTGGGAAACGGAGCTGTGCTCATTTTTGGACGTGGTGGCTGTCTGTGTTTCTCTCTCTCTCTCTCGTTGCAGTCTTTATTGTGGACCTGCTGGAGTAAACAGGAAGATCCTATGGGTAAGAAGGAACTTTGTTCTAACCAATACTGAAGGAGTAAAGCAGGAAGAAAATTGACCTTCTGGTACAACGTAAACAAAGGCTATCCGCCGTGAGTATACCCTTTTTGTGTGGAGTAACTGGCAAAAATTAACTTGTGTAACCATTGGAAACCTCCAGGAGAAGGAGGGCGGCCCTACCCCTACAAGAGTGTGGTGGGCGAGCCGTTAGAAGTACAAATTCAAACAGCCACCGCAACGAGACTTATTGTGGTCGTATTTCCCATCGCCTTATCGTAGCCCAAGCGCAGTGGAGGACACCGGGCGCTTCCCTTGTTGTGGTGCACTTATAGTGTGGTGAGTGAGACTGTGTAATAAATCTTTTCACGTTGGAGTGGTGCTGTGTATTTGCTGTGGGTTGCTGTGTGTCTTGTAGACGAAGCCCCGCATCATCCATTTTCTTCCTCTGGGCAGAGGACGGAGAGGCCAACGACCTCAGAAACTACTGTTACCATATGTAGTGTGCTGTTTGGAGTACGAAGGGACGCAGACTAAGAGCTGTCCGCGACCGTGAGTAAACCATTGGAAACATTCGTGGTGTGAACTTACCTGTGTCTGTTTTGTCGCAGAGTCAGAGGCGAAAGGGTCCGCCGCCCCGTGGTCTCTACGAAAAGGGCGCCCCCGTCTAGGAATCGATCGGCCTATGGGCATTGGAGATAGGGCAGCGCTCGACCCGGTGAGGTGGTGTGTGACCTTCGCCCCTCTGCCGACCTACGGAGGAGGACCATACCTACCCAGAAAGCTGTAAACAGCAGAGCCGGTGAGAATTACTCGAAGTCTCAGCAACAGTGTCTTTGTGTTCTAGCGGCCACCTGTGGAGAGAGAGCAGAACGAGAGTGAATCATTGGAGAGCAAACTGTGAACGTGATACCTACCCAGAAAGCTGTAAACAGCAGAGCCGGTGAGAAATACTCGAAGTCTCAGTAACAGTGTCTTTGTGTTCTAGCGGCCACCTGTGGAGAGAGAGCAGAACGAGAGTGAATCATTGAAGAGCAAACTGTGAACGTGATACCTACCCAGAAAGCTGTAAACAGCAGAGCCGGTGAGAAATACTCGAAGTCTCAGTAACAGTGTCTTTGTGTCCTAGCGGCCACCTGTGGAGAGAGAGCAGAACGAGAGTGAATAATCGAAGAACAACCTGTGAACGTGATACCTACCCAGAAAGCTGTAAACAGCAGAGCCGGTGAGAAATACTCGAAGTCTCAGTAACAGTGTCTTTGTGTCCTAGTGGCCTCCTGTGGAGAGAACGGAAAACGAGAAGGAACATGAGGAGAATGGACTGTGTGAAGATACAGTGGTGGTGGAGGAGAGCCTAGAGTGGCCATTGTTTTAAGTCCCCCGTTTCCCCTTCCCTATTTAATATTTTTAAGTAATTTAATAAAGGATATTTTAATTTTATGCTTACCTGGTGTGTCTGGTCATTGGGGTGGCTTTGGGAATCTCCTCGAGGTGGAGAAAGGGGCGTGACCTTATTCAAATCTGGGTCCACCCCTACCTGTGACATATGTCCTTCTACTCTGCTGTTTTCTGTCTTTTTAAGATGCAGCATTATAATAATTATGAAACTTCAATTAGTGCTTGATTTAGACTAAATATGCACCAACATATTAAACAAATGAAGCACTCGGAAGACTCAACTTATAATTCAATTTTCTTTATATAATTGTATTAGCGTTACAGAAGAAACAATGTTATGTTTTAAGCTCCATGTGTTATTGAGAAGATTTTATTAAAAGAGGGAAAAACAGGCATGGTTCAGTGGGCCAGTTCTTCTGCATGGAGTGAACATACACTCTAAAACCGTTGGGTTATTTGTTTAACCCAACAAGTGGGTTAAACATATTGGGTTGTACTGTTGGGTTGTTTTCTGGTGTGTATTGGGTTATTTCTATAACAACACAGCTAGTTGGGTTAAAATCTTACAACACAAGGCATTTTGAGTTTCAACATTCGACTGGTGCCACTGCTGACACAAAGGTACGTTAATATTAAAATATATATGAAGAGCTCTTTTCCAAAACGCGATAAACGCCATTTAAAAAAAAAATGAGTTTGTCATGTCATTTGGCTGTGTACTGAACCTATTCACTGCTCCATGAATGTTTTATGTCAAATCATTACATTTCGTTGTTAAAATGTAGGTACAAGATGCCGTTCTTTTCCAAAACGCGATAAGCGCCGAGCCTATTTTTAGCCTAAACGCGATTTATCCTCTCGACCAATCAGAACTCGATGAGCGTTCGACGCAATCCAATGGCGGCGCTGTGAACAGATGTTTGTTTATGTTCATTCATTACTCAAAATGAGGATTAATGTCATGTTATGCACCCGGAGAAGGTACCCGTTTGCAAGGCGATCTTCATCAAAGTGTTTGGTATGTACAACTTTCGTTTCAGAACTGGCTCGTTTAATACCGTTTTGTACGTTTGCGATAAAGTTTTTTTCCTGTGAAGAAGCCTGCTAACGTAACATGAAAAGTACTGAATAGTTCGATAGCCTGCTCATAGACAGACTGGCGTTTGATACATTGACCAATGTCGTGCAAAAGTACAAAATGTGGGTAGTGAACAATGCAGGGACATCTGTAAAGTTTTGCTTTTTGGATTGGACATTATGAGCGCGTTGTTACATGGTATGTCATTGAGAGCAGATCGAGGGGAGCTCGCTGTGTGTGCGTGTGAGGTTAATACAACTGTGTGTAGACGAGAGAGAGAGAGAGAGAGAGAGGGAGAGAGAGGTGAAATATATCAAGCAAAAGGGGTTCCTAATTCCCTGCTAAGGAGAAAACTGAAATGGTGGAGGGAGTAATAGCAAGTTAGTTATGTGTAATTCTGTTTATTTCATACTGGCTCCAATGTATATCACAATCTGAATAATTTACTTTACTCAGTCCCTGAGTATATGTTGCATATTCTGTTATTTTTTTGTTTTGTTCTTAAAGTAAAAACATACATTTATGGAAAAAATATATGGATTTATAGCGTTTTGAAAAAAAATAAAATTAACTTTGAATTTATAATCAACAATATTGTTGTTTGATTTAATAATCATTATTCAACATGTTCAGATTGAGCAAAAAATCCATTATAACAGCATAAATTGAATATTCACAAAATGTGTGGGTCTAGGTAAAAAATGTACTTTTTCTGAAAACTATTGAAATGGATTTATAGCGTTTTGGAAAAGAGCTCTTCATATCATTGTGTATTTTTTTGCTACAACGTGTCTTTAAACTGTAACACACAGTAATATATCCACATTTTCTACAAATACGTCTACAAAAAATGATCATTACCAATGCCAAAATGCGCTTTCAAGCCATCATAAAGGTAAAAAAAACATAGCTTTTTAGTTTCTGTAGGCGCGTAGGTTCTTGTCACATGACCTGGCCTTGTGGCATTCTAAAAAAAAAATTTTTTAACTCGATGCAGAAGCGCCTAGAAAAAAGCTTAAAGGAACACGCCCAGATTGGGAATTTAGCTTATTCACCGTATCCCACAGAGTTAAATAAGTCCATACATACCTTTCTCATCTCCGTGCGTGCTGTAACTCTGTCTGACGCAGCCCCCGCTAGCTTAGCTTAGCACAAAGTCTGGAAGTGAATAGCTCCAGCTAGCAAACTGCTCCCAATAAGTGACAAAATAACGTGAACATTTTCCTATTTATGTGTTGTGACGTGTATAGTCACACCGTGTACAAATAACAAGGTGATATGAGACACAGCAATCTTTTAACCCTATACATACTGGGAACTATATTCTCAGAAGACGAAGCACTGCTACATGGGTGGAGTGATTTGCACAACTCTGACCGAACTCTCTGCTCCTCACCAGGGGCTTCTCGGGTGCTGCGAGCAAATCACTCCGCACACGTAGCAGTGCTTCGTCTTCTGAGAATATATTTCCCTGTATGTATACTGTTAAAAGATAGCTGTGTCTCATATCACCTTGTTATTTGTACACGGTGTGACTATACAAATCACAACATATGAATAGGAAAATGTTCGCGTTATTTTGTCACTTATTGGGAGCAGTTTGCTAGCTGTAGCCATTCACTTCCAGAATTTGTGCTAAGCTAAGCTAGCGGGGGCTGCGTCAGACAGAGTTACGGGACGCACGGAGATGAGAAAGGTATGTATGAACTTATCTAACTCTGGGGGACACGGTGAATAAGCTAAATTCCCAAAATCTGGGCGTGTTCCTTTAAACTTCAATTATGAGTGCGTGTGCCTACATCTGAAATAACAAACTTGAGCAAGCAACAGATGCGATATGTGAACGTCCCCTAAGCCTGCATGGCTACAACTGTTTACATGGGTAACCTTGGTAATGATTGAATTTCTGCTCTTGAGCGCCATCTACAGTCAAGGAATGAATTTTAGTTTTTATTCTGTGTGCCAGATGTTTTTGCTTTGAGATTAATTAATTATTCTTTTCTTTAAATATAAAGACATTCTTAGAGATGTTGCATTAAAAACCCTACAAAGCAAGATGATTCGGCCTTCCTACCATGAGGCAAAGCAAGCATTTATTAAATTGCAACCTGTACAGTAAGTATCATTTCTGACACTTAGTTTTTTTTATTCTGTTCAACTGTTTTAAGTGTGCAAGGCAAGTTGTATAAGTAATATAAAATGTGTTCGATATATATTATCTTATATATTATTCATTTTGATGCACTTGATGCTACTGTAAACATTATAAATAATACTCTCTAACAATTTTCTGACATTTTGCAGCTTTAAAACAACATGTATTGTGAAAAGTGCTGTATGAATACATTTTCTCAATTGAATGTATCTAATAACTGAATCAATTGTATGTAACAATGAAGGATATTGGTCTTGGAAATTAATGTAACGTGCCAAAACTAACAAGCAGCATTAATTAATAAGCACAATATATATATATATATATATATATATATATATATATATATATATATATATATAAATTCCGTGTTAAGGCTTTAAGGACGATTTTCTAAGATCAGGATCAGAACATGACAGAAAAAAAGAACATTTCAGCACTAACATCTAGGGATCTTTTTAGCCCATCATCTACCCTTTTTCTTATTTTACAGTTACAAAAACTACTGAAAATGTTATCATTTCAAGGATTTTCACTACATAAATCTATAATAAACAAACAGGTTACAGGAATGTTTTATGCTCTTTAGTGTTTTTTTTTTGGACCAAGATTGAAAGAGCTTCTAATTTACTGGGCCGTTGTCTAATTAGACCAGCAGGAGATGACAGTTGACAGTTATGTCTCCACACAATCAACTTTGGCCTAACCCATGAACCCTCAATTCAACTAATACCTCCACCCAGACCCATTTCTGTATGTGACCAATTAAGCTTGCCAATTATGAAATCATATATAAACCGTCCACCCCCTGCTGTGAGTTGCTTCTCATTGGACATTTCTCCTGTGAGGGACGTAACAACTGGTCCCTCAGTGATATATGCTGGGAGAGGATGGCAGTAATGATCACTAAACATCACTGGTCAATTACAGTGGGAGATTGGCATGGATCATGACCTTTGCTGTGGTTACTTTCAGACAGAATCCTGGTGTGTTCATTTGTGTGTGTGTGTGTTAAGAAAAAGGATTATGTGTTGGATAGTTGAGAATCAATCCCAAGAAATGACTTAAACATGATTTAAAATATTCACTTCATGGATGTTGATATTACTATGTTTGTTATTTACGTAAAAAGAGATAATGAGCAGTGTTGGACAAGATACCAAAAATATATTGCTATTGCTATGAATAGGTAACAATGCAAAGCTCAGTACTGTCGCTCTATATTGCAGGAACCCTGCCTTTTAGTTAAAAAACAAATCATCTATCGATAAAGACTAACGATTCTCTGGGGAAGGGGCTTTATATATATACATACAGATTCACATGAGGAACTCGCCAACCTGTCTGCATGCACAATAGCTGAAACAACCTTAAAGTTTTTTTAAGCACAATTTAAGCTTAAGGAACAAAAGTTATGGTACATTCTATTTGAGTTGAAACTGTAGGAAAAATGTTTAATTGTGATTATAGCAAGCAATTTTAGATTTCTGTCTTTCCCAAATCAATTAGATGCATGACTAACATAACTGCTTAGAGGTGTTGCAAGGAAAAGCTCGGTAAGCTATGAGGTAATCTACAGTCAAATGATCTATACTTCAAAGAAAGTAATAAATACAAAATTATAAATAAATAAAAATAGCAAAAGACAGTTCAAATGTATATCTTCAAAATAACATTTATAATTGTTAGATTTTGATTGTTATGTATGTTTTTTGTTGAGAAAATATTATTACCCTACTAAACAGTATCATTAGAATTTTAGTCTGACACCGCTCCATTGGGCTGTGATTATAGTCCATGTGTCAACCGAACAAGAACAAAAAAATGCCTCTGCACTCAATTGTATAGACCTACAACCAATCAGAACAACCGAGTGTGTGACATATGTTGAAATGGCGTCTGTCCTTTTGCCTGCCCTGAACTGCTAGTTATTTCGCTGCAATGAAAATTTCATTATGATTGTACTTAGTATGATGCTGGTCTGCACAATGGCCACACAGGGCAAATTCTCTCCTCATGCGCTGCCCAATCTTTGTGGTGTGAAACCGGCGTGAGGCAGTGAACGTACATTGACACCTGCTATGTTTACAATATTTCATTCATGTCACGACATTGTGAGTTATTTACTAAGTTATACACTCAGACAATTTCTTGCCATGTGTAAGTTAGATGAAGTTCATCGACGGGCTTCCGAAAAGGAGCTGGCAACAACCGCTAGTTATAACCATGTTGTCGTGCACACTGTTGATATCTTCTAGAAAAGACTTGATGGCACAATTTTCACATCTCAATTCTCCAGCAGCAGCTGTCTTTGTTGTAAACAGATTCAATACAAGCGCTCTTTGGTGAGATGGTTGACCATCTGTCCATCATCGTATAAAGCCTGCCCTGACAATTTGATTGGTCCGAATAGTTTTTGTTTCGAGCAAACAATGGAGCTACTCCAGACCGATCTTCCCGTCCTGAAATGTTGTGAGCTTGGCTAAGTTCAGCTGGCACCCAGGCTACAGTGTCAAGGCAAACACTTTTCACAGGAATACACATTATAACAGTTTCTCAGAAAGTCTTAATAACACGTGATTCTGTGTAGTTGAGTGACATAGATACGATACCAACATACTGCCTAGCTATAGTCTTTGTTCGAGCATAGTAGCCCCACAACGGAGCGACTCTAGACCGAACTTCCCATCCTGAAATGTTGTGGGTGGGGCTAAGTTCGGCTGGCACCCAGGCTACAGTGACAAGGCAACTAGCGCAACTAGCATCCTAACGAAAACCCACCAGTTTTTAGGATAACAGACACTGAAACTAATAGACCCAGTTCCTGCTGCAGTGATGCTCATCACACCACTGATCTTGGTGATGCCCAGCCGATGTCTGCCAAGTGACAGTCAACTGCTTTCTATAAATTATTACATTTTTTTATTCTTAATTCGGTAGCACTTTACTTGAAGGGATGTTCATAAGACTGAAATGACACCTTCATAATCATGACATGACACGTGTTATGAACATGAAAGAGATTTTATGGACATTTATGACAATTGTCAATAAGTGTCATTTGTGCAATTATGTCATTTTCAATGCTAAGATGACATTGTTTAAATTGTCTTTGTTATGACAACTTGACATAAACCAATACATCAAAACTTGTCATAAATCTGTCATAAACATGACATAACAGAATAATTATCAAACTTAAGAAACTACCTAGCTTTATGGTTTAACATAATATTAAACTTTAATTTAAATGTCATTAAGTAATACCAGTGGCTGCTGGTCAATAGGGGGCGCTGGCTCCTAAAGTTGGCCAGAGAAGAAAGCTACAAAAAACATGTTACAAAAAATATATATAATGCAAATTAATACAAAATAAAATTGTTTAGTTGTACTATTTCACTTTTAGTCATGTTGTCATTTATTAAAAAAAATCAAAACTGAGTTAGTTGTTTGTTTGTCATGTTTGTGTGTCTGGGGTGCACCCCAATCGGGTGTCTATGTGAGTCATTAAAAGGGTAAAACATGTGACCTGAGGCTGAGCTTTTATTGGCTGGTTTCGGATCCACTCTGGGGCGCAGGACTGTGCGCCCCAAACCCTCCCACTTATGTTGTAACCTAATCAATATTGTTTTTTTATGTTAGATATACAAGTTTATGTATGTCATGAGTTTACTTCAATTCAGATTTTACACATCAGCTATTTTAATCGCAATAGTATTTTGTGATTTGATTTGTTCATATTTGCCTGTTCAGCACAAAGTTCACGTTTTATCGCCTCTGTCTTTCACTGCGAGAAAAAATTTTTTTTTACGCAACCAGACACTGGTTAATACTATGTAAAATAATTTTAAATACCATAACAAAATGCTACATCAAAATATTACACTGACAACTAACAGAGCTTGTTTTTCTTCACACAGAGGGTTCTGAAATTTTCTGACATAGAAGAAAAAATAAAATGTAGCGCTTTTCTAAGCGGATTTAAAAAAGGAACTATATTGTGTGGCGGAATAGCACTTTTGGGAGTACTTCGACTCGGCGCAGTAACACTCTCCCTCTCCCATTATGAGAGGGAGAAGGGGAGCGGATTTTTCAGGCGAGTCGAAGTACTCATTTCATGAGTTAATCCGTGTCATGTCTTGTCTCTGTTCCGATTGTTGTCACCTGGACTGTCATTGATTAATTACCTGCCTCATCACACCTGTATATCGTTAGTCTGTTTGTATATACCCCTGCCTGTTGTGTATGTGCACTTGCCGGATCATAGTGATGTCCAGTTCGTGAACGAATCGTTCTTTTGAACTGTTTCTTTTCAGTGAACGACTTGAATCAGTACACCTAATCGGACTGAATCGTTTAAAAAGTTTGTGTCTCGAGACCGCAATGATCCACAAGTTACTCACTTTCAGATGTGCTCGACAGTCATTCCGATTCTAATTAAGAGAGAGTAATCCGTATCTTAACTCGTAGAAGCTCTCCCCAACAGTATCACTGACTAAACCGAGACATTGTGAATTTTGTTGATTCTGAGCATGCGCAACAAACATACTGGTATTCCAGAGTCACCGATAAAATGAATACCTGAATCAAGAACGGTTTCTATCGGACGCGTCCGACTTGATGAGCCGTTAATACTGTGCATGTGTTACTGAAAAGCACGATACAGCGACTCTCGAGTCAGGAACAGGTTGCTGCATTTATGGAGTCACCAGTTCACTGATTTCAGAACAGTTTCTATCGGACGCGTCCGAAGAACTAAAGAACTGTGGATACTGAGCAGCATGCGTGAGCCAAACAGTACGAACATCAGTGAGTTGCTGTGCTAATACTGTAGACTAAAATGTATTTGTTAGGTTTATGTGTGTGTTCAGTTTATACTTTAAGTTCTTATGAGCTTGATAATGATTTCTGTTAAAAGTTTTTGAATGTGCTTTAGTTGGACAACTAAATAATAATAATATCAACCATACACAACTTTACTTGAATTTTTTATGTATTTTACCCTCCTGGATGATAGAATTAGATGCGAATGACGTCATTACGTAAAGTACGTTAAAGAACTGGTGAATCGGATTTTTGAACCAGTTCTTTGAAACGAACTGTCCGAAAGAACTGATTCACAAAAAAGAGTCGGACTTCCCATCACTACCGGATCATTGTCATCACTTCCCTGTCTTTTCCTGTGTTGGATGTTCCTGTTTTACCCGCCGTTGTATGTAACTCGTGTTTTGTTTCCTGTTTTATATTAAATGTTATTTATTTCATGTGAACCCTGCGTATGCGTCCTGATTCCTGTTACCAGTCATGACAGTATGTTACTAGTTTTATTGTCCTCTAACTTTCCTGTGCTTTTCAGTGTTTTAATCATGTAAAGCTGCTTTTGAACAATTGACCAATTGTGAAAAGCGCTGTAAAAATAAAATTGACTTGAATTGAACATCCATCATCTTTCAGATGAAGACATTTGGAGTTATCTTAGTAAATATTCGTCCAAGCTTTATAACGGTAGAAAACAGGGATCAGCTGAGAACAACTTCTGACTTTAAACCCCATAATCATTTTGTGGAGTAATAAGGCAAGGATGTTGATTTATCAGGATAGATTTATTGATGTAATAGATCTTGGGCCCTATTTTAACGATCTGAAATGCAAGTGTGAAGCGCAAAATGCAAGTGACTTTGTGGGCGGATCTTAGGCGCTGTTGCTATTTTCCCGGCGGGAGAAATAACTCTTGCGCCAGGCGCAAATCAATAAGGGGTTTGTCTGAAGTAGGTTCATTATTCATAGGTGTGGTTTGGGCGTAACGTCAAATAAACCAATCAGAACGCTATCCAACATTCCCTTTAAACGCAAGGGCGCAAGTTCCATGGCGGGTTGCTATTATTATGACGGATTTACCAGGTGCACGCCAGGAGCGGTTCACAGCCGAGGAGACCGACGTTCTTGTAAGAGCAGTCAAAGACAGAGAAGTTGTTTTGTGTGGGGATGGGAGAAACCCGAAATCGGACCCAAGAAACGCAAGCAGTCCAAGCCCAAAGTGCACTTACAAATCAAGTTCATATACATTAAGGTTTCTTATGAAAAAATTGTAATTATTATTTACATAAAATAAACATAATACAGCCACACAACAAACTTTCATATTCATATTCATATGTAAAGCGCTTTGAGCACTGGAAAAGCGCTATATAAATGTAACTAAGAAGAACTAAGAAGAAGAAACTTATGAAAATATTTTAATCGTTATTTGCATGAGAATTTTTTAACGCAGCCACACAATAAATAAAAACTATCACCACAATGCTCACCACAATGATTTCACTTATCTCATGTGTTAATATTTTTTATTGTAACAATTTATGATTTGCAAAAATAACTGTTGCATCTGTGTAGATTAGAAAAGCAAAGTGTGTGCACATTATGGTCAAGCATGCGCCCTTAAAAAAGCATAATGAACAACGCGCAACGCGC